>NC_064565.1:104085178-104388209 GCF_937001465.1 Orcinus orca
AGAATACTAGAGATTCCTTCTCATACTTTAGAATATGATCCTTGAAGCCACCAAGCAGTTTTCAGAATTCCTAAAACAAAGCTATTTCACCAGCAATGCAATAAGCATGAGCGACATCTCCAGCTTGAGAAACAAAGACCATCCATCCTTCGTGTTTTTGTCCAAATTTACTTGTTTCAACCCTACCATTTCCCTTCCCCCATAAGTCTAGTACCTCATTATGGGTCTCCACTCACTATTCGAATAACCAAGAATCAGAAGATTACTTTCTTAATCCAACATAGAGACCTATCTCTAAATACTTCCTGGAGAGGAGACAGGATTGTCCCATAAATCTTCAAGTCAGAGGCTCTAGACATTTTCTTTTTAATGAAATTTATTGTATTTGTGCTTTGCACCTTGAAATCTTCTATTATAATTCTACTTCATTCCAAAAACATGCTGATTAAACCCACTAAAATTTTACTGTACCACGCATTGCAGTCGGGGGGCGGGTGCAATTTTCAACATTGCTGTCACACGGTGTTGCTATTGAAAACAAACCCAACTCCTTACCAGCTGGTGCAGTGACACCATCTACCACTTTGTAGACATGCACAGACCATGGGGCTGCTCCACCCCTGGACTCCCACAGTTAGAGCCCTTTGAGCACATTATCTTTGAAACATGAACAAGACGCTGGCAGGGAGGGGGTACAGGCATGGGTGGGCACCACAGTAAGAGCCTAGCCTTAGTCAGGCACTGGGCAAAATACCAGCAGTTCCCTCAAGATACCCCAGATGCTGGGGTTAGATCTCATTCACTTTCCAGACTTGCCCTTCTCTCAAGGTCAGTCCCGCCTCAAGGGGCCTGTAGGAGCCCTTTCATGATGACTGTAAAGACAGAATATATAATATTGAAGCTTCAATGAGTTCCAATGCTCTTTATATTTACATAACTTTAAAAAAAAATCACTCAAAAGTCTCAAAATGACTATCTGCCCCATTTATAGTCTTTACCTAGACACAGGATTATTTTGCCTTGCAACCTCGCTAGATTAAAATATGAGTAATGATATCTCACCTAACTAGGTTCCCTGCTTCACTGCAAAGAACTAAGAGGGGAAGGACCAAGACTCTGTTCTGTAAGACTCTATTTGATAACATAATTGTTAAAGGATCTTTAATAATTCATGTTGGTCAAGTCTCTTCATCTTTCTGCATCACTCTGGCTCCACGTCTCAGACAAAGGTCATCATATCTTTCCCACCTAACTTCAAGTTTATTGTAAAACTGATGAGAGATCAGATGTTGCAGTGCTGGAAAATGTTCTTAAAATGATCCTAATACAAATATAATTCGATTATCGATGTGACCTTAGAGCTTTCTCCAAGGACACTCTTCCACTAAAAACTTGAAACAGGAGTGGAAAAGGCCTTGTTTCTAAGAACATACTTTGTTTCAAGAGGAAACTCTAAGGATTTTATCATTATAAACTTTTTTGTCCAGAATCAAAACTGCCTTTCCTACTCACCCCTGAAGCTACTTCAATAAAGGCTCTTCGTAGTGGGCACTCAGAGGAAGTCATTTGTTTGATGTATATATTTAATTCCATGTACATTTTCTGCCTCATCTGCAAATCTCACTTTCTGTATTTATCTTGATATCCTCTAATTGCCTGCTGATGTAAACCTATTTCTTCCAAACATAAAGAACCTGTGAAGCCAAAGGAAGTATTTTCAAAACCAGGGATAAATAGTAAATAAAAATCAAGGTCAGGGTCAAGGTTTAATATCATCTTATTGCCTTTAAACCTGAACTTTATAGTCAAGGCAAAATACTGGGCTGATTTTCCTTCCTCCTTGCTGACTTAATTACTGGACTGGATATATAACATCTTTGCTTTGAAAGAATGAACGCTTTAGAACAAATTTTCTCTAAATCATTTTTCAAGATTTTCTGTTACCTCATCTAAAGCTGCTTTCCATTAATAATTCCTCAGTACAAAGCATCTAGACACACAGACATCGTAATTAGGGAGATTTCAATTACCTATGTGAGGAGGCAGGTAATTGACAATCTAATTAGTCTCATTTCAATTACCATTTTTCTCTTCATTAGAGCAGTTAGAGAATGGTAAAGGTTTGTAAAACATTCCAAGACCACAGCATTTTCAAGCTAGATTTACTAAAGATTAAGGCTGGACCTTTCCAAGACCTAAGGAGCATAAGAAATACTAAGGCAGTGTTAAGACAGTTGCTGTGTTTAAAAACCAGACAAGCATATTGGAAGCTCATCAAGTGAGAATATGATTCAAAGCCCTGGGGTGGAAGCTGGCAAGTGGTTCAGATCGGACTCATCCATCGTCCAAAGGAGAGGTTATTTGAAACATGCATTATTTAGTAAATTAATAATCATTCTCATTTATGGAGTGCTTGCTGTGGACGAAACACCACATAAGCACCTACCATGCAGTATTCTCTCATTTTCATACGAACATCAACCCTCTCAGGTTAGTATTATCATCCTCATTTTACAGATGAGGAAACCGAATGGCAGAGATTATACAATTTTCCACACCCAGACAAATACTCTGACCCTGGATCCCATGCTCTGAATTTTTCCATTCATTTCCTGACCCCTGGAGGAAAACTTGCTGTTGGACTTCAACAGACCTGAGGGCAAATCCCAACTCCTTCACCTACCAAAATACTAAGTTCCCTTTCACCCTCCTAAATAAAAAACAGTTTCCTTTTTCTTGCTGCTGAATACAGGAAAGTGGGTATATATGTGTGTATATGTATAAATGTATCCACCTATATACATATAGAAAACTGAAAGTACCTAAAGGACAAAAACAGTTTCCTGTGGACTTTGGGTGATAACCTGTGTGCATAGATAATGTGTCCATGCAGGTTCATTGATTGTAACAAATATATCTCTCTGGTGCTGGATGTTGACAGTGGGAGAGATTGCTCACGTGTGGGGACAGGGACTATAGGGAACTCTCTGTACCTTCAACTCAATTTTGCTGTGAACTCTAAAAAATAAAGGTAATTAAAAACAATAGGGACTTCCCTGGGGGCACAGTGGTTAAGAATCTGCCTGCCAATGCAGGGGACATGGGTTCAAGCCCTGGTCCGGGAAGATCCCACATGCCGCGGAGCAACTAAGCCCAGCACCACAACTACTGAGCCCATGCACCTAGAGCCCGTGCTCCGCAACAAGAGAAGCCACTGCAATGAGAACCCGCGCACCGCAACGAAGAGTAGGTCCCTCTCGCAGCAACTAGAGAAAGCCCGTGAGCAGCAACGAAGACCCAATACAGCCAAAAATAAATAAATTTACTTTAAAAAAAACAAAAACCCTCAAGGTTATCGGTGATATAGAGCTTCTCAGAGGAAATTCCAAGATTAACGCAAGCCTGTGCCGTCCCTTCTCTGATCCCTACTCCTCTGTTGGTTACATCTTGCTCCATCCAGTGTCCTGTGTCCCCTCTCCCATTCCACAAGCTTGTCAGCCTCTCGTGCTTCCCAGATCCTCTTCCCCTTCCCATCAAGACTTTCTTGACTCTTCCAAGACAACTTAGAGAAAAATTGACATTTACAAAGATCACAGATCTTAATGTATATGGCTGCTAGGAACACAGTAATTTATTTCTGGGAAATATTAAGGTTTAATTCAAAGGTCATCAGGATCCTTGACCATAGATGATAAGAACATAGTCTTAAAAATAGGGAAACAAAGTCACCCAGATTCTGGACCAGTGCTGTGCAATAGAAATATAACACAAGCCAAAAATGCAAACCATGTACCTAAATTTACATGTTCCAATAGCCACATTAAAAAAAGAAGAAAAAGATAAAATTAATTTTAAATTATATTTAGTTAACACAGTATATCCAAAATATTGTCATTTTAATGTGTGATCAATGTAAACATTATTATTGAGATATTTTACATTCTTTTTCTTTGGACCAAGTCCTTGAAATCTGGTGTGTATTGTACATCTTCAGCATATCTCAGTTTGGACGAGTCACCTCTCAAGTCCAGTTGAGGCTGGGGACTACATGTTGGATAGCACAGTCTAGACATCTCATGACATTCTATGCATTCCCCAATCAGCCAGAGCCACAAGTAGGTTTTCTATCCACCCCAAGGGGAGGTTGAGCTCCTCTGACACAGGCTGGAATTTTAGTTCAAATGAAGGTGAAACGGGTTTCAAAAGCAAAGATGACCATCTGTACCATGCTCTGTTGAGCTTTGACTTGCTGTATGTATTTCTCTTGATCCTCACAGCAACCCCACATTTTATAATTCCCATTTTACAATTTAAGGTTCCACTGATTATTGATGGATTCAAATACCACGTTCGAGCCATGTGATTTTGGACAACTGACTTAATCTCTCCTAGATTCAACTTTCATGGTGTATAATAAAGATAATAATCCCTGGCATGGATGCTGACTGTGAAAGTTAGAGAGCATAATATAAAGTATCACATAATAAATGCTCCAAAAGTGTGGTGAATATTTGAACGGTTCATGCTCCAGATCACATATTCTTTGCCCTAGCTCATGTGGTCCGCACAAAGAGGTAGGTCTGGAAGATTTCACAAAAAAGGCAGAAGAAACCCAGCATCTGGCAGAGCAACTTCTAATCCAGATGATGCTGTCTTTGATTCTATAATCATGTTTTCTATGAGTCTTTACATCTCAGCCTTTCTACCTAGATCCTGACCTAACTTTTTGGATTCTCTGCCTTGGATGGCTTTAACTATGCAATATGGTAATTTGGGGGGGACTCTCATTTAGATATTAAACTTGAAGGATCTGGATGGCTCCACTCTGTAAGTGCTCAATTATCTTCTCTTGAATGGACCACTGGACATCTGGATTTTAACCCCAAACCTGGGGTCCTGAATTTCTATCACTGCATCTGCCCATCCCATTCAAGTGCCTCTGGGAATCAGAAATCTCCAGGGCATTGATGAGCTTAGAACAAGGAGCTACCAGGGCAATACTGTCCGGGTGGCAAAAATGTTCTGTGGACTTGAAATCCTGGCACTGTTCATATTACCCCGTGCAGGCACCTGCTTATCTTAACTACACATGAGTTTTGTTCTAATTGTAATAAAAAACTCTAGCCCCAGGCTTGACTCCCTTGGATTTCCCATAAATAAAAATTTCACCCTGTGTATTAAGTCTTGCACGTAGTTCATACACTTCCATTCCGGAATTTTTGACAGGCCTCTTACTACTCCCACAAGCAGAAAAGAAGTCAGGGTAATGTGGATACTGAACCTTTTTATTTATCATTCTAAAATGCCATCCTGTTTGTCATCATGGACCCACCACGGATGGCAGTAAAACGTAAGCTACCAGGAGGAGCTGAGATAAGAATAGCTTTTCAATAATGGGGCAGCTATTAGAAGAGGTAGGAGCATAAATAAAGTCAAGGTTAAAAGTAGGCAAGATTAGGGTTAAGAAGCCCATACTCCATACAGGGATTCAGAAATCCTGGTACTCAAAATGAAGGGTGAGTAATATTAACTGTGCAGATTTTCAGATAAACTTCAGTTTTGTCTTTTTCTTATGTTACTGTTGTTTTTTAGATGCTTTGAATTTTTGTTGATAGACTTTACCTGTAAGGAGAATAACTGTCCTTTACCAGGTTGTTCTTTAAATAACAGCATATACCAGCAGTTGTTCATCTGACCTACCACCCCTGCAGGACTGTTGTTTCTATTAATGTGTTTCTGTGGCCCTGATGATTCTGGATAATAATCCTAGGGTTCAGATAACTGCAAATCTCTGATCACCTTCTTGACTGAGAAGGAAATAGGCTACTTGCTGTCTCCATGGGGAGCTTAATGTTGCCTAAGATCAAGCTGTGATCTTGGCTATAGAAGACTTCCGGAGCCTTCAAAGGATCAGCATGTATCTTGAACTACTGACCATGGCTCAAGCTAAGACCAGCTACTGCTGAACTAGTATAGTTCCTTTCTCAAGTACAGCCCTGGAACTTCTACTTGATGAATGTGAGATTTTCAATGTGCTTTTTGGAATATGCTGTATATAATTTTTAAAATGTGGTCGAGCTGGGGACTTTCTTCCTTTTAGAAATACTTCAAAAGGAGAAGAACAAAAAGAACAAATACATCCCCACCAACAAAAAGACAATGTTCGGTTAACCTTGTTCCTTCAGGTGGCCCACAGCCCCTTTGGTTCACCAGCTGTCATAAATTTGCTCCCTCTGAGCACAAAAGCCTTCTTTGAGGTACAGAGGTTGAGTTTTATCTGCCCCCAGGGATACAGGGTTGCTCTCCTCTGCGATGGAGGGCTCTGGAATACCGTTGTTGGCCTCTTTTGAGACAGGCTTGGTTTTCTAATGAATGACTTGTGAAATGAATTCCGAGGCTCCCTGGGAGACAAACGATGCAGGCTTGTCTTCCCCAACGTCGAGCATCTGTCTATTGCACATCAAAGCAAAAGCAACACCTAAGCAAATCAATCCATCCCTAGAATTTCTGTAAAACATTAAATCCCCCAAAGCAAAGCAAAGAACAGGACGGCGACGTGACTCCCACCTTAGATAAAGAAAAACAGTGCTCATTTTGCATCCTGTTAAAATTATTTTCAGGTGGTGAATTCTTTCTATTGTTCGTCATAACTAGACCATTGGCTAAGATCAACTTTTGGCTCAGTTAAGGATTCAACATTTCCAAGGCACTCTGGTAGTGGAAATCAAGTACAGATAGAGTTTCCTAGGTAGAATTCTGTACCGCCAGGAGTCCTATTGCCAGGACATTCGTGTTCTCCAGTACTTTTTTTTTCTAAATTCAATTATAACAAGTTTATAAGACTATAGAACTAATCGTGGGGAAAATCATTTAGGAAATATAAGCAGAAGAAAAGCTATAGTGCTTCTTGAAGTTCAAGTTCACTTTGCAAAGATTTCTGTTATTAAAAGTCATGGAAACTGGGGAGAAAAAAAAAAAACAGGCACAGAAAAGGTAAGGCAACTCACTTGCCATTCCCATTGGAGATTGGAAGCTATATGCAAACTAAAATGTGGGGATGCTTTAATCTAGGCTGTGTTATCCTATTTCAATACATCATTAATGGACTAGATCCATTGAGCTCAACACTTAGACTGTGTTTAATATTTCCCAATCAAATGCATTTTGGCCATAGTCATAGCTGCCAACTATGAAATAGATTACCTTGTTCTGTTTTGACAGCTGACATAACAGGACCGAAACATGAGCAATCCGTAGTTATTTGGGTCATTTCATCAACCATGTGACTCCTCCATTGTGGAGCAATTGTCAATTATCACAGCTGAAAGAAGACTGAAATCCTCATAGAATGGTTGCTTCCAAACTATCATATACAGCACGTTCAATTTTTCTGTACCTGCTTTCTGTAAAATGTGAGGCAAATAACATCACCTTCCATTGCTGGAGGCATATTAAGAGTGCCCTTTCATCAAGCTTTCTAACAAAATTTCTCAGAGCCTGCCCAGGGCGGTATCCAGTTCTCTTTTCATGATATAGAAAACATTCTATTAGTAGAACAAAGATGATAAAATTTCTTGCACTTTTCCTATTTTTGAGTAATAAGCGTCTGTGTCATTAATTATTTTTCTGGTTTCCAAGTTTCAAGTCTCTTGCTTCATGATCCCTTTGTAAACTTGGGGTATGGCCAGCTCGTCTGCTAGATTATAGGAGTTAAGGGAACCAGAACCATTTCTCACGTACCTCCTATTGATCAGAGAGCCTGACACAGCACCTTGAACTCAGAGGACAATCCAATTTTTGTTGGATGATTGGATGGATTTAAAACCTGGTCTGATTTTCACCAGAGAGTTCCAACTAATTTATAAAGTAAGAGTGATGGAACTTGGCTAATTGAGTGACTATAGGATTATCTGGGATGAATAGCTTTGCTCAAATGAAATAACACCAGAGACCTCACATTTCCCATCAGAAGAGAGCACAAGACATTAAGGTACCCCAAATTACGATGGCGTATTATATTTATATGTATTAGGATAACCTGAGGACTCGTCCTCTGTGTTTGGCTCTGTAAACTAGGTTCTATTCGGGGAGGCCTTTTAATCAGGGATAAGAATTATTCTTAGAAGATTGTTTGACTCCTCACTTTAAACAATGTAAAAATATTCAGGTGACTACAGTGGTAACAAATCTCCGTGATTATATTATGCACCATCAATTGTATAAACTCCAAGGATATCAGTGAAGAGAATACCAAGTACCGTCCTATAAACATACAGCTGCCTGCGTTGATCAGAAATTTGCCAGTTCCATTTTCTCACAGACTTTCATTTATGATTCTGCCCTATAGTATCTGCATCTAATACAAGCAGTCATAAACATTTTGGAATCTTGACATTATAATACATATAACGTCTTTCCTATCAAGCTAGAACTTTAACATACTAAGGGTTCTGATAAGTCCTGCATTTAAGAAAACTGTTTTCCTAGGTAACTTATCCTCAAGTATATTCAACTTAGAAACCTTTTGTTTACTTTTTTTACCTTTTTAAAAAAATAACAGTTATGAAGGAAATTTTGTGCGATGCCTATTCTATACCAAGCCCTGTACTCGGTGCTGGTGACACAGGATTGCATAAGATAGACAAGGTTCTGACAAGGTCTTACACTCCAGCAGGGAGAGCCAGACAATAAGAACACAAGCAAGTCCTGTTAAAGAAGTTCTCAATGCTACCCAGAGTGAAATAATGAGAAAGAGTGAAGGGGGAGTGGGACAGTGAAGACATATGTCTACCTTAGAAGAGGACTCTCTCAGGAAGCCACTTGCCTTTGAACAGACTTTGGGATAGATTTCCTGACAACCTACTGTTGAACTGAAAAAAAAAAAGCACAACGTGCGAGTTGTGTGTTAAGTTTTACTGGGAGCAAAATGAGGACTATAGTCTAGGAGACAGCATTTCAGACAGCTCTGAGAAATTGCTCTGAAGAGGTGGGAGGTGGGGAGGTCAATATACATGTGATTTTGGTGAAGGGGGAGTGCATGCAATCAGGCACATATTTTTTGCAGAAGTTTACTGCTAGTCACAAGGAGCAGACGTCACCATGAAGGATTTTAGTGCTTTTCTAGATCCGAGGAGATGCAAGAATTGGGCTCATAAAATCTTCTGAAAATATCTAACTATCTGAAGACCTGTCCTGGCCAGTTTTCCTACAGCACAGAGTGCCTCATTCCTGGTCTCCACCCTGAACTCCTTTCAGGGGGTGTTGAAGGTCAGCAGTTGCCGCAGCTTGTGATTTAATCCTTGCAGAGGTAGATGGCCAGTGCTAACCTTTAGTTGGCACTACCTAAGGAAATGTTCCAGATGCATCTTTTAAAATAAAGTATAAACCTGGCTGCAAACCCCTGTAATTCATTGGAAGATAGAGAACGTTCTATATGAAGAATATACCAGGAGGAGTCCAATAATGTTAGGAATACTGTGTTCTGCATTAAAGGGCAGTGTTCTAACTTGAGTTTCCTGGAGTCTCATATGCCCCCTTGCCCGAAGGCCCTATGTGAAATGGCTTTCCTCCCTCCTCCACCCACCCAAATGCTTTAAAGCTTAGATGAGTTCCAACTGCCTTATTTATTTATTTATTTTCTTTCTTTTTTTTTTTGGCTGCATTGGGTCTTCATTGCTGCGCGTGGGTTTTCTCTAGTTGCGGCAAGCGGGGTCTACTCTTTGTTGTGGTGCACAGGCTTCTCATTGCGGTGGCTTCTCTTGTTGTGGAGCACAGGCTCTAGGCACGTGGGCTTCCGTAGTTGTGGCACGCAGGCTCAGTAGTTGTGTTTCGCAGGCTCTGGAGCGCAGGATCAGTAGTTGTGGCACACGGGCTTAGTTGCTCCTCCACAGCATGTGGGATCTTCAGCGCTCAAACCCATGTCCCCTGCATTGGCAGGTAGATTCTTAACCACCGCACCACCAGGGAAGTCCCCAACTCCCTTATGATTTTTAAATTTTTTGTAGCGTTTATAACGTGTGCTGTGTAATTTAAGGCTCAGTTAGTCTTACACTGTAGTTTGCCCTTTCTTTCAAAGCCAGTTTATAAACCCTTCTATAGTTCTGCCTGCTGCATCTCCTAGCAGGATCAGCAAAATATTCGGTGAAGGACCAAATAGTAAACATTTAGGTTTAGCAGGCCACATATAGTCTCTGCTCCTTTTTTTTCCCTCTTTTTTCCTTTTTTAACAGCCCTTTAAAGATGTAAAAAAAGATTATTCTTAGCTCACAGCCCACACAAAAAACAACCCATGGACTGGATTTGACCCACGGCCATCGTTTATTGACCACCATCTAGATTATTCTAGAACATTCTCTAGAACAATTTCTGTGACAGTTTTCTAAGAGTAAGGCTTACTTAGGCAAAGATTCAGGACTTAGACATGCTCACATAGAGTTACACACACACACACACACACACAAGTACACACTCACACACCTGCCATAGAAGAATTCAATGTGAAGAAACAGATGGCACAGTGGTTCTTAGCCTTGACTACACATTAGAATCATCTGAGACGCTCTTTAAAAACACCCAGGCTCAGGCCCCACTACAAACAAGTTGAATCAGAATGTCTGGATGGGAGCCCAGGCATCTGTAGTTCTTAAAGTGCACCAGGGGATTCTACTTTGCAGCTTGGTTAAGAACCAGTGCTTTAGAGTTGTGGTTCTCAAGCATTACCTTACATTAGTCAACTGTGCCTGGTAAAACTCAGGTTGGTACTCCACCCCTGGAGTTTCTGATTAGGTAGGTCTGGGGTGGGGTCCTAGGGTGTGTTTTTTTCTAATGATTTCCCAGGTGATCCTGATGTTTCTGGTCTGGGGTCTACATTTTGAGAACCATTGTCATAGAGAATGGAAAAGTGATCCAGGTGAAAGCTTTCCTATAGGTGGGATTTTTTTGGTTTGCTTTGTTGATTGGGCAGTTAGTGGGTATTTTTGTTGCCAGAGGTTTAAGGGAAAGACAGGAGGGATAGATAGGTGGAACACAGGAATTTTTAGAGCAGTACTACTATTCTATATGATACTGTAATGGTGGGTGCATTTGCATCCACCCTGAAAAATGATATTATACATTTGTCAAAATTCTTAGAACTATACAACAGAAAGAGTGAACCCTAATGTAAACTATGCATCTTAGTTCATATGTATCAATATTGGTTCATCAGTTTATAACAAACGTACCACACTAATGCTAATAATAGAGGAAGATGTTAATAATACAGAGATGTTAATAATAGGGGAAACTGTGTATAGGAGGAAAGAGAGTATATGGAGACTCTCTGTATTTTCTCCCCAATTTTTTATAAACCCAAAACAGCTCTAAAATATAAAGTCTACTCATTAAAAAAATAAAATAACACAGCACTGCTCTACAGGACAGGGGAACGGAAGGCTCAGAATCTTCCCCCATAATTTTTCACAGAAGCCATCACTCTATGCAGACTGCTGATCTCGTCAAATTTTTTATAGCAAAAAAAAAAAAAAAAAGTGAAAATTACCTTAAGTGAATCCCAGACTTCAGTCTTGACAAGTTCTGGACCTGGACTGCGTATACAACTGTTGTGCAAGAAACCTGGGTGAGTGCTGCAAGAGTATCATAGCCACTACATACTAGGAAAAATATCAACCATTTTTCATTATTTAATCTTCACAATAATCTGTGAGTTGGGGTGTAATATATCCTCTCACAGAAAAAAAAAAAAAAAAACCTTCAGAGAGAGAATGTGATTTCCTCAAAGTTACATAGTAAATGATCCTGAGTCAAGTTTCAAACCCTGACTGATTGCATACCTCTCCTTGGGCTCCTTCCATTGTGCAACGTTTTTCTCAACTCTGTGAGAATTCCCTTTAGCTCTAACCCCTGATCTTTGGTGTGTGATATTTTACATTGGTACAATGTACTCAAAACATTTTTCCAGCAAGATATTTACATGTGTTCTTCAAAAATTAGCATTCTCCTGATTGGCTTGTTTGTTGGTAATACATCCAAATGCCAACTCGACAACTTCCAAACATGCCCCTGCTCCAATCCAACATAACCCACATTTCCTTCTTTTAGGGCAGCAGCAGCTGCAGGCCACAGCTATCATGGGCACAAGATATGGTCAAGATTAAAACAAGTCAAAGATCTCTGTTGGGGATCCAAAATGGTAGCATACTTTCAAAGAGAGAAGTGAGTAAAGAAATGAACAGTAATATCCAGAAGACAAGCAAAAAAAAAACAACCAGGAACCAAGAGATACACCCACAGCATGAGATGAACATCCAGAGATAAACAGAGATGAAGATGAAGACAGAACTCAGATCAGCAGGAAGATACACGGAACTACTGTGAGATGCTGAGCTAGGCTGCCTTATCCCTGGAGCTTTTATTATGCTTCCTAAGATGAGTCAATGTACAGGTTGAAATATATGGCTGTGTGCTAAGCACTATGCCAAATTATGATATATTATCTCCTCTCGTGGTCAAGGAAACCCAATGAAAAAGAGAGCATTGTCTCCATTTTACAGATGAGAAAAGTGTGACTCCAAAAGCTTACACGACTTTCTGATGATAAGTATGAGCAGAGACTCAAATGCAAATGATTCCAAAATTGGTGATCGCAGCCACTATAACGTGCTGCCTTGTTACCAAATATTAGGTGGTGATAAATTACTACTCCCTTGCATTTTTAAAAATATCTGTTTCATTCATTTCAGCAACATTATTGGCCATAGTTCATATGGAATGGCCCCTTTCGTCAATGAAGCTTTAAGCGTGAGGAAAGCATGGAAGGTGGTTCCAGGCTAGTCAAGCCTTTATTTGATGCATTAGAGACTTGCCGGCAAGGCCAACCACTCTGGCAGCCCCAATTTGTTCCCCTTTTGTGCCCCCAGCACCAAGTACTGGGGCTGCCTAGAACTTAGAAAGTGTTTAACAGATGCTTGATTAAGGAATGATAAAGGTATATTATTAGCATTATAGATGAGAATGAACTCAAAGTCAAACATACTTGTGTTCAAACCTTGGTTCTACCTATCACTTATTCAATGTATGACGTTGGTCAAGTTAGAGTCTCAATGAGCCTCAATTTCCTTTTCCATAACATGGGCCATCATAATATCTACCTCACATTACTGGAATGATTAAAAAGAGATTAGACACTTAAAGCATTAAGTACGGTGCCTGCTGTATAGAAGATAATAAACAGTAACTCCTGTTTCATCTTATTTCCTACATCACCTGTTGTTTGAAAGATTTAAAAACAAAAAGCAAACTTGCCCATTTAATAGCCTAGAGTTTACAGTAGTTTTAACATTGAAATATATCCTTCTAAAGTTGATATTAATAGATCTATCTTATTTAGGGTATTAATTGTGAAATATAGGAGATGACTTTCTCAATGAATGGTAAACTAAGTAGCGAAAGTTATCTTCTTTGCGAATTAGAATCCCTGTCTCACAAATCTGGTATCTGTTCATCCTTTGAATGCCGCTAATCCTCATTTCTTCAGGTTGTGGCCGTTTTATGAAAGTCACAGCAAAAAACAGAGTTCCGATTTGTCAGTTACACTTCATAGATATGAGGGCACACAGATAAAATCTATTAGGCCAGCAGGGCACCCATTAATGCCCCAGGGGCAGTAATTAAATCCGGATGGAAAAATAACTACAAATATTTCCCCAAAACAGAACCAGATGTTTTGGCAACGGGATGAATGCTCAAACCTGAAAAACTCCACATGCCACGGACAAAGGCTCTTCAGAAGCAGCCCTTCTGTGAACCGTGAACTGCACACCATCTCAGCCTGCCGGCAATGTTAGATAACAGCAAAAAAGGCATCCCTCGTGCGTAACTGCAGTCCACCAGAGGCACAAATAGACAATTGGAAGAACCGTCAATTTATTAAAAGCACCTCTAATAATGAAGCCAAACGCGAACACATTTCTATTTCCACCTGTGAGGCCACAATCAATTCACAGTGGCGCTCCAACTTAATCATGCCTCATACATCATCTTTCTAGGTAGCTTACACAGGATACAATTTCTGAATTAATAGGCAGTAAAAATATTAATTATTGCCATATTCATTTAGTGTTCAGTTAACAAATGAAAACTTAAAATGTATTTGCATGGCTGGCCAAGGGTGACCTGAGGTACCCCTAAATAACCAATATCATTTTAATTTTTATTTCTATCTTTTTTTTTTTTTTAATTTACTTCTTTTATTTTTGGCTGCATTGGGTCTTGTTGCTGCGTGCAGGCTTTTCTCTAGCTGCAGCGAGCCGGGGTTTCTCTTCGTGGCGGTGCGTGGGCTTCTCACTGCAGTGGCTTCTCTTGTTGCGGAGCACGGGCCCTAGGCGCGGGCTTCAGTAGTTGTGGCACATGGGCTTAGTTGCTCCGCAGCATGTGGGATCTTTCAGGACCAGGGCTGGAACCCGTGTTCCCTGCATTGGCAGGCGGATTCTTAACCACTGTGCCACCAGGGAAGCCCTATTTCTATCTTTAGATTGTTGCTTTTTTTTCCCCCTAGCTTGCTTCCCTTAAGAAGTCCACTCTGGCCTGTTTCCTCTCTCAGCACATCATTTAGATATGTTGACAAAATGTTTTCCAGTGAGGCAGAGCTCACTCTTGTCCTGGCATGTATATCTACTATGAAGCTATCATGATACCCTGTCATGAAATGAGATGAGAAAAGTTATCTGATCCGTGGAGACTTAATAATGGTGGCACTGGTTTCCATCAGCAAGGCCAGCAGCAGAGTGTAAGAGGAGACCACAGTCAGCCAGACTTTAATTCAGTGCAGCGTGCCGCCTTGAACATCAAGAAGACAGAAATAAGACGCTGGCTAGCCACTGAATCCGCGCAGCACTGCGGAGTACAGCAGAGTGACACGACTACCATCTCCTTAGGCTGGTGAATTTCACTCTGTCAAGCCAATTGCTACCCTGGTACATCTCATATTAGTGTTAATTTATCTCCGGTGTTAAGGAGGTTAATGACACTATTATTTTCTCTGCTACTGAGCTTTACTGCATGTCTGCAGGATGATATTCCGAGTAACCTCACCAGAGGAAGGAATCACAGAGAAAAACCTATCTGCACAATAAATAACCTTTAAAAATAATGTGTCCTTCAGAGAGAGGAAATAAAGCAGTATAATGTTAATTGTGGAGACTACGGAGGAAACAGTTTTCATTCATCAAAAGAGACAGCATAATGGTTGCACATTCCCTAAACACAGTATCACACGAAATCCTACATTAAGAACTGAAGTTATACTTTCAAGAGGTTCCCATCAATTTGAACTGAAATTCAGTAAGGTAAGAGTTAGAGATATTTTCTAACTCTTTTTGTTTTATTTTTCTGTCAAATACTCCTTCATAGACCTGAGCCTTCCATGGTGAAGAGACACAGGTAGGAAACACACTGCCTTAACTCTCTTGCTACCAATAAACCACATATTCTAAATGCTAGAATTTCCTCCAGTGATCAGCTGAAGGACCCTTCAGCCTCCGCTCCACCATCCCCACCCCCCTACCCCCAGCTCATGATTTGTATTGTGATTTGCTGATCTGTTAATAGCTAACTTTCTAAAATGTATGTGTATAAGGGTCCACGGAATTATAAACACAATTTGGAATGTTAATTTAAAATTATCATCTAATATAACGAGAGAGATAGGTTGGAGTCCTCTGTGGCTCCGTGATTTGATGATTCTCATTGAAAACACTGTTCTTGAAATTCTGTGGGAGATAATCAGTTCATTATTATATAGTTAGACTTCTTTTTTTCCTTGTAAAACCCTGACCATTTAGCATGATTTTAAATTCCACCCACAGAGAGAAAATATCTGCTATTCATGAAATTTACCAACTGACAAGTTCCCAAGTACTACATAGCAGATGATTCCGAACATAAACAGCAGTAAAATGTGAATAAAAATGTTAAATCACCTCTCCGCCTTTTAATATTCTCTCACTTGAGCAATGTTGAGTTAGCTGAAGCAAGTGTTAAAATGGTTACATGGAGGCTTACGCGCATTTGCCGATGGAGAATATACATGGGACTTCACCACGTCACGTCTAAGCCATTGCTGAAGTCCGATTCAACTCTTTCAGATATCTGTTCTTTTAGAAAAAGCAGATCACTTTTTTCTTGCACCTCTTCGCTCTCTCTTGCCTTGCATTACCCGTACTTCTTCTCTTTCAGAGGTCCTTTCCACTAAGAATCCGTAGTTGAATCACCTTGTGAGCGTTACACTATAAAGTTAGTAGGAAAACACAAAGATGAACTGAAATGCTGATGCTGAGAGGTCAGCTGGGTTTACTCACTACCCAAGTGATTTTCTCCTTTTCACCACCTTTGCAGAATACAATTCAAACTTACATATGCTTTCTCAACACTATAAAATATTTTATGTCACGGACTTCTGGGAGTACTCTTAAATAGTCGAAATTTAAAATATTAGCTCTATGAATCAGTAGCCACATCCAGACATACATATGTATATATAATTTTTCTCCTTTTGACAGACAACTCTTTGAGTCATCTATTTTTTATTATCTCTTCCTTATGGACGTTTCCCACCACGTAAGGAAATTAACAGCAGTTGTAACGGACGAGGAAAAGGCTTGGCCAATGTTAATTCAGTATCTACCTGGTGCTTTAGACCCATGAACTCTTAGGACAATGAGAAGAGTATATACACTCATCCCCTGTGACCACACAAGGATACTAAAACTTAGAGAAGCTGGGTCATTGTAGGGATTACACAGCTGTTAGTGCCAATGGAAATGAGTTCAAGGCTCGTGTGTTCTTCTTACTACACCTCTCCACCTCTCAACTTTGTGCATCTTGCATTGCTGCGCCCCAGCCTGGGACATACCTAACATCTCCAGGCTAAACGTTAGTCTAGACAACAAGTATTTCATCCATTTTGACATTAACCCTGAGCACCTAAAGGAATGTGTTTGGGTTGTGAATCAATGTGTTTTGAAAACTATTCACATGTCCCTAGTAAAAATTAGAGACACAAAGAGTAACTTAATCATGCCCATTAGTACTATGTTTTGTATGGTAGATTATTTCCTACTGGACTATTTCATAAATATGCTACTGGTTGCAACCACAGACAACCACTTGAGCTAATTTAAGTACTCGTGATTTGGAAGGGTACTGCTAAACAAATTCAAAAGAGAAGCTAAAGAATCAGGATCAGGAAAGAGAAAGGAGGCGAGGGAGGCTGGAGATAAGAAATAATGTGGGAAGAGCCTTGTCACCACTGCCACTGCACAGCTCTGCCACCACCGAGTGCAGACCGCAAGGTGCCCACCACTCTGCTGGCTACGCTGTCTCTAAGCAAGATCACCCACTTGACATTCAGAGTTCTGGGTGAGGGGATCAGACTGGCTGAGCCTAGTCACCTTCCCTTCCTTCCATCTGGCCTCCATGGGATGGGGAGAAATTGGATACATTCTGTAGTAAAGTAGTGACCCAACCTCCCACCCAGAGTCATGTAGCGGAGACTCACCAAAACCAGAAAGGGGGTTCTTCTGCAAACCAGGCAAAAAAAAAAGCCAAAACAAGTATCCACTACAAGTAGCCTTGAAAGACCTTGAAAGACTCTTCCAAATGGTTCTATTCACCATAAATTATATTCATTTATATGTATTTGAGTGACAACATAGGGAAATGAATAGTGCTTTCTTTAATTCCCAAGTCTCTAAGTTTGTTTTTTCTTTGTTTTAAATATATCAATCAAATACTTGTTTTTTTACCAATATTACAAGTGACCAGTGTGATACGAGAAAGAGTCTCATTAAGAGTTCAATTTATACCTCTTTTCATTATTGCAACTTGGAAACATGAAAAAATATTGCTCTTGGAAAAATTAGTACCCAGGAGGGAGCTGTGATCTGATGCAGCTGAAGTTAAGAGTCCTGCTTTCCAACCCGTGTTCTACCACCTACTCTGTCTGAACTCTGTACTCCCGTTACTGCTCTGAGCCCATCTCCCTCATTAGTGAATTAGGGCTAGTAATACCCTGGCAGGATGTCTCTGCGGGTGAAATGCGGTAGAACCCAGCAGATAGTAAGCACTCAATGTTTATTAAAGCTATGTTTATCTTTTTTCAGAATTGCATCCAGTGGTTATAAGCTACTAATCATCACAATTTCTTCCCATAGCTACTTTATGCTCTAAAGAGCAACTCGATATCCTAAGTATTCTAAACTGGCAGCTCAGAATAGGGTTACCTTTACTGGGTTTTAGAACTTAAACCACAACTATAAATCACATTCATCTCAAACCTTTATATTATTGAGATGCTCTCAGAAGGAACTCATTTTGCCCTGGGGTGCTTCATCAATTGATAAACCATCCTGGTCAGGATTCCAAGTGTGTTTGTAGCATTTGAATAAGATAATGGAGAAGAACTCAGGCATAGAGAAGTGTAAGGCATACTTCCTGCCCTCTTGGGAACTTATGATTTAGTTGAGAAGCAATGGACAAAAGCAGACATGTATACACCCACACCATTAGTAAGTTAGTTACACATTTGAGTACACTAACCAACACGGCTGTTTGAACTCAAGGACTCAATGATCATTAGTCTAGCATAAGCAGGAAAGAGGAAGGTTAGAATTTACAGAAAATGTTGGTTCTTGAAAAGAGAGTTAAAGGAAGAGTAAAATTTGAATCGGAGAGGAGAGAGAGGTTAGCCAAGTAATACAGGATAAGCTACAGTAGGATGGAATAGGAGTGTTTTAGTGTGTGCTAGAGAAAACTGTTTTCAATATGTGGAGCTTTCAGTGAACCAGAGAAATCCATGGAGGTCCCCATTTCTCACGTCTGGAGTGAATTTCCCATCTTCTTCTTTTATACCTGAAAATTAGTTTGATGTGTCATCTGGTCCCATAACATTCTTGGTAATCTCTCTCATCTTGAATTAATATATTGATCATAACCATCAAACTATTTTTGAGTCATATTACGACACTTTATATAAATTCTCTATTCCTGTTCATGAATGTATGTCTTAAATTGTCCATTTTTAAAAAATTATTTCCCCCTTAATGGTTCTAGGATCCCTGGAGACTTTCCATGCCTCCTTCCCCCAGGACTTTTCTAAGTCTCTGAGCTTCCTCATCCATATGGAGCAGAAAAAGAGTATTCCAAAGGGACACTTACATTTACAGTATTGAAGGCAGCTCGGGGACTTTAATTTAGATGCCAAGGGGTTTTTAACAAAATCATTTTGTGAGCCTCTGTTTGAAATGCTATTTGTATAAGGCCAGCTATGGTAATTGTGCTGTCCCTGAAGTATTAGAACTAGGTGGTTAATTTCCACGGTGATTCAGGCCATCATTGTTAGACTAGGTGTTTATTGCCCTGATCGCATCAGATGACGGCTGATTGTTTTTCTCTGTAGAATCATAAATGTTTTTCCTTCTCTTGGGGCATTTTATTTTCCTCCCTTGGAATGTCTGGTTATCTTTAGACTCATGGTACTTGAAGTCTACCTTTATCCTCAATCCTGCTGATAGTCACACTGAATGGGGCTTGGGATCCCTGGGTAGACTTACTTACTGAGTATTAATTCCAGATTTCTCAACATCTCGGTTGAGAATTTATTTTCATACTATTTACATTGCTTTACCTTTAAAAAATTGGTTTCGTGAAGTAATTTTGCCAGTACTACCCCTGGGGTTAATGAAATTATGCAACTTCTGTTCTAATGGATTTAATTAAGACTTTCTGGGAATTTGTTACAATAGCAAAGGAGCACTTAAAAGACAGCCCAGACTTACTCTCATGGTCACAGAGCAAATGTATATATGACAGTTGTCGGAGATGCTCTTAGATGAGACCAGAGCTCCATCAAGGTTTACTGTGTTAATATTGGTGATGGACGCTCTGAGACTCAGACAGGTGGCCTTGTTCACTAACAATCTCATTTAATGAACCCGAAGGATACTGGAGTAAAAGACCTATATTCATAATTCAATTTGCCCATGGCCTCCAATATGCATGGAACAATAACTGAAACAAGAGCAAAATAGATGTCACAGAAAGAAGAAAACAAAGAACACAAGAAAACGGGTTGCTTTTTTATGTTGTCTATCTATTATTAATTTTTATTGAAGTATCGTTGATTTACAATGTCGTGTTAGTTTCAGGTATATAGCACTGTGATTCAGTTATACATATATATGTATATACATCTATTCTTTTTCAGATTCTATTCCCTTATAGGTTATTCCAAAATATTGAGTATAGTTCCCTGTGCTATACAGTAGGTCCTTGTCGGTTATCTACTTTATGAATAGTACTGTGTATATGTTAATCCTATCCTCCTAATTTATCCTTCCCACCCCTCCCCTTTGATAACCATAAGTTTGTTTTCTATGTCTGTG
This sequence comes from Orcinus orca, assembly GCF_937001465.1. Lineage (NCBI taxonomy): Eukaryota > Metazoa > Chordata > Mammalia > Artiodactyla > Delphinidae > Orcinus > Orcinus orca. The sequence continues at coordinate 104,105,617 of NC_064565.1, forward strand.
GGTCTATTTCTGTTTTTTAAATAAGTTCATTTGTGTCTTTTTTTTTTCCAGATTCCACATATAAGTGATATCATATGATATTTGTCTTTCTCTGTTGGGCTTACTTCACTTAAGTATGATAATCTCTAGTCCCATCCGTGTTGCTGCAAATGGCATAATTTTTTAAATACCTTTCCACAGAATCCTGTGACCTTTTTTGTGGTTTATGCTAAAAAGCTAATCTCCTCAAAGATTGGCCATCGACCACATATGGGTGGAAGGAGGAAAGTCTTGCCTGCCTTGTATTACTTTTATTCATTGTTTTCACTTAGCAAGCATAAATTGAAGGCTTATTGTGGTTCAATCAAGCTACACTCTGGCCTTTTCAAATGTAGAAGAAAAATACAAATGAAGAGAAAGAGGGATTGAGTTTGGGGGAGATGCTTGCATATCAAATGCTTGCACATCAACACCCACCTCCTTAAAATTTTATTAAAATGACACTTTGAGTAGCCCGGGTGTATTAGTTCTCTATTGCTGTATAACAAATTACCCCACAACTTATTTATCTCCCAGTCCCTGCATGTCAGGAATCCAGTTGAGGTTTAGATGGGTGCCTCTGTCTCAAGGTCTCTCAAGAGGTTGCAGTCTTATCTAAGGCTTGAATTGGGGAGGATCTGCTCCAAGCTCACTCACCTGGTGTTGACAGTCCTCAGTTCTTTGCTAGCTGTTGGACTGAGGGCCTCAGTTTCTTGTTGGCCAAAGACCCACCTCACTCAGCTCCTTGTCATATATGCTTCTCCACAGCCATATTATAACGTGGCAGCTGGCTTCCTTCAGAGCAAGAATGCAAGAGAGAATGTTGAAGATGAAAGCCATGGTCTTTTTGTAACCTGACCTAGGAAATGACATCCCATCACTTTTGCCATATTCTGTTTGTTAGAGTCAATAGATCCAGTGCACACCCAAGGAGTCATGAATACTAGAGAGTGAAGGTTATTGGGGAACATCTGAGAGGCTATCTGCCTCACCTACCTATAGGCCTGCAGATGTTAAGACCATTTTCTTGCCAATGAAGAGATAAAGATTAGAAGTAAAGTTCTCAAAATGTTCAACCGGGCTGAGGTGTTCATATGTGAAGTGTCCACTGTCCTGGTCTTCCCAAGATAGTCATGATTTACGCCTGTTGTCCTGGTGTGACTATGAATAAATGCCCCATTCACTTTCAAAATTGCCCAAATTTGAATGATAAATTATATCAGAGCTATTCAATTAAACTTTCTGTACTGATGAAAATATTCTATATCTGTGCTGTTCAATATGTAGAAATGTACAACTACTGAACACTTGAAATATAGCTAGTACAATTAAGCAACTGAATTTTAAACTTTTATTTTAATTAATTTAAATGTAAATAGTCACATGTAGTTAGTGACTACTGTATTGGACAGTGTAATACTGTGTGGTTACTCCAAGGAGAGCCCTCTTTAATGGCCTAGAGAATCTGAGATTGAAGCCTGTTCAGTTTGATCCCCTTCTGCTCAATGCAGCAATCTAGAGCGCATCACTTTAACTCTCTAGACATCAGATGAGTAACACTCATCTATAAAAGGAAGTCAAACTTCTCAGAAGCTTTGATTTCTCCTCTTATCCTCACTTTCTCTCTTGCCATTTCAGTTACTCTGGTCAGGATGCTGTCCTCTGCCACTATCTCTCCACAACCTGCTATTGCTAAATTCATGGATGACCTCTCATTTGACATATCCCATAGATTTTTTTTTTATTTTTACTTTACATTGGATTATAGTTGATTTACAATGTTATGTTAGTTTCAGGTGTACAGCAAAGTGATTCGGTTATACATATACATATATCCATTCTTTTTCAAATTTTTTTCCCATTTAGGTTACTACAGAAAATTGAGCAGCGCTATACATTAGGTCCTTGTTGGTTATCTATTTTAAATATAGTAGTGTTGGGCTTCCCTGGTGGCGCAGTTGTTACGAATCCGCCTGCCAACGCAGGGGACACAAGTTCTATCCCTGGCCCGGGAAGATCCCACATGCCACATAGCAGCTAAGCCCATGAGCCACAGCTACTGAAACCCATGTGCCTAGAGCCCACGCTCTGCAACAAGAGAAGCCACCACAATGAGAAGCCCGTGCGCCACAACAAAGAGTAGCCCCCGCTCGCTGCAACTAGAGAAAGCCCGTGCACAGCAACAAAGACCCAACACAGCCAAAAATTTAAATAAATAAATTTATTTTAATAAACAAACAAATAAATAAATATAGTAGTGTTTATATGTCAATCCCAAACTCCCAATTAAGGTTTTTAAGTCTCATCTTTCTAAATTTCTGATTATTCCTGGTTTTTTTGTTTTTTTTTTTTGTTACGCAGGCCTCTCACTGTTGTGGCCTCTCCCGTTGCGGAGCACAGGCTCCGGACGTGCAGGCTCATTGGCCATGGCTCACGGGCCCAGCCGCTCCGCGGCACGTGGGATCTTCCTGGACCGGGGCACAAACCCATGTCCCCTGCATTGGCAGGCAGACTCTCAACCACTGCGCCACCAGGGAAGCCCTATTCCTGGTTTTTGAAGCATTTTTCTCATATCTATGACATCAATCTCTATTAGTTGTCTCATCTCTCTGGTTGGTATTTCTCAGTCTCCTTTATTTTATCTCTTCTTTTTCTTCCTGTCCTCTAAATTCAGCAATCTGGAAGGATTATGTCAATTTTAACTTAAGGACATCTCTCAAATCAATTCAGTTCTTTCTGTCTCTACTACATTCAGCGTAATCCAAGCCGTCATCAACTTATTCATCATCATGGAATCATAACTGGTCTGGTGGCTTCTGGTCTTGCTTTTTCCCACTCAGCAGACAGTGATCTTTATAAAACACAAGTAAAGTCACCTTCACTCCACTTCTTAAAACCATTAGAAATGGCCTATAAACACCACATTATCTGGCTCCAGGCTTCCTAGACCTTTATCTCATGCCATTCTTCCTGACCTCCAGCCAAAGAGGACTTCTTTGAGTTCCTCAAATATACTAAACACTTCTCTGGACCAGTGTCTTTGCCTGGTCTGTTTCCTCTACTTGCAATATCATTCCTTGACTTGGGTAACTCCTCTTTTTTTTCACTGTGCCAAGTCTTAACTTGTAAAATCACTCCTTATAAGATCATCCCAAACAAATTCAGAACATCCTTGTCTTTTCTTTTATAACATTTATTGTAACTTAATAGGTTTATTCATTTAATGTATGAACTTCTAGACTATAAACTATTAGTTAAGGATTTTGTCTGTTTTGTTTCACATTGTACAAAATGTCAAACACAGTGCCTGGCACATACTAAGTACTCAATAAATATTTGTTGATCGAATAATTTCCTTCCATAACGTAGTGCAACGTCTGGCATTTGTCTCAGCAACAGTTTGAAATTCCTCTGAGGCTAGTTTGATGTTGAATGCTCTTTGATGATTCATCTGGGTACTCAAGTCAAGCCCTTTCCAATCTGTTTTAAATTTTTGGCAGTTCTCATGTTTGGAGAGTTGATGAAGTTTCTCTGGTGTCTAGGAGGATAAAAAGGACAGAACAAAGGAATTCGAACTGGGTATAGTCAGACTGTGTCCATGGTTTTGTGCCTTTAAGATCATGTTCCCAGGGCTTCCCTGGTGGTGCAGTGGTTGAGAGTCCGCCTGCCAATGCAGGGGACACGGGTTCATGCCCCGGTCCGGGAAGATCCCACATGCTGCAGAGCGGCTGGGCCCGTGAGCCATGGCTGCTGAGCCTGCACGTCCGGAGCCTGTGCTCCTCAACGGGAGAGGCCACAACAGTGAGAGGCCCGCGTACCACAAAAAGAAAAAAAAAAAAAGATCATGTTCCCAGCTCCAAGAGTATCACCAAGCAGCTGATAAGAATAATGTGCTGAATACCTGGTGAGTTCTTAATTCAGCCTTCAAATCCAACTGTCTTTTGTTACATCTCTGGCCATCCCATTCCAGGCTGGACTTCTGTCCTTGACTTTTTTGGCTTCCTGAACAGTTTTATTGATTGGCTTGGATATAGACCTTGCTCTTTTGTATTTCATATGTGGTTCATTTTTAACCTAATAAAAGGATACACAGCCTACTTTGTCACTTCTCTGCCTCTCTCCACCCTTCCCTGCCTCCCTCCCATCACATCCTAGTAGGTTGCTTTTGTGGGCAGCCTTGATTTGTTTTGGTTTGACCAAGCCTTGCCTTCCCTCTCTCAATCTCAAAAGGTGCTGTAATCAATGCCTGCAGAATTCCTCCTTACTTATATAAGGCTTTTGGTTTCAATGATTCACAGAAAAACCTAATTCTGCTGTAAAATCTGAGTAATAAACCATCAATATTAGAGGGATTGGGAAGGAGACGGATTCTGGCAGTTGATGGCACTCTCCAGAGCATCTGTGCCCTCTATATTTGTGACATCCTCTGATCACTTTTAAACATTTGCTATAGTTCATGTCACATGAACTCAATGTTTCACTTTCTCAGAAAGTCTCTGAGATTCTTCTCTTAATCTTTCTGTCTGCAAAGGCTGACTCAAAGACTCTAGACAAGTCCACTGCTTTATTGTTATAATTTCTCATAGTTTAGAGAATGTTTCCAGATCAAATCTTCCATTCTCTCTTTATATTCTACTATTGTAAAACTACATTTCTGTAAAAACATATCCATATGCATATTCATTAAAAATTCCATTAATACAAAAGTATACCAGGATACAGTCTCTCTTACTCAATACTACTACTAATGTGCTTTACAATTCCTTGCCCTGCTGAGGCCTCTGCCCTTTAGCTAACATGACTATGTTGAGATGTCAAATATATCAGCGTGTGACCTTGAACAACTCATTAAACTTCCTGAATCTCAGTCTCTGTATCAATGAGGTGAACACAAATAATACCAGCTACCTCGATGCGTTATGTAACAGGACATGGGCACCAACTGAGAGAGAGATTGGAAAACTACACCAGCTTCTCTTATGTCCAGGGATAGTGACCAAATCACCTTGGAGCAGACCTTGTTTATTCAAGGAACAGTTTCCTAAATGCCTGATTTGTAGTTATACAAATGTAGGGTGAATAGATTCCTACTGTCTAAGACCAAAAGTGTAACAAAATCTTGACTCTGTCAAGACTGCATTTTCTGGAGACTTCTGATATGAAAAGCTGGTCACTGTGGAGAAGCAGAACAACTTGCATAAGGATTCTAGGGTCTTTGCGAAAGGATAATCCAAGACCCACAACCCTCACTCACAGTGATGTGACATAAAAAAGATGTGTTGGGATGGACCAGGGTAGTCAGGGTCAGGGAAGAGAGGGTGTCAGGCTGACACAGTGGTGGGCTTTGGGACACAAGAGCTGAGCAATGAAGTATGAGCTAAGGAGCTCCAAACTTGTACCCAAATTGGGTCACTGCTGTGTCCTGGGAGAGGACAGAGAGAGTCAACAGCTGCAGCAGGCAAGCCTTACCATGGATGTTCATGACCAGTCTTTAAAAGGAACATTCTGGGGCTCCAAGAAACAACAGATCCGCTTCTCATGTTCTCTTCCTCTCCTCTTCTTTTTCCTCCTCCTCCTCCTCTGCCTCCTACTCGCTTTGACACTGTAAAAAACATGAAATCCCTATCAAATAAATAGGCCCCAGAATCCTTGGAAAATTCTGAGGTGGTCGGCTTCATAAAGAAAGTACTAGATTTTTTTATGTGCATAGTTCAGGTAAGCAAAGAAGCAAATGATTTAAAAACATATAGAGAGGACTATATTTATACCTTGAGCCAGTAGAGAAGATCATATTATTTATAACAGTGAAAGAGTTTTGTAAATAACAGTACTCTGTAGAAAACATGAGGGTTTTCCCCAGCTTTTGCCTGTGACGGCTTCCTGAGGCCCAGTATATTCCCAAATTAGCCCAGATCATCTGAAGGGGCTGTCAGAAATCAATCAAGATCTAAAATAAAAATGAGTCTTCAAAAAAAAAAAGAATCTTTCAAGAAGTATTTAGAGCTCTCCTTAACTCTGAAATAAGATGGTGTTAAGGGGATATTTGACACATCAACTTTAGCCTAAAGGATACCATAAACTAACCAGCTCAGAATTTGCACAACAAAAGCTAAGGCAAGGCCTTTGCAATTTCTCAGTTCTCGTGGAAATAGGAGAAAATAGTGGAGAACAACCAACATACCACTGACCCCTGGGTCCTGTACCTTGCCTCTGTTGGGAAATGGCTGCCATCTCCTATGTGTCCAGGAAAGAGATTCAACTTTGGGACCTGGGGATTTCCACTCTTAGCCGAGTTTTTGGCCTTCAGCTAGCTCCCCAGCTTTCTTCCCAAAACTGTACCACAGAGACCACCATCCTTAGCCAAGCTCCTCTGGCTGCACTTCAGACGAGGTCTCTTCCTTAGGCATTCATCATGCAGCCCAGCCCATTCCTCTCCATACAGCAACATAACTTGTGTCTCCTTTTTATGTTGTGTTTTCATTGTTTCCTTTCCTTGCAAAACAACATAACAACCCAACTACTCTTCTCTACCATTTTCCACACCCATGGTCCTCTGTTATACCTACTCCCAAATTCCAGCTTCTAAAATCAATTTCCTGTACCTACAAAGTGTTCTGAAATTGTCAACTTGGTCTTCTCACTATAGCCTATAATAGTGCCTGGTATATATCATGGACTCCATAAATATTTTTTAAATTAACTATTTTTCTTAATGAACCCAGTACGTAAGATGTTGAATTGTTTTAAGCCATTTAAGAATATTCAGCCTTGCTGTGATACCAGCCATCTTCTTCAGAAACATTTACTGCCTTCAACCTTCTTACTTTTCAGCTGCACCTCATATTTCTATTATTATCAATAATAATGATTGCTACATATTATTCGTTGGTTTATTTATATGCCACCTGGTTACTTGTTCCTACCAAAGAACTTAAGATGACTTAACGAGAATATCTAAGATATAGCAATATGACATAAATTTAAAATAAGTGAAAAAAACAGGTCAAGCAAACAAGAGTACAGAAGTACTATGGGTTTTGAAATAAAGTGAATACAAAGCCATATCATAAGGACCTATCCAGCTGCTCTGGGTAAACCATTAATTTGACTTGCAAATTCCTAGCTACCATCCCCACAGGTAAACCCAATCAGTTTAACAATTCATAGTGTTTTAAGAAGAAAACAAAGAAGTAACTCAGAAGAAACAATTATTTGTTATGTTGAGATCAGAGATGAATGTCTCCCTTGGGAGACATTGAAGAGTCCAGTGTCATGCAGTGAACCACATCCCCACAGCACGCTTAAAGGGAGTACACAGAAATTTTAATAGGACTATTTGAACAGCATTCCCCAGTGAAAGCCCACAGCATCTTTCCCAAGGACAATGGAGTATAAACATCTTGACAAGCCCCAGTATAAATGATATGGTGCAGACACACAGATCTCTGGTGATCTGACTTAATCCAGAAGTAAATATAAAGTTCTAGAAGAACATGTATAAAGATACAGTGCATCACTTCTGAGAAATGTTCCTTAGAGATTGCTTTTCTCAGCTGAGTTTTAATTTAGAATTGGGTGCCGACTGCTACCAAAGGAGAAACCAGCCACTTGTCAGGTATTGTTTAGTTATACAGGATCCTCAGATTAACCCACATAGTGGTTATTATTATTCATATTATGTTAATGAGGGACCTGAGGCTCTGAGAAGTTAAATAACTAGTCCAAGGCCACCATAGCTAGAGAGTAAGGTGATAGGGATTTGAAACCCAAGGCTTGGTTCCAAACTCAACTCACTTTTTTTTAATTATGAAAATTCTTAAACATTCAGAAAGACATAGAGATTAATGTAACAAATGGCCACATATTCACCACTGAGATTTGACAGATATTAACATTTTCCCGTGCTCTAACCAATACCCTGAGCTGCCTCCTCTTAGTGCCTCTTTGGTGTCTAAGAGATGGAAACAGACTAACCAAATGGACTATGGCTTTTTTCTAACTGCACCAGCAGAGAGATTTTCTGGCTGCCTTCCCTTATAAATCTCTAGCTACCCCAAATGGCTTGGGCTGCATTATTTAAAACACATTGTGCCTTTTTTCCTTTGGTTTACCTGCAAGCACAGTTAGGGACTAAAACATTAATACTGCCCTGGAGAAAAAAAGACTCAGCTTTTGGTTCATCTGCCAACTTCTGATGAGGGTAAGTATCCATTGCCCCACCTCCACCCCCAAAGAGTCCCTTGCAACTCAAAACAATGCATGATTGGCCATTTTTTCCCTTCAATTTGGATGAATGTGAATAAGACATGATGGGAGAATATCTATTTCAAGGGTGTCATTTTCTAAGAAAGTGAATATTTTCATCTAAATCCGATAGTGAAAATTTTAATTTAAGAAGTTAAAGTAGGTAAGAGGAATTTTTCAATATAAAAGTGTTACTATAGAAGAATGAGGTTGGACCTTTACCTAAAACCATATACAAAAATTAACTCAAAGTGGGTTAAAAACCTAAACATAAGAGTTTCAGTTTTGCAAGATGAGAAAGTTCTAGAGATCTGTTGCACAACAATGTGAATATATATAACACTGTTGAACTGTACACTAAAAGTGGTTAGGGTGGTAAATTTTATTAAAAAAAATTTAAGTGTTGTAGATAAAAAAAAAAGACATTAAAGTGGATTCAAGATCTCACAATCATGAGTTAAGTGCTGATTTGAAATTCATTTCTCATCTTCTTCCACATCTTATTTCGTGTAGACATTCTGGGCAGCCACAAAAAGTACAAGAATTTTTCTAAACCAAAAATGGCCAGAATTTGAAAAATAAAAGTGAAAATGGCTTTAGTTGGTCGACCCCTGAACTCACTTTTTAATACTGTGCTGAGAGGCTAAAGACTGTCCTAGGGAAGAGCAGTAGCAGACGCTGACAAAAATACACATTTGTATACCTTCTCTTCAAATAGTTGGTATGAAACCGGACAAGTAACCTATTTATTTGTTACTACATTAAAATTTTTTAAATGGTATAGCTTTATTCTCATAACTTTCATTTGGACTATTATGTCTAAATCACCATAAAATTAAAAACTTGTGAATACAATTCAATTTGAGTTAGTGGTCCTGAGTTCCAAATTGCCTACTTTTGGCATCCAGATACTAACAAGAAATATCCACAGCAATCTCCCAAAACATCAATTTATTCATCAAGTTGTGTGCACTAACGTGTCTCAACAAATATTTGAAGTCCTTTTTTTCTTCAGCCAAATTTTAAAGATTGGCACTGAGTTCCAATTTTTCAAAGATTTTGTAAAGCTCTCCCAAAGTTTGCTTATGTGATCTTAAATAATTTTCTTTTAGACACTTTTTGCTTCCCAGGCAGGCAGTAACTGCTTAGACTTTGCACCTAGGAATGATATACAGTGGCAGCCAGACATCATGCCTGTGTCTACTGAACCAGAGACGTAAAACAATTATATGGATCACTTGGACAAAAAAAAAAATCCACACTTCGTGGTGATCATGTGTCTCCTGAAAATGTCAATTTGGAATCATAAATATTTGTAATTAGGAAGTCCCGAGTGATCTTAATGATTGATTTTCCTTCATTTTATTTTAGAATTGTACATTGAGGCCAGAAAGCTTAAGTGGTATGTACCAAATCACATGACATGTCCATGGCAGTCAGTACTTAAAATAAGCCCCTTGACTCCACAATCGCTCCACAGATCCTGCACTGGGTGTCTGAATTTCATAGACGATACTTCTGTTTTCCCCTTCTCCTCCCCCTGTTCCTCTTTCTCGTCCTCTTCTTAAATTTTGTACTTTACCCTGTGTATGGAGACAGAGCTTCAGCTCTGGTTTAACTCATTGAAATGACTTTTTGTAGCTCTTCAAAAAGAATAAATCTTCTATTTGTTTTAATAGTCAGGTTTATTCCTCCCGTTCTCACTGAAGCAGCCACTACCCTCCTCTCTTTCTTTGACCCAATAAAAAGATAGTAAAACCAAGCCAAATATTTTTAATACCTTCCCTCCCCAAAAGTACACACATGCACACACACACACACACACACACACACACACAAAACACCCACACTGGGGCAACAAAACCAATCACTGGAAGGCAATACAATAAAGGAGACAGACAGAGTCTTCTGAGAAGGCTAGTAAAAGTCTTATTTAATCACCAAGTTCACACTCCTGAACTCTGGTTGATCTTGCCCTGAAATCCTCCTGTTACCATTCCTTAGTGCCCCAGCTCTGACTGGACATTGGATATAGAGCAGGAATCTGTCCATTAAGGACACTGTGCCTGTAATCAAACACTAAGCCAATATTATCTCAGAGTGTACATAGGGTATCACTTTCTTGCTCTTCTTAAGTATTCATAGCTAAATGATTTATGGGCACACAAATGGATATAATGTCCCATAATACATAACAGGACTAATATTTAATGTGTTTCTTTTTTATTTTGTTTGAATAAAATCCCCCAAAATACTTTTAGCAAATGATCATTAATTACGTGCATTGTCAAATGCTCCGGGGTTCTAAGAAGCAGGCCTCAGAATTTACAGTCCGCAGCTCTCTGCTAGAGGCCATAAATCCGATGTGGGTGACAGTGCTCAATAAAGTGGCACCATCGCCGGAACAGGAGCCTCAAATGATTCACATTTGGATCCACCACGGATTTTTTTGTCTTTCCAGTGCCTATAACCCAAGCAGAAAATATCCTTTCCAGGATGTTATTTCAAGGAACCTCCCAAATTATCTGAGTTTTGGTTTTTTGGGTTTTTTAAATAGGACTTTATGGCCCACAAGGGCTAAATTTGGCTGTAAGCCTGTGGATTTTACCAACTGCATCTTTGGGATAGATGGACTCCCTGGGACAGAAATGAAAACCACAGTGGTTTTGGGGGGAATATTTATCAACAAATATATTTTCCAAAAAAAATAAAGATTTTAAAGGGAAAATGTTTAAATAGAGCTGTGACTTCATAGTTAATTTACTTAATCCTCAATGTCTTTGTGAATCCATTATGCACTTGGGATGTCAGAGGGGGTCTACAAATTACCAAGTTGTTTGAAGTTTGCTGCTTTCTGAAGTGGCTTTGGTCATTTATTTTCACAGAAATGTTATTTCTTCAACTTACGAGGTATGTAATAGCAAGGTCTTTTGAGACGGCTGTCTGAAAAGAAAATGATTGTCCATGTTTCTAAAGAAAGATGACTTGTTCTTTGTATGAAGTCCTCCAAGGAACATTTAGCATTTTAAGAATATGAAAAAACCAAAGTTCAATGTTCGATGTCTTTAAAAGATGTCCAGGCAAAAAGAGAGAAATGCAGAGAAAATAAATGGAAGGATGTGCTGTTTTGATCGGAGGTAAGGAAGAAAAAATGCAGTTTACTTAGTCTGGAATTGTTTTTCATCTGAAGGTCTCCAAATACTTTAGATTAAAAAAATAGGGATGGAAGAAGGTGTTATTGTCTCATTATTTGAATATCAGACTGAGGATTAAAGAAGTATTTGGACCTTCAATTTAAGCTAGAATTAAAGATTGGGTGTAGCAAACTAGATACTAGGGTAAGTGATGAATCATATCAAGATTTTTTTCCTTCTGGAAAATCTGTTCTATAGAGGTTTAAAGTATCCAACTAAGAACAGGAAAAGTCCTATACTCCCCTGCTTTTTAAATGTTGGGAAAACGCAGAACAGAAATTAACAGGTGAACGTTACCACTAGAGATTTCATCTAGAAGATACACATCTAATCAACCTCCAGACCCAAACTAACACACAATGTAATACCACCACAAAAAAGGGAAACACACGCAATGCAGCAAAAGAGGAAAAAAAAAAGGGAAATTCCACCTGTCCAAAAAATTTAAAGAAAATGAATGGAATAAAGAGGAAGAGAAACAAAGTTAAGAACCCTAGATCCAAGTATCACAATTTGCAGTTGGGGAAACGGCACTCGTGGGGTACGGAACACAGGTTTCTTGATGCTCTGCCCATTATACAAAGCTAAACCTTCGTAAAGCTACACCTTCGTAAAGCTACACCTTCGTAAAGCTACGCTGTACTGCAAACCACAAATAACCTTGGCCCTTATGTCAAGACTGCCGACCTTTGGCTAGAACCCAGCCTTCCAGCTTCTCTTTCCTGAGCAACAGGCCTTTCCTGGTTTCGTTCAGATATAGTTTTCTATGCTGGTATCAACTCCATCCTTAAAGAAGAGACTCTTACCCCTGAAACTGAAGAAACCCATCTAACCGACAAGATACAGTTTATGCATATTTGCTTCAAAGACATGAAAAAACCTCCCCATTGTGACAAAGACAGCCTATTCCTCCCACCCCAGGAAAGCAGTCTGCTCTGGTTTCCAGGACAGACAAACCTCTTTCTTGCAGCAGGCAAGGCTGTATTACCATGGCCTCATCTTCAGGTCATTTGTCATTATCTGCTACTCCCTTTTTGTTTTTCTTACTAGAGATCAAAATAAGTAATTCCCTCATTCTTTGAAATTCCATCTATTGTTCAGCCTCCTCTGGGCCCATTCAGGACAGCTTTGGGATCTTTTAAGGAACCTGCTTTTAGAGTCTGTTTCTGCTAATCTGTCTGCATCACTGTCTTAACATTTTGCTTGGTTTCAGAGGGATCGTGTTAAAGTTATTTGGTACAGTAAGTCTTAAGGCACTGCCACCATTGTTTTTCAAAAAACATTTTGTTTCTGAGCTCTTTGAAGGTAGAAGTTATTTATTTGGGTTTGAGGTTGTACTTTTAGAATGGGAAGAGGGGTTATGGGGGTCAGATGTCCCCATTAAGGAAGGAATTACAACATTAAAAAAGAGCACCAGGGTAGAATTCATTATTTTCTGAGTGATTCACCTTTCAGGAAGGAAATATTTGCCTCTCCCCAGCAGAGAGAAATTCTTTCACAATGTTGACAATTGAAACTAAGGTAGAGAAACAAGATTAAAACTAGACATCTCTGAATTTAGCTATCTCAAGTAGATTTTTTTCTTTTGATTCATACATTAATGATCAAGAGGTATATTGGGGCACGAGATGGGTCGGGGAGTGCATAAATAACTTCTGTAGAACAGAGGATAACCAATTGTGAAGGTGAGAAAGGGACTTTAAAATCAGGGTTTTCTCTACCTTACCTGTGAAGCAGAAAAACCCCTTTTGGTATAAACTTCAAATAGTGATATCTGCCTGCAAAACCTGAAAATGTCAAGTGGTTTAGAAGGATAAGATCAGAACAATAATTCAGCCCCTATCACGTGCTCCCCTAAAGTAGGGACTCACTAACAAGAGCATCTCAATATTTTGGCAAGTAGTCACATCTGGCAATTGCATTAAACTACGAGTTTTTCGTTTGGAAATGGATCCAGATGTTTCAGGAGAATTTGTATTGGATCTGAAAGAATCTGGATTTTTTTGGCGAAGTGCTATTTTGTAGACTGCTATCAGACCCTTGAGCTCCATCTACATGAAAGGGCTCAGATTTTGTTTCTATGTGATTTAAACCCATTGGCAAGGCAACACGCTTTTGCAACGTACGTGCTCCATCCTGATGGGTCTGGAGACCGTTGCTCTGACGGCTCCTACAGGCCACCCATTAAAAAAAAGGGACCATGCCTAGAGTTAATGCCAAGGGTAAACTTTTACTACTTTATTAGATACTATGTCCTCACAAAAACTGGCTCTAACCCCACTGAACTAACCCAAAAGACATTTAGATGAATCAGAAAGACCCAAGAAAGTGCTCTATTACATCCCACTTATCATCTTGGGAACAGATTATACTACAATGACTCTAACCAATAAAATATCCAGCACTTTAAAAACTCCCTAGCTGGGCTTCCCTGGTGGCGCAGTGGTTGAGAGTCCGCCTGCCGATGCAGGGGACGCGGGTTCGTGTCCCGGTCCGGGAGGATCCCACATGCCGCGGAGCGGCTGGGCCCGTGAGCCATGGCCGCTGAGCCTGCGCATCCGGAGCCTGTGCTCTGCAACGGGAGAGGCCACAGCGGTGTGAGGCCCGCGTACCGCAAAAAAAAAAAAGAAAAAAAAAGAAAAGAAAACTCACTAGTAAAGCAGATTATATAATCATTATTGTTAATCCAATCTAATTCTTACAAACCCTCAATGAAAAGGAAATTGGGTTTATTTGGAGTTACTGAGTATTAACAACCCACCCTCCCTATACTATGGTTTCTAACTTATTCCAGGAAACAAGGGAAGTACTTACACTGCTCACACTTTATCTTTCCTAACCTTTAGGCCCAGGTGATCCTACAGCCCAAGACATATGGGTAGAGAAGCTGGTACTGGGCTAATCTAATCTCACTGCCAGCCTGACTTCCATGCTACTTTTGATGGATTCAAATTAGACTCCCATTTACAAGGTGTGTGGCTTTGGGCAAATCATATAATCAATCATTGTTTCTTCGTCTGGAAATGGTGATTATAATAGTGCATGCTCAATGGATTGTTTTTGGAAGCAAATGAGATTATTTATGTAAAGTTCTTACCATGGTAAGTGTTCCAAAATTGCCGCCTGTCATTATGTGTGTGCTTAAAACTACCCTCACTTACTTTACCTTCCACTTCTGATACCTTTCACTCAGCGCTTTAGACTCTTGACCACAAAACAGAGAGTCCCTATAAAGCCATTTCAGAATAAGTGACGCAGTCCCAGAATTAAGTCGTGGGAAACTTGACATGACCCTGTACCCAACCACCTGGGGTTACCATTTTACATTCCGTGTATCTCCCTTAGTTCTCGGAACAAATCTATAACGTGAATACGCACACCCACAGACTTGCAGGCAGCTATACTTTAAATTAGACTGCAGATCGCTCAGAAGACTTTCGGGCCTATAGATCACTTTGAGAAACTCAAAGGAAAGTTCATGAGATTCAGCTCTACAAAGATAGGCATGATGGTCACGGCTGCAACCAGACATATTTGAAACATTAAGCGTTTTGGATGTGAACTGAATCAATTTTCTCTCTAATTGTATAATGCTGTAAAGGAGCAAAGTCTGTTACTATCTTCTGCACTGTATTATCAGAGCCATATATCTTAGAAATAATAAAATAAAACTCCCCATTACCAATAGCAATAATTTAGGACCCATCCAGTGTTCCCTATAGATAATGCATCTGGTTTAAAATCACCTTAAGAAATAGCCGATGGCTGCTTCAGTCCTGGCAGACGACTCTAATTTTCTTTTATGACAGTGTCAGACTTGTTAGAATGCAGGAAAGTCATCTGTGTAATACAGATGCTTGATGCCTACACGTATTACATGATCAGCAAATTTAGCGTGAAAAAATAGTATCTCGAGTGGGTGCAGAAACAGCAGAAGGTAATTAGAATGCAGCTATCACCAAGAGAAACTAAGAAGAGAGAATTTACAATGTCCTAGGGCCAGAGCAGCCTCTGTTTCAGTGGGGGGAGTGGAAGTACATATATCAACAGGTACTGGAGTGTTCATTAAATATTCAAATATCTGCGCCCCAGTCCTCGACCCACTGAATCAAATGTCCCTAAGTGATTCTTATGCATACTCAAAATTGGGAATTACTACTATCGGGCTTTATTCCCTAGTGAGAAAAGTTTAAGAAATAGGGGGTTTTAGCATGTGCTGAGGTTAAACTAGAATGTACTTTAGCTTTTCGTCAAGGGAGGAAGACATGGGAGACACCAAGGCTCTTCCAGAACACGAGGGAGCCACCTCCTGCCCATCTCTGCCCCTCTGCAACCTTGTCCTCTGAGGCTTGCCAGGCTCCGAGTTAGTGTGAGGAACAGGGTTTTCAGATATAATTTCAAGGCAGTGTAAAGTGATGGGAGAAGCTTTGGGCTCAGAGACACGGAGTCAGCGTGGAAGTTCCCGTTCTTCTGTGTGGCCTTGGATAGCTGATTGACTTATGAGCTTCAGTTTTGTCACTGGTAATATAGAAATAATCATAATGGTTCTTTTTTAAAAAATGTATTTTATTGAAGTATAGTTGATTTACAATGGTGTGTTAGAATTTCTACTGTACAGCAAAGTGATTCATTTATACATATATATATTCTTTTTCCTATTCTTTTCCATTATGGTTTATCACGGGATACTGAATACAGTTCCCTGTGCTATACAGTAGGACCTTGTTGTTTATCCATTCTATATGTAATAGTTCGCATCTGCTAATCCCAGACTCCCAATCCATCCCTCCCCCTCCCCCTTGGCTCATATAGGTTCTTTACATTGCTTTATGTTCAGTTCACATCCAAAACCTTTAGTGTTTCAAATGCGTCTGGTTGCAGCCTTGACCATCGTGCTTATCTTTGTAGAGCTGATTCTCATGAGCTTTCCTTTGAGTTTCTCAAAGTGATCTGTAGGCTCAAAAGTATTCTGGGCCACATGCAGTCTAATCTAAAGTACAGCTCCCTGCGAGTCTGTATGGATACCTAATTTGGGTGTGTGTGTTTGTGTGTGTGTTAATATATTATAAAGCAATAAACAAACAAACATTAAATTGTAACCACAAAAATATCTGGGGAAGTTTTATGAGATTGTTTCTTATGAGAAATATAAATGGAAAGCCTACATAATATAGCACATAATGACATATATATACATGTGTGAGATATATAGATATAGATTAAGATGTAGATATAGATACAGCTATAGATATAGATATGCAGGCGGATGTTTAGCTCTTTGGGGGGAAAAGCACTGGTTTGTAAAGTTTGCCAATTTCCGTGGTGTAAGTATTCCCACAAAGGCTGATTTAAATCTACCGATGTGGCTGGATACACACAATCTGCTTCCCTGAGCTGGCAGGCTCTAACACACACGTGCTATATCTACTTCTCTCAATTTTTCTTCGTCAAAGAGAGGGCTTTAACTAGCTGACCTCAAAGGTGTTTCAACATTTAACATTATGCTTTCTCTATTTACATACATACACTATAATTAATTGATATAGCCTGAGTAGGAAAGTAGGTGGTCCACAGTGCCTTTAATCCTACTGAACATAAAAAGTGTATCAAAACAGAGACTTAAAGGCCACCACACCAATTTAGGGCTTTGAAATCCACTGCTTCTCCCAAGGTTTCTCATCTCATGTGCCTGCCGAACTGGATTATCAACTGGCATATTTATCATTGCAATCACTTATTCCCATAGGATCTGCATATTTTTACATAAATTTTTTCTTCAAAATGGTTTCCTTTGTTTCAGATGTTAAAATAAGACATTTTATTCCATGCCCCATCAAAAAGAAAAGGGGGAAAAAAGTTAATTGTATCTGAACTGAAGTGTAACTATGGCCTTATTAAAGAGGTGTAGTTATAGGCTATTGATCGCAGCACACCGGAAAAGCTTGTCATGTAAAGGCAAGAGGTTAACGTAATTACAAGAATGGGCAGCAGGATCAACTGTAGCCAGAAGTGGCAAATAACTAAGAGCTGCTTTCGAGACACATACTGTTGTCAAAGCATAAATAATTCATCCTAGCATTCGAGAAGAAATTACTCCTCTCTTCCAGCGTATCATCCAGCCATTAAAATCTTGTCTTCTAAAGACTTTTGATGGAGTCATATTTTCAGTTCTAAGTCATTCTGAGGCCTGCCATCTTCATTAGGCCTCATACTGTGTAGTTTTCAAAGTATTAGAGAGGATGTGAAATAGATCCACAATTTGTTTAATAACCACAGCGCAGTTCAGATGAGAGGGAAGAAGCTGGGGGGATTTAGGTTGCACTAGTAGCTAAGTAGGGATGAAGATCAAGCAGCGTGGGGTAGAATCCTTCATTCTTGAGCTGGACCATGTTCCATTCATTCTAGTTCCCGGCTGGAACCAAATCCTTGCTGATCCAATGCCTAAAGCATTTCTCTAGTGCCAAAGAAGTAGAAGAGGCATGAGAAGTAGCAGTGGGTCCTACAGCCTTCTTGTAAGTATTCACACATCAACTTCTCACTTACTCTGATAAAAATACTCTGATAATGTGGTTTGGAAATTGAATCTGCTTTTCTGTGTGTGCTTGTGATTGTTTTTCTTTCAATCTGTGCGATTAGAAACGAAGTTTTGCACCTCTATGGCCATCTGCTACCTGCCGGCCTCTCAGAATCAATAGTCAACTACCATCTATCTCTATAGTGATTACAACTGTGATTTCTACCTGTGTGCTCAGCATGTAAAAGGTGGTACGTAAAACTAACAGAAGAATGAATATAAACCTGAAATCGTAGAACCAAAATTGACCGTAGAGAGACAAGTGTTAGCTTCACCCCCTAATCCATTCTCTACCTTTCCCTGCCCTGCCCTGGGCCCCAGGAGTACGAGGCCTGGATCCTTGACCTTCTGGCTCCTATTTGAGCATCAGCCAGTGAGAGACCCTGCAGATCGGAGAACAGGAAGAGAAAGGTGGGAATATTTTTTTCCCTGCTTGCTCCCTCCCTGCTGGGGTTCAGCTGTGGAGGTGGCCGTGGTCTCTATAGCTTCTTTCCAGTGACCTTTTTGTAACATCTCTGATCCCTTTCAGGTTTGGTAGCAATTTTGTCATCCCTTGCTCCCATAGACCATGAAGAGTTTACCACCACTGCAAGTCTTGGGGAGTTTCAGCATCACTGGTGGACTCTTTATCAAGAGTACTTTTATTGAAGTCTTCAAATATTCTAGCTCAATGTGCTGCACATTTTCTTCAAGGAGCAAGAGGACATCTCCTTCTTAGTAGATTTTCTAGAAGAAATCCCTTCTCTACAGTTCTTAAGGCATCATAACAGTGGCTAAACCCATGATAAAAAGACTTAGAGAAAGTCATATCAAAATAAGACTGAAGCACTCAGCGTCAGACACTGAGAAAATGTCTTTTGGATATTCTAGGTCATACTACCAAACGTTTGGTTATCCTCTAACCACTCCTGACATCAGATCGACTCCCTCCCCACCCATGTGAGAGCTAGACCTTGCCTCTGCTTAAATGCCAAGAAGCCTAATCTCCCCACCAGGGGAGATAACTGCATATCCCACCACTGGGTGAGCCCCACTAATGAGACCCAACTCACTGCCTATTTCAACTCCTTGTGCACACTGAATGCTGTTTATTTCCACCATTAAGAGGGTTTTTTCTGCTTTTAAACTAAAACTATGTTCCTCTGGATTGTTTCTGACTTAAATTTGTAATGAAATAATATAATCTTTATTATAAGGAAGGAATATAAATTATTTATTTAAAATGTCTGAGACGTTCCCATCCATGGAGCTTCCCAGTAGGGGTGTCCTGGCAGTAAAGACTACAGCAGTAGTGCTGAGGTTCACGTCAGATTCTGCCTAGTAACTCTCCATGGCACTAGCCAATATTTCTACTTCATATCGGCACATGGAAGTCATCCTTGATTTCATTTTTTCTCACCTCCATGCCAGATCCATGAGCCTATTATATCATTTTCACCTCAAAAAATATATCCTAAATCTCTTTATATTTCTGTCATCCTTCATACCTGATGAAACCTACCATCCTCTCTCACTGGGATTAATATTAATGTAATAACCTCACTTCCTCCATTCTTGCCTCCCAATAACCCCCTTTGTGCATAGAGTAGCTAGTGTGACATTTCTAAAATGTAGATCAGATTACATCATCCTTCCCCATTAAACCCTCCAATGGCTCCCTTGATCTACAGGAATTCTATGTAAACTTGCAGTTTCCTTACCTTGTTCCCTGACTCATGACATGCTAACCTTGCCAGCCTTCTTTCTAAACCTCAAACGCAGTCCCTTCCCCCCTTACAGTCTTTTTGTCCTTCTGCCCAGAACAATCAGCCCGCAGTTTTACTAGGATGCCTATGTCTTATGCAAATCTCGACTCAGATGCCACCCGCTTAGGGAGACCTTTGTGACCACACTCTAATGCCCCACCCTTGAGCTGTGTTCCATCACATCGTACTATGTGATTTTCTGCCAATATTTATCACTGTCTGAAATATATCATTTGTTTATTTGTACTGTTTTCACCTTTAGAATGTGAGCTCTGTGAGATCAGGAATCGTGTCTGTATTGTTTATTCCTTTCTCTGAAGTCCCTAGAACGACACCAACCCATCGTAAGGACTCAGAAAGCTTTTGTTGAATTCGATTCCCCTGTCCACTGCAATGGAGTAGTGAGGCAAAATGGTGTGGCCTCATGGTTATTTTCTTTCCAAATAGTATCAATTTGCTCTTCACCTTGCGCTCACATTATTTTGTGTCCCTCCTAGAAAACATCAGCCAATCCTTAACCTGCTCTGTTCAGGGGTAGAAAATTCTAGAACTTGTGCAACATAAGATTGTTCTCATTTTCAATGAATGTTTCACGAGGGGTTTTTAAAGTGTTGATTCTTATGTATATTACTAACCTACTTGCCAAGTAAAGAACACGGAATTTAAAAATACAGAAATGGCACAAAGTAAAGGAGAGGTAATGAAAACCAAAAAAATAAATAAATAAAACAACTGAGATGCCAGTACTTCCCAGGATGAGCAAATCCACCAGTCCAGTGCAGAGGAGCTATAAGAGTGCTGCCTCTGTCTGAAAACTTCAAAACCAAAGGTTACTGTGTAAGATAAGGCATCTTCTGAGCTTGCTCTCTACTCATACAAACTTTATCTCAGCAGCCAATGGGGAGTGTTTTCTCTGAATCAGAGATGTATTTATTAGTCCTTGAGCAAGTTATATAACCCGGCTGAGGCTCACTGTCCTTATCTGAAAATAAAAGGGGGGCTAACACTTGCCTCCCCTGTACAAGATTGAGGTGAGTCAGATGATCCAGTGTATGTATAAGTGCTTCGTGATGAATCAGTTGTTGCACAAATGCTCACCATTGCAATCAGTGCTGCAATGAGAGAGAAAGAAAGGTGACTTACAGACACAAGTGGTAGAAAATGACACTGAGCATTACAAGGCATACAAAGAGTATTCCCCTAGTGCTGAACATTTAGAGAGAAAACAGGGAAGCGAACGTATCTTTGAGGAGGGGTAAGAGCTGGGAGAGCTTGGTCTAGAAGGTTTTCATAGAGAAGATGAGACTTGAACAAAGACCTGAGGAAGGAGGGAGTCCTCATGTAGCATACAGAAAGAAGAAAGGATGATTTGAGGGAAGTAACCACTACCAGAGGTCAGCGATTTTTCAAAAAATGAAGCAGAAACAGGTATAGGGAAGTGCCAGGCAGGTTTGTCTGACAGGAGGACAAAAGCCGGGGGTGTAACAAGAGATGACATGAACGAAATTAGAGAGGGACCAAATGGTGGGAGGGCTTAGAGATGGTGAGTAGGTCTGGAGGCAGGCAAGGGCATGATCAAAATAATATCTGAGACCACTGAGAGTCCTTCTCCCAGAGCAAATGAAAAAGTGGGCCTGGATTAAGGGAGCAGGGAGAGCCCCACTACACCTTGTCAAGTCAGGTCACATCTGGAGAGCTGGGTTTTGTCTCGAGTGCCACATTTTTCAAAGGACATTGACTTGAAAACACCCAGAGGAGACTGACCAGACTGGAGAAGTGAAGGAAAAGTATATCCTGCAAGGAAGAATTGAAGGGTCTGGTTACATGTAAACCAGAAAAGTCAAGAAAAGAGAAGTAACCTTCTCTGTTTGGGTTGATCTCAGCTGACTCCAAGAGACTAAGGAAAACTTAAGACTTAGGAGACACACATGATTGAGAAGTCAGAGGTGCGTGGGAAAGTCCACTTACCTGGCAGCCAGAAGACTTGGATTTAGTTCCAACATTACCCCAACTTGTGGGTGCATTACTCACTTTCCAAGTCCTTAGTTAATTCATGTGTTTTTTAAAAATCTGATTAGACTAGAAAATCTCTAATATGTTCACCTAGCTGGCTAGGGCAGAGGCACAAGAAATTGTCTATTGTGTTAAGACTAGTAGTTACTTAAGTTCCCAGAAATATTGATTAATTTCTTGATCCTCATTTGGACTTACCTAAAAGAATGCAAAACAGAACACCAGAAATGGGAGGAGTTTGGGACTTCCCCGTTGGTCCAGTGGTTAAGACTCCATCTTCCAATGCAGGCAGCGTGGGTTCAATCCCTGGTCAGGGAACTAAGATCCTGCATGCTACGTGGTGCAGGCAAAAAATTTTAAAAAAAGAAAGAAAGAAGTGGAAGGAGTTTGTTCTAGTGCAAATTGGGCAAAATAATAAACAGAGTATTGAAACCCAATTACCCAAGAGATCATACCAGAGTCACAGATAAGGAAAAACTCACTGAGAGTGTGGCTTAGAGGGAGGGTAGGTGAGAAGCCAGAGAAAGATGCCACTTCTGTTCAAGCTGTGTTCAAAGAAGCTTTGTGTTCTGGACTGAAGTTTTTTGCTCCCTCCCTCCACAATTCATATGCTGAAACCCTACACCTGATGATGGTATTTGGAGGTGTGGCCTTTGGGAGGCAATTAGATTTAAATGAGGTCATGAGGGTGGGATTAGCAGCCTTAAAAGGAGAGGAAGAGAGACCAGAGCTGTCTTTCTCTCTCTCTGCCAGGTGAGGACATAGCAAGAAGCCTACACTTTACAAGCCAGGAAGAGGGCTCTTTCTAAGAACCCATCCATGCTGGAACCCTGATCTTGGACTTCCAGCCTCCTGAACCGTGAGAAATAAATTTCTGCTGTTTAAGCAGCCAGTCTGTAGTATTTTTCTTAGAGCAGCTCGAGCTAAGACATCTAGTGTTTCTGGATGCTAAATGTCATTACTTCTCAGAAAAAATAAATCAGAAGAGTTCCATGGCCAAATTAATCTGGAAAATGGTAGATTCAACAAAATAAAAGAGCTTTCTTTACTGCAGGATTTCTCAGCACCTTTAATTTGTTCAGGTGTCTGGTGACTCCACAAGGACATTGTGCAAAACAGCTTCTTTCTTTCTTTTATTTTTTTAAACCACAAAGGTGACCTTCCTCCTCACAACACCCACCCCCTCCCCCTGCAAGCATTTTAGGGGAACAAGTGTTTATCAAACTCCACTTTACGAAAACCCTGGAGAGCCCGGCCCCTGGGTTGGATGATATCCTGGATGTTCAACTCACCTGGTGGAAACAGAGCACAGATCCCTAAATCAATCCTTAAACACTAATTAAGCACCCACTGTTTGTCACTTGCTGCATCGGATACAGAGACTAAAACCTACGGTCACTATTCCCAGAAATTTTCAAGATACTAAGAAAATAAAACTTCCACACATAAAAAGATAAGTGCCTGTGTAAGACTCTCATTTGCCAAGTGTCAAAAGGAGCAGACTGCTGTGGACTCTGAGTCCTGCAGGCGCCCAGGAAGCTCTTCATAACTTGGGCAGCCAGGGAAGCGCTTCTCCAGGAGGGGAGTTGGGTACCCTTCCTGGAAAGACGAGCAGAACCAGACTGGTTTATAAGAGTCAGGCATTCAGTAGAGAAAGTAGTATGATCAAAGGACCAGGCAAACACCAGGGATACGGGGGGACATTAAAGAGATGAGTCCGAAGCTAAAAATTCTGGAATAGCAGAGAATAATGCAGGGTGAAGGGGGAGCTGACTAAAAAGAGACTCAAATACCAAATGCAGTGCATCCAGCCCCCGTCCTATAAGCAATGGCAAGCTGCTAAAGTTCTATAGCAAGTGTGTGACAAGATCAGAACACTCATGTCTGTAAGGCCAGCAGGTCCGGGGAAGGGCCCAGGGAGCCAGACGGAACCCCCGCCAAAGTGGCTGATGCAACCGACACCTGACATTGCCACAACACCCAAGAGATTACCAAAAAGGGCTGCTTCACACAGCAAGCACCTCCCCTGCGTCCAGCCCTATAAATTTTGTTCGCGCCCACACCCGGGTGCGACTTCTCTGGCCCCTTTCTCTCGGACCAGTGAACCTCGCCCAGGAGCGTTCCCAAATAAAGCTTGCTTAAGCTCTCCTCTGTTTTTGGTGCCGCTCCTTACAATGTCACCTTCAACTTTGCAGAAACAGACTGAAGGTGCCAACTCCTCATTAGCCCCCATTTCAAGGCAAATAACTTTTATTTCTGGAGCAAAACATTCACTCAGTTTCAGAAGGAATTCAGGGAGAGGGGTGAAGAGTGAGTTTCTGTTTTCTCTCTTCTTCTGGCAAATAAACAATTCTTCCGGTGAAAGAAAGCATTCGGTGGACTACTTTTAGCCTCCTGCCGGTGGCCCCGGTGATAGAAGACATAGATGCGTTGCTCTATGCCAGCTCTGCACACGTTTTAAGTAAACATTCTGAAAACAATACAATAAACTTATAGAACCAGTAGAGACAAGCTGCGGATTACAAAGTGATATAAAGTTTTTCCTCATTCATTCTGGAGGTTTCTTTGAATTTTAGCCAAGAAAAAGCCACCACTGTGTCGAAAAGAAGGAGCCTCAAAAGAAGTTTGAGGCTCAGAAGTTTGAGGAGATAACTTCTTCCAGGGTATGGGAACTGGATTGCAACACCCAGGACACTTTCCGTGCTCATCAAAGAGCAGGTCAGAGTGGCCAGGAGTGGTGTTTCATGGACCCTCCTCGTGTTCAGCTCAGAGTTGAGGATGGGGGTAGAAATGGAGCAGAGAGAGAAAGGTGTAGAGAGTGTGGTCCTGCACCATCACTCCCCAGCCTTATTCTTCCTCATCCTGCCCCATCCCAGTTGGCCTCACCTACCACCTGTTCACTGATACCGTAGGACCATCAAGAAAGTAATTATGCTCCAAGGACCTCTTTCTCCCACAAAGGCTTTCTTAGGTGAGGGAGTGGGGGAGAGGGGCCATCTAGGCTGTGAGATAATAGAAAATACAGATGGGTCTCTGCTCCCTGTTCCTGACCCAGAGCCCCTGAAGCCCTTGTAATTTCCTGGGTGATAGGAGTGTCTTTTGTTCTAATGAGGCGACTCTTAGTGGGCTACTGGTTGGCTCCTGAAGGAGGGCTGGTCACTGGAAAGAAACCATGATCAGAAGCTTGGAATTTTCAGCCCCTCCCCTCATTCCCTTGAGAAGGGAGAAGGTTTGAAATGAAAATGAAGTTAATTGTCCATCATGCCTACTTGATGAAGCCTCCATAAAAATCTCCATAATATGGGGTCTGGGAGCCTCCCAGTTGGTGAACGTATTCACGTACTGGGAGGATGATGCACCCCAACTCCTTGTGGACAGAAGCTCCGGCGCCTGGAACCCTCCCAGAGGGTCTATCTGGCTGTTTATCTGTATCCTTAACCATATCCTTCAATAAACTGGCAAACGTAACTAAGCATTTCCCTGAGTTCTGTGAGCCTCTCTAGTAAATTAATCAAACCTGAGCAGGGGGTCATGGGAAACTGATTTGTAGCCAAGTTGGACAGCAGTTGTGGGTAACCTGGGGACCTACTGCTGGCAACTGGCATCTGAAGTGGGGAGCAGTCTCGTGGGACTGAGCCCTTAACCTGTGGGATCTGACGTTATCTCCAAGTAGATGGTGTCAGAAATGAATTAAATTGCAGGACACCCAGCTTGTTGGTGGGAGAAAACCTCCACACATCCAGTGACCACAGGTATCAGAAGTGAAGGGTTCTATGTGAGCAGTAAGGAGACACGCAGGAAAGAAAGATACGGGAGGAAAGAACTGGGTTTTTCCCTACATAGTAGGGAAGAACTGGGTTTTTCCTGATACAGGTATCAAATCCTTACACTTAAGACTAGATCCCTTGGTTACTAGTTCAGGTATATTTGCAAGAGTTACTTTAGACATCTATTTTTCTTTTCCTATGAATATCTCTAAGTACTGCTTCCAGATAAAATACCATGCATCCATATTGGGAAGATTTCTGTTTTTCAATTTATATTTTTTATTATGAAGATCTGCACTCCCTATATACTTTCGTTAACCTAAGATTTAGGAGATCTTTCTACTGGTATGTTTTGTCATAAATAAAAGACACAAAAACAAAGGACCGGCGTTGCTAGGCAAGTGAAATATCAGACATTCTGAAATTATTTTCCAGGCTTCAGTGCTGACCCCCTACAAAACCTACAGTTCCATTGAGTGCAAGTTAAAAACCACTGCTGCCTTAGCCTCTGACTGCCCCTTCTTAGAAATGTTGCCAGCCTCCCCACCCAGAGAGGAGAGCCGTCCTGGCAAGGGCATGTGCTCGGCATCGTGAATGAATGCAACTGGATGGAAAATAAGCAAAAATGATATCCCTCTAGAACAGAGAACAGACCATGGATCGAATAGTCGCTTCTCCCTTTTTAAATGAAGCTGCCATCCGCTCTCCCCTTTTGAAGGAAAAGCCTGAAATTCAAGCACTTCGCTTTTTTGGGTTTTGCTTACTCTAAATAATGCAATCAATCCAGCCTTTCCCTGGAAGAGAACATGGGGTGACAATATCCAATCCCATCACCAGTCCAGCGGGCTCTATCAAGCCAGAGCCTGACGCTCCCCCTGAAAGCTCATTTATGGAAAAATACAATCAAGCCGGTCTCTAAGGGGCTGCCCACTGGGGAACTTCTGTGTCATTGCCTTGAGGAGAGAGAAATTCACCTTGTGCTGCAATAAACTGACATTCTCTCCCTGATGTTATGTGCCTGATTGAATGCAGCAAAAAATAAATCCAAGCTGCACAGCATCTATCCGCTGACGGTTATGTTGGAGCAAGGAGGTAGGCAAGATGATGTTATATCGTTACGACACATGGCAATCATCTTCCTAAGAGGATGAATCAAGAGACACACTATTCAGCCTATGAGAAACAAGAGTCTATGAACCAGGGAAGGAAACCAGCGGCTCATTATCATTTCAAAACCACATACTGAGCAGGGGTTTGAGGAGATGCAGCTCAAGGATTCCTGCCCTCTCTATAAGGGCTTGACAGAGTGAAATAAATCTGCCCAATGAAGACACCAAGCAGTCCCCATGGGCAAGGGAGTGGGGGAGGGCACTTAGACTCCCTGAAGTTCCTGAAGCATCTTCAAGGCTAGTCAACTATGGGAGAACCCAGATGGAAGATGATCAAGATTGGAGTGGCTGCTGGAAACTGTGGTAAGCCCTCTTCCCTGTGAGTGCACAGGCAAGGTGTCAGCTGTGTGTTGAGTAGGCAGGACAGTAGATACTGAGCCCAGGTCCTGATGCTTCACAATTCTTTCCGACCATGGCTGGGCTCTGACCTCCCTCCAAGGTGGATTCATAGAGCAGATGATTTGGGAACCTGCAGGAGTTGGCCACCATCTGGGAAAGCCAATGTGTTAAAGCACAGAGAGCAAGTCACCAAAAATAAATGAGAAGGAAAGTGGAGAGTGGAGACTAGCAGACCAGCTACCAGCCACCTGGAACAGTTGTGGACAGAGTGACCAAGTGACATAGAGCCCACACAGGGGCCCTCACTATTAATAATTATACAACCAGAGAAAACTGAGACTGCTCTGACAAACCAGGATGGAGTGTCGCTCTAGTTATGGGCAATACAGGAGAGAAAATGAGAGTAACTTCATTTTAGCTCTTCTCTCCCTGACACTCCCCCTGAGCGTCTATGCCTATTTCCCCATCCAACTCTGGAGTCTGGGAAAAGAGTAGAAGATCCTGCTTCAGTTGGGCAGTGTCTCAGGTCAAGGTCAGCCCTACAGGGATGGCGACTCCTTAGCAAATGGTGTGACACCAAAGGCACTCCTAACTGGAGACAGAAAGATTGGGCCAGACGGACCTGGGTTTGGGTCCAAACTCTAGCACTTCCTTAACTTTTTTAAGCCCCATCCAGTTTTCTCACCTCTAAAATAAGAAGTAGAGACTTCTGTGTGGGGTGACTAGGAAGATTCAACAAGAGAATATAGGCTTAGAAATATCACTGCAGCTCAGCCGGCGTCAGGTACTCTTCTAACTCCATGTATGATTTACCTGTATTTATGTGTATTGTTGCTTTCAAGGCAGAGCGCCCAGCAGAGAAAAAGTTTTCAAAATGTTCTAATTATTAACTTCTACGATTTTGTCACTTCTTCTTTCTTGGCTCACAGATTGCACTATTATGGGAAGCATGAGGAATAAAATTGGGGCAGGCACATGAAAAAATGCTCAACATCGCTAATTATTAGAGAAATACAAATCAAAACTACAGTGGGGTATCACCTCACATGGGTCAGAATGGCCATCATTCAAAATTCTATAAACAATAACTGCTGGAGAGGGTGTAGAGAAAAGGGAACCCTCCCACGCTGTCGGTGGGAATGTAAATTGGTGCAGTAACTATGGAGAACAGTATAGAGGTTCCTTCAAAAACTAAAAATAGAGCTGCCATATGATCTAGCAATCCCACTCCTGAGCATATATCCAAAACGATGAAAACACTTAAGTCGAAAAGATACGTACACCCCAATGTTCCTAGTAGCACTATTTACAATAGCTAAGCCATCAAAGCAAACTAAATGTCCAGCAATGGATGAATGGATAAAGAAAATGTGGTATATATACACAATAGAATATTACTCAGCCATGAAAAAGAATGAAATAATGCTATTTGCAGCAACATGGATGGACCTAGAGATTATCATACTAAGAGAAGTAAGTCAGGTAGAGAAAGACAAATATCACATGATATCATTTATATGTGGAATCTAAAAAAAAAAAAGATACAAATGAACTTATTTACAGAACAGATATAGACTCACAGACATAGAAAACAAACTTCTGGTTACCAAAGAGGAAGAGGAGGGGAGGTAGAGGGATGAATTAGGAGTTTGGGATTAGCAGGTACAAACTACTATATATAAAATAGATAAACAACAAGGACCTACTGTATAACACAGGGAACTATATTCAGTATCCTGTGATAAACCATAATGGAAAAGAATCTGAAAAAGAATATATATATATGTGTGTGTATATTATATATATATATATGTATATATAATATATATATAACTGAATCTCTTTGCTGTACACTTGAAACTAACACAACTACACCTCAATCAAAAAAAAAAAAGAAAGGATACAATTGGAGCCAAATACAGTTGATGTCACTGCCCTAGAGGCCTCCCAATTAGATAATAAATACAGACTCTGTTAAGTCACGTGGAGGAAAACAAGGCAGGCAGTATGAGACAGGATCACAGAGTGAATCTACTTTAGACGACGTGTTCAGGGAAGGCCTCGCGAGGAGGTAGCACCTCTCTGCTGGGTCCTGAATGGCAAGGAGGAAGCAGCCCTCTGAGAGCAGGGCAAGGGCATTCCAGGGACAGGGAAGGTTTGGCGGCAAAGCTCCTGACCCAGGCAAGGACTTGACACGTTTGGGGACCCTGAAGAAAGGTGGAAGAGAAGGGTAGAAGAGGAGAAAGACAAAGCAAAAGACTGCCTCGAGTAAGGCTCCAACAGTGAGTAGTGGCCATGCCACGTAGGGCCTTGGTAACCATTCATTCAGTAAATACTTATGTGTGCCTACTAGGTGCTCTTCTAGGTACCAAATGTTTGAATTTAATGGAAGGGTAATGGAAAGCCATTGAAGAGTTTCAAGCCTGGAAGAAGCATGATCTAATTACATTTGAAAAGTATCATTCTGATTGCCCAGTGGAAAAATCAGTGGGGAAGGAGGGGAATGGAGTTGAAGGGGGCAATTAGGAAGCTCATTCTGTAATTCAGGAAATGGTGGATGGTGGCCTGGACTGGGGCCATCTTGATAGAACTGCAAAGAAGTGGCTCTACTGATAACATACTTGGAGACGTGCTGATAGGACTTGATGATACTGAGTGTGGAGAGAAAGAAGGATGGTATGAAGAATAATTCTACTCTGAGACTTGGACCCCCTGGATGAATAAAGACTGGGAAAGGGCCAGGCTTGAGAAGAAAAGTAAAAGTGCTGTTTGGATTTGTAAATTTTCAGATATTTGTCAGATATGAACTAGATAACTCAAGTAGGCAGGTCTCTGTATGGCTGTGAAGCCCAGTGACAAGGTGTACATAATTAGGTGTAGTTGAAATATATATGATATTTAAAGATAAGGATAGATGCAATTATATGGAAAACTCGTAGAAAAAGAAAGGGCAAAATGTGTTAAAAACATTCATTTCCCCATCCCCTCACTGACCCTGAGAATTATTTTAAAAATAATGTTTGATCTTTGGCAAAAAGAAGGCATCTCATTATCAGCAACTTGATTTTTTATTACCTGCCTGTATAAGGTCTTCTCCCATATTTCTGTTAAGAGAGTCATATTTTTGATTCACGAATATGCTTTTTATATTGAGGATATTTACTTTTACTACCTATGTTGCAAATCTCAGTTTGTCATTTGTCTTTTAAAATTCTGTATAAGATCGAGTTTGTTTCCACCCTTTTTTCAGTAGTATAATTTTTGTGTTTTGGGTAGAGAAATTTAGACTTTTTCTTCATGGTTCTGCCTTTGGTATAATGTTTAGAAAGTCTTTGTCCACTACCAAGGTTTTAGAACAAAAATATAGAACCATTGAAGTTTATTCCAGTGTTGTTTATAATATTTTTTTAAAAAACTAGAAAGCCTAAGAGTATATCAAAAATTGATTTGTTAAATATGTGACTTTACATAATAGAATGCTTTTCAGATGTTAAAAATAATATGTGCCTCTATTCACTGACTATTCAGTCTACTAAATATTTAGTGGAAAAAATATAAAATATCATTGTAGGATGATTCCCTTTTTGGAAAACTTTTTGTATTAACCACTATATTTCTATCTACTACTGTTTCTATAATTAAAAAAGTAATCATTTTATTTATGTATATTTGTTCTCAATTAATTCTTGAGCTTGTATATTCTCTTTATATGTTACCTACTCAAAATCATAAATGATCTCTTACTGATGTGTATAAAATTTAATTAATTAACTGAAATTAGTCAATTAATTAAATTTTATATACATTAATAAGAGATCATTTATAATTTTAAAAACATATTACTAATAATGATGCCTATCATTTATTTAGCATATAATATGTGCCAGAATTTGGCACACGCGTACATCAGTTTAGAAGGATAGGGAACTAGCAACAAATATTTCAACGAACACAGAATGAAGTTATCACTGCCTTTCACCTAATTGGCAAGTCGGAAATTTGACTGTTGACTCTCTTTCATAAAATTCTTCCAGCTCTTTTCCTGGAAGTCATCAGGCTGGGAGCTTTCCTCCCTTCCATGGCCAGGGGCAAACATTTCAAATAATCCAGTATTGACCTTGACAGCCCCCTACCCGCCTTTTTTGCTCCACTCCACACACCTCTAGATACCCAGAACCAGCAAGCAACCCCCGGCCTCAGATTCTATTACCTACAAAGACCTCCTCTTCCTTCCCTCCAGCCAGAGTTCTCTCCAAAAATTCCCCTCCTTACCCTGCAGGGGTCTTATTTCTTTAGCACAGCTGGTTTTATCTAGGAATCATACGGAAGGCAATCTGATTCAATTAGTTTATTCTGAAGTATTAATAGCTGACAGTCTTTTGATCTTCCAGGAGTTATTTGCATTGAAAATAAAATTAAGATGTAAAAGGGAAGGGAAGCCTACAACAAAAATGACTCTTAATGGTGGAATGTTAACTAGTATGGCCAATTAAAGTGAAAAACTCCAGGCAGAGGCCTGTGGACTGTCCTGCTTTGGCTAAGGGTCTAGCAGGAGGGAAGGGCAAGAAGGCAAGTGTGTGTGTGTAGGGGGGAGGGCTGGGGGAGAGGGGATGGGAGGACCACTTTCTTTATGATGCTGTTGATTTTTGCAACATCTTCCTTGTCTACCTACACTTTGAAACCCATAGGTCCTCTACAATCTCCACATTTGGTCTTGTCTTATTTTGTCGTGTTTTTCTGTAGACCTTTTTCCCCACTTCAGTGGCAGTGAGATCTCTGGAAATAGAGAAGACCCACAAGGGGAGTGGGCTCCTGGTGCCTGATGGTACTCCCATGGGGAAGGTCAAGGAGACGTACCCCAAACCATTTCACCCATTTGCTCTCTACATCCAACCTCACATTTCCTGTCTCCAAAGAGTCTCACCAGATCCTAAGTAGGCCAGGCCTTGAGAAAACTGAGAAACCACACTGTCTTTGTCCAAAGAAATGGAGACCCAGGGCTGACATTTTTTCTTCCATTAACATTCAAGTATTTTAATGAACACCAGATTTTACTATTTGTTCCTAGGGGAGGATATTTGAGTTTTCTGTGGCTTACTTTATTTTTAATATTTAAAAATCTTTTCCCTCAACGAGGCATAACCATAATTGCGTTTGTAAGAACTAGGCTGTATTCGGTTAGTGGAACTGTTTTATAAATGTGGTGACAAAAATTAACTTTATGTTCCTTTTGTAAAGTGCTTTTCTCTTTTTTTTCATTTAATTTATCAAGACCTGAAGGTTTTTAAAGACAACCCAGGTGCTGTAATGTGTGAATACCAATGCATAATAACTTATAAGAAGCCATCTAAGCAGGTATATATAAGGAAAAACTCATGTGCAATATGAAGGGTATTCAAATTGCTCCATCTAACCACAAAGAAGAGCAAATCATCCCCAAAGTATAAAGTGGTTTAAAGACAGGGAATTGAGAACTAAATTTGAAGCTGACATCTTGACAGTCTCATGACCTAGTTTCAGGCACAAAGCTATACAAGAGTGACAAATGAGGAAAAAGAAGGAGAGGCAGACAGAAGGAGCCAGAAAAAAAGAAGAAAAAGAAAAAAAAGTGTGATGCCATGGAGGGAGAAGAAGAAAAGGCATCAGAAAACAATTAAGAATAAAGTATGATATTTTACATCAACTATACTTAAATAAAAAGAACGAAATACTATAACACAATATAGCAGACAGACTGACTGCCTTAAAGCTGTTCTTTGATAGGTGATCAAAACATGGAATAAAGATTACACATTTAAATATTTATCATATTTATTATAATTTTCAAATATTTATAATATTTATTATTAGATTTATGAATCGAAATTTACACTTTTCAGTACACTAGTGTCCAATTCTCTGTCTACCAAAACAGCAACCCAGTGAAAACTGCAGGAGGGGAGATAAGTTTTATCTCATCTACTTTTTCCAACTTTTTAGATGATTAATACCAGGCATCCCAAATATGTGAAGATTCTTTTCATGACGTATGGGTAGATATCCCATTGAAGAACATGAATTTCCCAGAATGCTGATCCAGAGTTTATGGTTGTTGGATCTTCTTAAATCTCTGCCTTTCTTTTGACAAGTAGATGATTTCTAAACTTTTCACTCTCACTACCTCTGGGTTTAAAAGACAACATAAGGACCACAGAATAACCAGAGGAGGGCTTCCCTGGTGGCGCAGTGGTTGGGAGTCCGCCTGCCGATGCAGGGGACACGGGTTCGTGCCCCGGTCCGGGAATATCCCACATGCCGCGGAGGGGCGGGGGCCCGTGAGCCATGGCCGCTGAGCCTGCGCGTCCGGAGCCTGTGCTCTGCAACGGGAGAGGCCACAGCAGTGAGAGGCCCGTGTACCACAATAAATAAATAAATAAATAAAATAACTAGAGGAAAAAAGAAGACTACAGCACTGACTGGGGTTTGCAACAGTCTGTGTCTCAGCTTTCAGCCCAAGCCCAGACCCCCACTACTTTCAAGTACGTAATGGTTTATCAGAAAAGTACTACTTTTAGTTCCATTTACTTCTGTAGGCAATCTTTTTGTGTGTCAGTGAGCCTTCTACTCAGTATCTATATGGCATCAACCAACTGATGATGAAATCTGAAGAATGCTCTTTTAGGTGGGTATTTTTAAAACATTTAGATGTTTGTTGATATATGTCAGTATTGCGTTTCAATTTAAGATAGTCCTTTTGGTGGGAATATTGCTAGAAGGAATGTTCCAAGATGGTCAAACTTAGTTCAGGACAGATCCCCTGGGGACATAGATTTATAGGAAATTAAAAGATTGATTGAAAAGAATCAGGTGCATGTTATAGAATTAATTATATGCAGTTTTCTAGCAAACATACATATGTATAGAAAATTGCTAATAATACATACATATACCTACTGTGTACTCTTGCTTGCTATTTACTGACGTGTTTTCTCACTAACAAGTTCCTAGGTCCCACCCTGGGTTATTAGGGAACATGGTGGTAATCAGTATTTTCAGAATGCTCAGAAGATTCTATTGCAGATGGTTCTGAGACCACATTTTGAACCCTCAACTTTGATAATTGCAAAGTTCAAAAGTGAACATATGCAGTTTTTTTACCCCTACTACTTAGAGTTCAACAGAAGCATTTTTACTTCACCAGTGCTTGAATGGAGAAGCTATGAGGCTCAAACATGGTGGTAAAAGAATTCAATTACAACTCCTACCCTAAAGAATCCACTGGAGTTTAAGGCTTGGATTTTGATGAGAGTAGAATTGGTTGGATCCCTCCTCCCAAGAATCTGCTTGTTTCTAATTGACATAGATAAAAAGGAGTTCCGCTGGGGGGAACCAAGATTACATTCTGTTCTTATTAGAGATTCAAACATGCATCCCTGATTCTTCGAATAACCCAGATTATAGGAAAGACAAGAAAAGTCCTGGAGGTGACCTCACAAGGATGAGAGTGCATACATCAGCCAGATAACATTAGGCCTGAGGGTCATAGAAGAGAGCAAAGAAATGCCCCTAGTAGAGTGTGCAGGTGGTCCTGAGGCCCAGCCTGGTATAGCCACCCAGCAGCGTGTGCATCATAGAATGGAGGAGGATGTATAGGCAGCTACCCATCTATAAACAGAAGGGGTGGGTCTCCCAGACATCATGCATGGTACCACAGCAGCAGCCAGATGAGAGAAGGTAAGTCTTGCCTCAATGGGGCAAGTTCACAGCATCCTCCAGACTTGGGCTGTAGGGAACTGGCACTGGGTATTACAGCTTGTGGGGCAGCAACACCCAGGATTGATGTATGGACTTTATAAACAATCCTGGGAAACCTTAGATATGTTAGGGGAATGGGAGACTTACACAGACTGTATCTCTTGACATCAATCAGGTAAGGTTTTGGAGCCAATGAAAATTGGGGATTCAAATCAATGTAACCCACTCATAATCCCAAATAGAGAAGGAGAGAAGGGTGGGTTAACTGGCTCCATTCATACTGGTTGGTGCTTTCTTCTTTTTTTTGGCTATCATACAAATCTGCCCAGCAAAGGAAATCCTAAAGACTTAATTCCTCTGAGTGACGACTTTGAATGCCCAAAATTCCTTTTGTTAATAGTATCCAATTTATGCCTCAGAGATGGAAGGGCTGTTTTTAAAAAAAATATATGCTAAGACTTAGGGTGAAAATATATATGTATCCTCCAGGTTAAGAGTTACCTAGCACACTGTCATTACTCAAATGCCCATTCTTCTGGTGATGCTTTCCCCATTGCCTTAGCAGGGCTAAGGATAGCAGGGACCTTTGACGTTTCAGGTTTGTGAACACTGCATGTGGATTTCATTGTGGAAACCCAGCTCTAGTCCTTCTACATTCAGGCTTTGAGAAGCAGCCTCTCAATGGATCAATCTAATGCTTAATTTCAAATTCCATTTAGTGTCCTCCCAAGGTGTTTTCAAAATGAACGAACTGAGTTTTCATTTGTGTATAACTTGAGCTTTTTAAAAGGTTAAGATAAAATTTGTCATAACAAAAATGAAGCACTGGTTAAGATAAATGGTCTGTCTGGGGCTCAACACACTATTTCTGTAAAGAACCAGTAAGTAAATATTTTGGGCTATGTGTGCCATAGAGTTTCTGTCACAACTACCCAACTCTACCATTGGGCCGTGAAATAAACAATGACAATATATAAACAAATGGGTGTGGCAATGTTCCAATAAAACTTTATTTCCAAAAACAGGCAACCAGCCTACAGGTCACAGGTTGTTGACTCCTGTTCTAGGCTCTCACGTTCTGTCACAGATATCTTTGTTGTGTTGTGTTTAAAACAACAGTAGCCGTCTTTAGACGTGAGTAGAGAAGAGACGATAGATTTCAGAAGATGGATACAGCCGTTAGAACTATGAAATGCCTAGCTCTGTACAAAAGCATCAGATTGCTAAACAAACAACAAATTAAGTTAGTTTAGTAAACAAACACTTCCCCATGTTAAGAAAAAAAAAATCACAAAGGAGAAAACATATACCATGGTAAACTCTTGGTATGAAGAACTTACAATAAGGATCTGGTAAATGTGTGGCCTAATTATAAGACCACATCCATGCACACAGAGAAAAGCATGATGCTGTATAAAAATCATAAAGGAACTACCTCACTATGTGGATTGATGAATATTTGCAATGTATCGCTACATAAAGTCACAAGTATCCAGGGAAGCAACAAAGCTGTGTCTCTTGACGGCTGATTAAGCCCATAAATTCTTGGGAATGTTAGGCATAAACAGCAAAAGCCAAAGAGCGAAGACAAAAAACAAAAAAATGCAACCCTCTTACTTTGCTCTGGTCTCTTTCCATGGTAACCACGCTCAAAGCCATGAAAGGGCAGAAGAGAAACTTGCCTGTTAAGAAGCGGATGGTTTTTCATTAGCAAATGTCATTTCCAAAGATAATATGTTGATTTAAACTTTCAACTTTCTTCAGGAAATATTTTTTATAGGTCTACATTTGAGTCAAGCCTCTCTTTCAAGCAATGAATATGCAAGGGGGGGAGAGGGGATGTGACTGTTTTGTGGTTTCTATCATAATATAAACATAAATTCCTCTTGCAATTCTCCACTTTGTAGATCAGAAAACGAGTTTTATTCCAACTTGAAAAATAAAGTCATGAATTCCTAGCAGCTTGTCTGGTAGGGATTCAGTAGTTTCTTTGACTTCTTTGTGCACCTAGAAAGAAATCCCTTTGGCACTGGTTTCTTTTGTAAAAATTGTACTTAAATTTCAAGAAAGAATGTTTGATATTCTTTTCTGTCCATCTTCCTACCTCTTTATTAAAGTTGAACTTATAATTAATATGCAGTAAAATTATCTTTTTCAGATGTACAGTTCTATGAATTTTAACACATGCGTACATTCAAGTAAACACTACAACAGTCAGGATACAAAACAGCTCTTGCACACCCGAAAATTCCCTCATGCTGTTTCTTTACAATCGCTCCTTCCTCCACCTCTACTCCCTGGCAACCTCTGATCTGTTCTCTGTCACTATAGTTTTAGCCTTTTGAGACTTTCATATAAAAAGAATCACGCCGTATGCAATCTTTTGAAACTGCTGTCTTTTTTCACTCATTATAGTGGTTTTGAGATCCAGCCAAGCTCTTCCATGTGTCAGCAGCCCATTCCTTTTTATTGCTGAGTAGTTTTCCATTGTATTGATGTATCATGGATTGTTTACTCATACATTGAAAGACAGTTGGAGTTTTTCTAGTGTTTGGTAATGATGAATAGAACTGCTGTAAACATTCACGTATAGGTTTTTTTACGAACATAAATTTTCATTTCACTTGGGTAAATTCCTAAGAATGGGATGCTGAATCATATGAGAATTGTATCTTTTGTTTTCAAAGTGGCTGTACCATTTTGCATCCCCAACAGCAATGTATGAGAGTTCCAGTTGCTCTGCATCCTCTCCAGCATCTGGTATTGTAGGTATATACTTTTTACGTCATTTGAATTGGTGTGTGGTAGTAGCTCATCATCTTTCTTTCAAAACAATTAATTTTCTCTTTCTGGTCTTCTATCTTATAGTCTCACTAAAAACCGTATCTTCTAACTCCCTGTTCTGTTCTAAGTACTACACAATCTATGCCCTAAGGAAGATTGCACTTACTCCTTCAACTTTTTTTTCTCTATTTTTGGTGACCCCAAGCTAACTGTAGATACAGTTTCTATTTTAGAAGAAACAAACTCATTTGATTAGGTCATTGTAGTAAGTTGTTAATAGAGAGTGAATCACCCACTTTGGAGCAACACCCCTGTTTGCCAGGAGTAAGCCATGTTGATTCAGGTGTGTGTGTGGTGTATTTTAAGAGCAGAGCTGGATTGTTCCAGCAAGGTAATGTACCTACACATTAAATTAAGGCTTGACATCTAAAGGAGATTCTTAACAAGTACAATGCATCTCCCTGTATGTTGACAATCTGTATAATAATAGGGTTACACAAGTCTCTAAACATCAGAAGGGACAAACTTGTCTCTGCATATCTAATATTTGGGTGAAGATTCTGTGGGCTAATTAACAATGGTAATGATGAGAGGATATAATTGGAGATTTCAGTGCAAGGATTCATTTTGAAAACTGCCAAGGCAGAGAGTGGAGAGAAGAGTGGCAAGAGAGATGGTGCTGAGTGACCAGACAGGAAAATGATGTTAACCTTGGTCTGGATCCACTTCCTTGGTTATCCATTCTTTTTTTTTTTTTTTTTTTTTTTTTTGTGGTATGCGGGCCTCTCACTGTTGTGGCCTCTCCCGTTGCGGAGCACAGGCTCCGGACGCGCAGGCTCAGCGGCCATGGCTCACGGGCCCAGCTGCTCCGCGGCACGTGGGATCCTCCCGGACCGGGGCACGAACCCGCGTCCCCTGCATCAGCAGGTGGACCCTCAACCACTGCGCCACCAGGGAAGCCCTCCACTCTTTTAAAGTGGGTAGCACTAGGGGAGCCTACAAATGAACATAAAGTAATGGGGAAGAGAAGAGCTTTGCAGAAGTGTGGAGGTGAGAATGGGAAAGCTGATGTTATGAGAACGTGCATGGGGTATTTTAAAGAAACTTTTCGCATTTTATTCATTCGAGGTTTTCAAGATTGTAAGTCACATATGATTTAAAAAAATAGTTTTAAAGAGGATCTTAAAGCTACTATACTGAGTGAAAGCTTAGGATAACTTGGAGAAAGCAACAAGGAAGAAGGGAAGCTTGTTGGAAGGCTCTTGAAATAATCTTGGCCTAAAATTGTGAGGCAGCAGACTCTGCTTTGTCTCTCATGTCCAGTCAATCTCAAATTCCTCTCTATTCCCTTCTGTACGTTCATATGAGCCTTACTTCGAGCAGAACCCTGATTCTTCACTCTTAGGTTATTAATGGTTCCATACTGACTAAATTATTCTCTCCTGCAGAATGTTTGGAACAAGTATCTCATGTAGACAGCATACATATGGATAACATTTAGAAGGGCAGAGGCTTAAAAATTTTTATCAAGAATATTTTCAGTGTAAACTTTTTGTTTCATACTTTATTATTTCCCATTAAAAGAGAACTTCAAGTTCAATGACATATGTGTCAGCAGAGCTCCTAAACTACTCTTCAATGAATATATTTCAACAGGCCCTCCCAAAACCCTAGAATACACTGAAGACCTTTCTTGGGACTACTTTTTCTTGAATTTGAAGAGAGGGAGCTGCTAGAATCTGGACATTTCCAGGGTCAGGACCCCAAGAACTGCATAACTAAAGTCTGTGAAAATGGCTAAACTCAAGTTTCAAGAATTTAGCACAGGCCTTGCAGGCAGTAGTTAAAGTATACTTAGTAAATTGAATTGCATCACACCATTTTATTTGATGTAACATTTTTTTTCTGCTCCACTTTCTTCCTTACTAGAAGAACAAGTAAAAATGAGCAGTTAGAGAGAAAAGGTTTTTGAAAGAGAAAAACACTAACCAACTAGATGTAGAAATTTTAAATGGCTATAAAACCCTTGACTTGTGGAGACATAATTTTTGTGGAGTCTTATGATGAAGCACTGCACGGCCTGTGTATAAACCTCTCTGGGTGGTAAGTTTGATGATACACAATCAAGCTTACCTTTATTTAGAATTCAGAGAGAAAGTTTCCATCAGAAAGTCTTCTGATTGGCTGCCACTGTCAATTTTTTATTCACTCTTATTTTCTACCTCTAGCTAGAGGCAATACAGAAGGGGACAAATCTTTGAATCACCTTGTCTTCTCTAGGTCCTGCTTAATTGCATGCATTTGGCTAACAATTTACTCTATAAAACTACCAGAAAGTCCGATAAGGTTAATACTACTTTCTAAGTATTACTTGGCAGTACCAACCTTCACCCATTCAATTATTCCATCAATCTGTAACTCAATCATACTGCATTTTCTGAACAAATCTGCCTATCTAACTGATTAAAAACCAAGAAACCCAAAGTAATGTCTCTGATAAGAAATGTGTTAGCATGATCTTTTAAAAATATCAAACATAAATCTAATCTCATCATTTTGGAGGTAGGATGGCAAGCTTAGCTGCTTTTTTTTTTTTTTTAATAAAATAATCTAAGATGAGTGAGCAAGATACTACAGTAAGGCATACATTATATCCATCCACAGTTCATCTCTCCATCTGGAGCGGATATCACATGCAGGGCTTCCATACAAGATAACCTAACCAGTACCAGACTGACCTGACCAACCCCCATTGGTAATGATGTCTAGTTTGCCTACTTACTGGGCAGTATGTTTTTAATTGACCACATTTTGAAAAGCTTCTACAGGATCAGTTCTATCATTTTCAGTGTTATGGCTACAAAATTTAAAAAAAAAAGCTTCTTTTCAGAAAATCACAGCATTTCTCATTATGTTTCTATTGTCAGAATCTGAGTTTGACATTGAAAAGAGTTACAGAAAACTATACCCACCTCATGCCTTTTCCCCTTTTCCTTTTCCCATTTGTCTCATATAATCATACATCTGCATATAATCCACCTAAAAGATAATTAAATGTAACCCTGGGAAAAGCCAGGGTAAGTGTAATTTCACAAATATTTACAGGCTTTGTCTGAGGCTTTACATATGGACATTTACCATTTTCATTTGTGCCAAGTTTTGGTTATATCTGGAGGATGACCAGATGCTAAAAGAAGAATTGAAGAGACACGGGTTCTAACTGCGCCTACTACTCACTTGAGACGTGACCTTAGGCAGAAAACATCTTGAATCCCAGTTGCTATTTCTATAAATGTTAAGGTGAGAGGGAGACAAGCCCTCCAGGAAATCGTCCATGCTCCTTCCACCAGCAGTAGTCTGAGACTCCAAAGATAAATTTCTTTTTGTTGTCACCAGTCAGCCTGTAATTATTTGCATGTTTAACAAACAAGTCAAGACAGTTAGAAGCACAGTTTCATGGCTCCATTTTTCCCTTGTGCTCCAGCTTCTGCCGTGCTTGCATAATTTCCAAGCATAGTTTGTCAACCGTAGAGGGCTACCTATACGAAATCCCACACTTGGCTCTTTGAGGTTGCTGAGTTCATCCTTTTCCTTCCCCACTGCCTCCATTCCATAACCTCTACAATAGCCAGGTGGCCTGGTCCAAATCACGTAGGGTTAATTAGTCACTGTTTATTTGTAAGCTTCAGTACCCTCTGCTTCTAACATCTGCTTCTTGTATTCAGGGTTCAGCATCAATCACTGCTCACCGTTGCCTCTGATGAGGTAGATTGGTCACTGCAGCAAGGTTTCAGGCAAATTTTAAGTCCGTTTTCTTCATTTGGTCACACTGAACAAAAATTTGTTGAATAATGACTGAATTTGGTTAGGGAGAATTGATAGGCTCACGTAAAGTCCATGGTTTCTACTAAATTTAGCGTTAAATTTTATCTGTTAATGTCATTTACTACCATTGCATGGACATACTAGTGGTAAAGAAAGACAATACGGTATTTTATAGAGTTCTTTTACTATCAGCTACAATGAATGACTGCCTAATAATGGGGCCCTAAAGTTTACCTTGGCATCTCCAACAGGAAAGAAAACTGTAAGATTGATCCTTAAAAGACTTTTATCGTAGGAAAACAAATGCATCTCACCCCTCTCCAAAGAGCTGCGAGGCATCTTGGCCGCACCCTGGATGGGGGAGGGTCTTGTCCAGGTTCCCAAGTGTAGTTTAGTTAAGGTGTATTCCAAGAGGCACATGTAAAGACGATCCTCCAGAAACCTTAGTCCTGTCCATCATAAATGTGGCTCAGGGTGGCAATCCTAAAGGATCTCATTCTCTACTCCCAAGAACTATGGGGCTGGAGTCCTCCCAAAAGGAGAGAGTGGAAGAGAGAGAATAAATACTAGAGGTATTGACTTGGCCAAAAAGTTCATTCGGATTTTTCCATAACGTCTGGGGGGAACCCGAACGAACTTTTTGGCCTCCCCAAATATTTCTAACACTACAAAAATGGCATTTAAATTGATGACATTATCTGCAATTTCAATTTCAGACAATAGCTGAAAATATTTTCAGCTACCCCACCCACTACTCCCAGGTAAAACACCATTTTATCAAAAGTTGATGTACTTATTATTTGATCTATGTCTTGAGTTACTAGAAAGAAGCTTGAACTCTTGAACAAAGAATCAGTTCTGAACTAACAGCCAATAGCGATTCTATGCCTCCTTCCAGAGAGCCTCAGCCACAGCCCAGGAATTCAAACGCAAGTGGAAGTAGGAACTCGGCTTGTCTCAACATCAATAAACATGTCTTTATAATGAAAGACAAGACTTGTTTGCCAGAACTGGAAGGAAAACA
The DNA here is from genome assembly GCF_937001465.1 of Orcinus orca. Classification (NCBI taxonomy): domain Eukaryota; kingdom Metazoa; phylum Chordata; class Mammalia; order Artiodactyla; family Delphinidae; genus Orcinus; species Orcinus orca. The sequence continues at coordinate 104,148,047 of NC_064565.1, forward strand.
TATCTGTTTTGTGTACTGCAGAAAACTGGTCCATGGACAGTGTCACGAAATGAAGGCAGAGGCCTTTCAAGCCAGAAAGAAAGGTCTAATGAGACCCGAGGTTGCTGGCGGTGCGAGGGTGTCCTGATTTTACCAAATGTTCTCAGAGGCTGCCTTCAAAAGATTATCTGTTTTTTATCCACCCCTCCCTGATTGTCCCTTTTCAGCTGGTCCTGAAACCTATTTAAATTTTGCCAGTCAAATTTCTGGGGATTGATACCAAATCAAGACAGACTGATTGACGCTGATTTGGAGTTTATAAAAGGCAGAAAGAGTGCATAAGTTTTCCATATGATTTTTTTTTTTTTTTTTTTTTTTTTTTTTTTTTGCGGTACACGGGCCTCTCACTGTTGTGGCCTCTCCGGACGTGCAGGCTCAGCGGCCATGGCTCACCGGCCCAGCCGCTCCGCGGCATGTGGGATCTTCCCAGACCGGGGCACGAACCCGTGTCCCCTGCATCGGCAGGCGGACTCTCAACCACTGCGCCACCAGGGAAGCCCTCCATATGATCTTTTACAGAAAAAAATCTGAACCTGGATATGTTCATTTATAAGTGAAATCTTGAGGTATATTTATTTATGTTTGTCAGTTCCTTAAAGAGAAAGGAAGAGAGAGGGGAGAGAGAAAGAGAAGTTGATTGCCTTTGGAGCATGAGTTTCATAAAACCTCTCTAAAATGGGGCAAAATGAGTTGTTTCAAAAAACCAAAATGATGTCCCTAAACTATCTTGGTAAGCTTAGTTGGCTGGTATAAGAGAAAATAATTTAATTAGGAAAAGGAACTAGGAAACTGCATTAATTTAGTGACTTAAGTATGAAAATGAATGTGAAAAAAAAAAAGCAAGTGTACATTAGCAAGAGGCATTTTTCTATTCATTCTTGTTTCACCTTTTGGCATTCTGGAGAGTTTGCATGAGCTGAGTAGGAGGGGCTTGTCTTGTTAGAAGCAAGAACCTAAGCCGCATAGCCACAGTGAGCTTATTCCTTTTGCCCTGTTGCTATAGACAGTCTCAACTTTAACATTCAACTATTCTGTATTTCCCTCTTTTATTAGAAGCATGAAAAGCAAATGCCACATCCTGAACTCAAGAGAGCAATCATTTGCATGTCCCAGGGTGTGGAATGACTTGTTCCTGTTGGCTAGGACAGCAGAGTGTAATGGTTAGAGCACAGGCTTTGGGAGCACAAAATCCTAATTTAAATTCTGTCTCAGGCACTACTCTCTGGTTGAACTTGGGGAAAATGTTTTCAGTTACATAATGGGAATAATAAGTCCCATCTCAGAAGGCCATTGGGAGGACTAAACCAAAATCAATTTGGTCACTTGTAAGCTGTTACGTGGTATCTGGCGCACGTGCTAGGCCCTGAGTTTGGTGATACTAGTGGGATGTGTATCGTTTTATGTCATTTTAGACAGGGGAGGTAGTCAGAGATTCTACTCTAATCCTCTCATTTCCATCCTACTAGTATATAGATTGAATACTTCTCTTCCAGCCATTGTTTAGAAGCAAACAGAGAAGTTTTGCTCCCTTGGTCATGAAAAAAAAAAAAAAAAAGAACTGTTATTGGAGGTGCCCAGGAGAAGCAACAAGATTATAGTAAATATAATAATGACTGAAATAAGAGGAATCGAAACAGGAATAAAGTTTTCCTTTGTCCTAACGTAAAGTAATGAAACATAAACACCAGAGGCAGATTTCCCTTGAAGACAAAGATAGTCAAATTTCTGAGCCCTCATTTCCTAAACACTTTCTAAAGCAATATTTACTTTCAGGTTGAATTTTGTATTATCTTCCTTAAGGAGGGTCCTCAGAATCATATCAGCTTCAAGCTGCATAAGACCTGGGTCCACCCTTGTGAAAGTGGTTTCTAGTTACATTTTCCCATATTTCTCATATTCTTCCATACTAAACTTTTTATTTAAACTTTGAATGTGAAATTTGGAATCTGATGTGCAAAACAAACAGAAGGAAAGTGATCATCTGATTAACTGGCAAAACTCTCGCACTCCGAAAGCACTGACATATGTTCACTCAGCAGTAGAACAGTACATCACATTTGGGTAACGCTTGGTCAGTTATAGAGCATCATTTGAAAACTTCTTAACTGACAAATAGCATATACATTAATGAGCAGACAAACCATAAGTGAATAGCGGGTAGATGATTAGAAATTGAAGACATCCTTGCAAAAAGGATCCATGTCTAATTAAATAAGCAACATTACCAAGAAAGCCCCCTACACCCTGTCATTCACTTATTTTCTCAATTCCTTTAATATGAGAAACTTCAAACCTTCAAAGAAATGAAATAATACAATCACCGCGACACACGTTTTAGCTAGATTCATCCACCTCAACCGTTAACATGTAGCCACATCCCCTTGCTCCTGCAGTCTCCCTCCCATCGTCTCTCTCATTGAGCCATTTGAGAAGCGTCATAACACCTCGCTCCTAAAAATTTCATGAATTCCCTAAGAGCAGGACATTCTCCTATATAACCGCATTACCATTATTACAATAAAATAAGTGTTGATTCTGCAACACCATCTAATATCTAGTCCACATTCAGATTTCCCAATGTCCCCAAAGTTCCTTTTAATTTTTTTCTCCATCCATGATATAATCAGTGTTTCTGTATTGCTTCTGGTTGTCATGGCTCTTTGGTCTTCTTTACTCTTGAACAGTCTCAGAACTATTTCTGCCTTTGGGACACTGAAAGCACAAAATACCTTACGAAGTGTCCTAGAGCTGAGGTTTGAAAGTGAGTCTCCTGCCTTTACTCTTGTTCATGTTTATCATGTCTGCTCTTAAGTGTGGCTACCTCAGATGTCCCAGGCAAGACCAGCTACATAATTTTGGAAACTGAGCAAAATTAAAATTTAGGACCTCTTGTTAAAAAGCAGGGGGAGAATGCTGTTTAAGATACTAAAATATAAAGCTTCTATCTTTAAAAATATTTTATTACTGTGAAATGTAATGGGGTAGCAGTAATACATAAAAAACAACATAAACTTATAAATTACAGAAATAACTTTTCATGTCATATTTTTATACAATAAATAATAATACTAATAAAGCCAATTCTTTATTAATAAGGACTACTATGGTATTTTGATCAATCATGAGATTTTTCTGGCTCTCTTTTCTGCCTATTTCTTTATTAGAACAATCAAATTTATAGTTTTAGCAACTTCATTCTCAATCAGTATAATTGAAAGTAATCATTGTTGGCAAATGAAATGTAGCAAATGATTTTTTATAATTTTTAGCTTTAAGAAGGACTTTATGCCGATGCAACTGTTACTACAGCTGTTAAGAGTATTTTATATGCTTCACTATATTGGCAGAAATTTTTGATAAGGCATTTTGAAATACAAATTTTAGAATATCTAGACTAATGATTCTTGAGAAACAATTTTTCTAAAAAGATTTAACTCTTTGTACAAATCCGTGTTGTGTAAGTCTGAATATAATTTTAAGTGTAAATTTATACGATGGCATTTAAATGTTTCCTCTGACATTTTATGTCACTTGCAGAGGTCACACAAGAAACTGAAAATGGCTTCACGGTGTGTATATAATTCAAATGCCTATTTATGTATTATACTGCCGCATCTTCAATTACAAGGAAACATTCATATAAAATTGTTTTCTTGTTAATAATTGGTTAATCCAAAGCTTCAAATGAAAATAGCATTCTTTTCTATCAAATGTGATCATTTTAAAATTTAATTTCTATTTCTAAGCTTCTGAATAGTTGCTTTGCAATGGTACAACTGTTTTCAAGCACAGAGATTCTAAAGTTTTTGAAGAATTCTAGTAACGTCTTTTTTTTTTTTTTTGGCTGTGTTGGGTCTTCGTTGCTGCGCGCACGCTTTCTCTAGTTGCGGCGAGCAGGGGCTATTCTTCCTTGCAGTGCTCAGGCTTCTCACTGCGGTGGCTTCTCTTGTTGTGGAGCACGGGCTCAGTAGTTGTGGCTCACGGGCTTGTTGCTCTGCGGCATGTAGGAGCTTCCCAGACCAGGGATTGAACTTGTGTCCCCTGCATTGGCAGGCAGATTCTTAACCACTGCGCCACCAGGGAAGTCTGCTAGTGACTTGTTAATATGCCTTATTGCAATGTCTATGCATACACTATTATTTTGTAGTAATTTACTGACGAAGTTTACTGCCTGAGTGCCAGTAGTTCCTGTGCTGGTTGTATAGTCAAAGTGAATGTGTATCCCATCACTTCTTTGGGGATCCGTGGTGCCCTGGACTGCCCTAGGCATGCACATGGACACTGTGCACCCAGGCCAATTGTACAGCACGTAAGCTGCCCACTGCCCCTCTGTGTCCATCAGCCTGAGCCCATACATGCTGGCAACAGGTATATCTATTCTGCTCACAGGCATGCTCCATTGTCTCGTCACACTTCACTTACAAAACACAAAATCAAAGATAAAAGGATTAAGAATTTCAAGACAGAATAGCAGAGCATTAAATCAAACTCAGGACTCTTCTGAGAATGGGACCCTCTGACTGCAGAGATCACAGACCCATGAAGCTGGCTGGCCCCAGGGACTTGCTAGGAAATTGTTCCTAATAAGGTCAGAGGCAAGTGAGGATAGGCACGCCCATCATTTCTACAACTGGGTCCACAGCCGGCTGGGCCACCAAGGACCAGTGAGAGATGTCTGCTTCCAGGAAACTCCGGCAGATGGCTGCAGTAGGGCAGAGGGTCTCACACTTGGTGTGCCTCAGAGTGACATGGAAGGTGAATAAGATATGGGTTGCTGCGCCAAACCCCAGAGTTTCTGACTTCGTAGGTCCGGGAGGGCCCATGAATTTGCATTTCTGGGTGATGCTGATGTAGCAACTGCACTTTGAGAACCACTGCCATAGGGTAGAGAGGCACTGGTTTGCCTGATACTCCATTTTTGCTAAGAGACAGCCAAAAACCAGATTTCATGTAAAATCTTCCAATTCTTAAAATACTTGCTTGAAAGTTTTCAAACACCAAATGAAACATATGTGTAGGTAGAATTTGACCTGAGTGTTCTTGGTTTATTACTCTCCTGCCAGAAATTATGCTAAATTAGATCGAAATAACACTCAAAATCTTAATGTTGAAAAGTCTAGTAGGAATTGGGTCAGGGATACAATTCCTGAAGAGCCATCACCAATGAAAGTAGATTGCATTATTTATTCTAATAAGTTTTAGATAAAACTGCTATTATTGTTCCCCTGGACTCTAGTAAAAAAACAAAAGTATGATGAGTAAAATGCATGGATACCTTCAGACTTACATTATCAAAAGAAAAGGAAAACAAATTACACAAATTAGGTAATGGATTTCCCACTGTGGGTAGGAGTTACAAGGTAAAATAGAGATATAGTGTCTGCCTCATTTTCGTCTGAAATGTCAAGTGCCTCTTTCACATGAAGCCATCTCTCTCCGACACCTTCAACTCCCTTTTCTTCCAATCTCCAAATTTTCCTTTATCACAAATACCATACCATTGGCTGTGCAAATCCAATATTCAACCGTTCTAATTAAGACTGGGGAGAAAGGAATGAAGGCACGCTTTTTCATAAAGTGAAAAACTACAGCTGAATTCATTTTACTTAGCAGCAATTAAAACACATTTGTGAATTTATAAATATTTTGTAGCGTGGTTCGGCAAGTGTTTCTAATTTGAGCGATGACAGGTGTTTGTTTAAAATAAATAGCGATCCTGGGGTCTTTTACTTAAGATTCAAAATATGTCACTGTGGAAGAATGAAATTGAATGTAAGCTGTGTTTTCTCCAGAAACCAGTTGTGATATGCCCTGTTTAGTTAACTTTGACACATGTCAGTGTAGCACGTGAAAAGTGCCTACTATGTGTCAGTGGCTAGTTCTCCTACTTGCATTTAACCTTCAGAACAATTCTGAGACATAGGTCTTTTAGCCCCTTGTTATGGATGAGGAAGCCGAGTTCAGAAAGGGTAAGTGACTTAGCCAAGGTCATATGGCCAAGAAGTAACAGAGATGAAATCTGAGCGCAAAGCCTGGATCTTACCCCTCGGGATAGTCACTGGTGATGACCCTTACCTTCGCCAGCCCTAGCTCAGATGAATACCTGCAGGGGCTGTCCCATTAGAGCCATGTCAGTCTTACACGCAGCTTACAGGGATGGGTAGCTGAGGGCTTCAAGTGAACAGTGATCCAGGTGCCCCCCTGGATTTGTTTTTGGGAGATGATTGCAAGATTAAATCCCAGACTGTGAAGTCAGACTGTATTCAAATTTGATCTTTGTCACTTAGTTTATGACCTTTGGCAAGTTGCTTGGCTGCTCAAAGCCTCAGTTTCCCTCCTTGGTAAAATGAGGATGATAACAGCACATACCCCAGGGACTGCACTGAGGATAAAATTAGATGATGAGTCGCTGGGCAGTCTACCTGGCACGTTGTGCATGCTCAGTAAATCTGAGCATGATGTTGTTTCACTTAAAGGGATTTTGGGAGCACCTCCACCTCCAAATACCTCATCTACCCAAGAGCCACTTCTGAAGTCACAACAGGACAAATTCAGCAGGTCACTGACTCCTACTCTTAAGAGTCAATTCAGGTGTCATTTCTCCCAGGAAACTTTCCCATACATTTTGCACACATTTGCCTAGCATTCTGCTTATCAGATTATACACTATAGTAAAATAAATTCTTTTCTATTATGAAGTTTGCTAATTTGACGTTTGCTCTACTTGGGCTGTGCGTTCTCTGAGAACTGACCTTCTTTCTTTCTTACCCACCTTGGGGTCGATCTAGAAGTGCTGGCTCTTGCCCTAACCTGCTGGCACAGGGTCCTACCTCTGCAAAGCAGCCCCTCTGCCTGCAAAGCATTTCTGAGAATCACCAATAGTGTCACTTTGTCTGGCAGGCACCGTGGCCCTGCTGAGTTCTGTGAACTCACCTGCCTCTCTCTCTGGGTGTCACTTCCCCTGGTCCACCACAATCATCACCCCCCAAGCAGTGTAGGGACACCCTAAGTAACAAAACTGAGCAGTGGTCTGTGAACAAGGGGAAAAGCATCTTCTTTGCTGTCTGGATTTTGCTTTTTCCTAGAATTTCCCTCAGTAATTGTGGAGTAGGAATGGTGGGAAAATAGGAGTGATTCACTTTAGGTGAAGGCAATACAGGGGGCATTGTCTGCAGACATTAAAAACTGGGACTCCCTGCTGGCCCATCGGTTAAGACTCTGCACTCCCAATGCAGAGGGCCCAGGTTCAATCGCTGGTCAGGGAAGTAGATCCCGCATGCTTCAGCGAAGATCTAGCATGCTGCAACTGAGAGCTGGTGCAGCCAAATAAATAAATATTAAAAATAATAAAACCGGGCTTCCCTGGTGGCGCAGCGGTTGAGAGTCCGCCTGCCGCTGCGGGGGACACGGGTTCGTGCCCCGGTCCGGGAAGATCCCACATGCTGTGGAGCAGCTGGGCCCGTGAGCCGTGGCCGCTGAGCCTGCGCGTCCGGAGCCTGTGCTCCGCAACGGGAGAGGCCACAACGGTGAGAGCCCCGCATACCACACACAAAAAATAATAATAATAAAACCAACTAGAAGTCAATCTGCTTTTTTTTTTTTTTCTTTTTCTCTGGCTGCACCACTCAGCTTGCAGGATCTCAGTTCCCCGACCAGGAATTGAATCTCGGGTTGAACCTAGGCCGCGGGCAGTGAAAGCCCCCAAACCTAACCACGAGACCACCAGGGAACTCCCTCCATCTGCTTTATACTATCACTATGCACTGGCAGTTCCAGCAGTGCTAAACTAGTCCTCCCTGAAAAGCATCTTTAGTTGAGCTAAATTCTAAACAACTGCTGCAGTCGTTGTAGAGTTTTAATAATAATAAAACAATGACTATTTTAAGAGGCGATAAGGAAAAAGAAGCAGTTAAGTCTAAAATGTTGACTCAGTTTCCTTTCCTTACCAAGTGGTGACCGGGAGTGAAGCAACATTTTATAGACTCTACCATTTTGAATCCTAAGGGTATTTGGTGCTTTGATCTTTCAATAGGGCAGACAGTTGAAACTCAGCAAACAAGAATTTAAGTAAGACTTCCAGAGTTCTGTGGAGACCGCCAGCTGTGGGCCTACCTGTTGTTTGGACTGTAGCACCACCCACTGCCTTCAGAGTGCCTCCTGACACCCCGCCCCACCCTCGGGAAATTCAGGGAGGCCCACGAAACTCCATGGACTCCTGGTAAGATGGCCTTTGCTGCAGCCATGCCACCACACACCTCACCCCCACCACCTGACCAAGAACAAGTCTAAGAAAAGGCCATGAGCAGAGCTTAGTATTCAACTTCATCTAAAAGGCCATCACAGTCAAGCCAATTACGCTTTTAAATCAATCACTGCCAGAAGTTCAGGATTTCCAAGTTCCCATCATTACTCAGGTTTTTATTCCCCTGTAGCCCTGTAATCCCCTAGTCTGACCCAATCTCCCACCACTTCTCTGACTCACAAACGTTTTCACTCTTTGATCTGAGATTTAGAGTCCATTATCAGCCGAATTCCCATTATCTACAACACCTCCTCCAGGTGCGTCCTTTTCCTTCTTTCTCTAGCAGCAGTCTGGCTGTTGTCTGACAGCACTACTCCCCCCAACAGCCTTCACCAGCAACGATGATGTTTTTCTCCTGCTCCCATGTACCCTAGGGCTTGGGCATCACGTGGTATCTTCCTAGCTCCTCTTGGCCACTTCTATACAATTTCTTATCCCTTCTTCCTCAAACATGCAGGCCTCTTAGACCCACATCTGTCAGGCAGGACCATCAACCATCCCTCCTTGGTTTACTCATCTAACAAGTATGCAATTTGACCTCCATATTCATTGAAAATATTAGCATCCAGCTCACTGCCTTTCTTGACAAAATTCACCCCATCCCTGTCATATTCTTGGCAGCTTCAACGTCTAACAAAATAATCTGCCCATCACTCTAGGCTCTCACTTCCAACAATCTACCCTTCAGTTCATCTTAGATATTTACTCCTATGATCTTAACAACTTAGATTTTTATAATCCCACACCCATGGTTATGTTACTTCCACTATCTTGATTTTAAGCATTGTACACTCTGATCATCAGTTCTATCTCTCTAGCTCACATAGTCTAACATCTGTCTCAATCCAACCATTCTTTGATCTTCATTGGAACTTCCAATCTATTGACTTTAATCTGCCTATCAGTCCCCCTAATGGGCTCATATCTTTCATTGCTCGACTTAGATTCCATGGATCACACAGTTCATACGGATCAAAATCAGAGAGAGCCTGGGTATTTCTGATTCAGAATCTCTGATGAAGATGCCAGCTAGCACGATGGTTATCTAAAGGCTTGACTGGGTCTGGAGGATCTGCTTCTAAGTTGGATCAGTCACATGGCTATTGGTAGGAGTCTTCAGTTCCTCACTAGGTGGACCTCTCCATAGGGCTGCTTGAGTATCTTTACAACATGGCAGCCAACTTCCCCCAGAGGAAAGGATCCAAGAATGAGAGTAAACAGGAAGCCACCACACCTTCTATGACCCAGTCTTAGAAGCCACACACCACTACGCCCACTATATTCTGTTAGAAAACAAGCACTAAGTCCAGAGCACACCCAAAAGGAGGAAAATTATACTCCACCTCTTGAAGGGAGGAGTGTCCATGAGTTTTGTGTACATATTTTAGAACTGCACACCACTTAACAGGTGAGGAAATTGATGTGTATAGAGGGCAAATAACTTACCTGTGGTCACATAGTCTCAAACATGATAGGATTCTACTTCTTGCTTATTTAAATTCCTGATCAGTGGATGCTTTGCCAAGTGGTAGCTCAAAGATCCAGTATCCTTTCATTTTATGGCTCTACTATCTTCAATACATGTCTTCCAAGACTGGCATTTTTATCTACATTAAGCCCTGGAAAGGGAAAGAAGATGGAGAATCAAACATGGGATGTTTTTATGGGTCAGTCTTAGGAATGACATAGCATCATTTCTGCTCACACTCCATTGGCTAGAACTCAGTCACATGGCCACAACTACCCTCAAGGAACTTGCAAAATGTAATCTAGCTATGTATTCAGGAAGAAGAGGAAATGGATTTGGTAAGAAGTTAGCCCTTTGCAACACACAACCCCCATGCTCACGCTTTTAGTCACTGTGATGGGACAACATCCACATACATGTGTTAGTAGGAAAACGATGGCAGATGGAGGAGCAGGTAGGATCACAAACTGCTTCCACAAATAGAAATTTTGTGTCTTTTTAGGATACAATGGCAAAATCACATGGTATACCTTCAAATTGTTTCCAATTTTCTTTTAAATGTTCAATTGTTTGTTGACTAAAACCACCACTGGACACATATATCCATTCCATTATTTGTCTAAAAATAAGTTGTGTAGGCCATCCTATACACAAATATATAGTTGCAGGCAAAATATGTTCTCTTGTCTTCACAATATGGATATAAGACTCATTGGGGGCTTTATTTTGGAATTATCTAGAAAGTGAGGTTAATCTCCCACTTAATTTACAAAACAACGCTATCCAAAGGAAACAAATACAAATTAATCTGTACCAATGCTCCTGCTTGTTTAGAAGTTTAGCCCCACTGAAAGTCTCTCCCAGGTAGTTCTTAGATTCTCCAGGGGTAGTAGCATCTAGTGTGTGCTCAGCAACAAAAACACGCCTGCTTCACTGCTCCAACGTCTTACCAAGGCACCTGGCCACTGACTATAGGCAAGAGGCCTCTGGAGAAATACTGTTCCACCATGTTCATCAATTCTCTGCTGGTGGCAACTCTAAACCCTGGGTGTCAAAGCTGCACTATGATCTTTGGCACTGTTTGGACTAACACGCATGAATATTTCATGAACACATATCCTTACTTTCTGGCTTTACCACTTGCAGTAGATTATAATGTTGTTCAGGAAATATTTACTCACTTCTCTCTCCCTCACGACGGGAGAATGTGTCCTTCCCATCGATGTTGGTCTTAGGTATGTGATTTGTTTTAACCTCATGGTGGGTGAATGGACTGCCATACACTTTGGTCTTGAATTCACCCATGTAACTTGTTTTTACCGAGGAGATATTAGTGTATAAGGTATATGCAGAAGTTTGAAATGTGCTTGGCATTTTAGGATAACTTGTATGCAGATTTTATACATCAAGAGGCAAGTTTCATCCTCTTCTGTGGTCTCAAGGTCAGTCCTTGAGGCTGAGCCAGGGGAGTAGACACCAATCCATCCATTCCACTGTTTTTCCTCCTCCTCTGTTCCATTCAGACACTCCAGGATCAAACCAATCAAAGTGAAACAAGTACCTAAATCCAGTTTGGGACTCAGCTGGGATCTCCTGGTACATTTGACAAACAGTGACCTGCCCATGATCTTCATGAGTCAGCTTGTAGAATTTCTTAAAAATGGCATTTGGAAATAAAACTTTGGAATGAGTTTTCATTACCCCCTTAAAAATTCAGGCTTAACATTTCCTTTGAAAGAGAAGTTTACTGAAGTTTTCTCTAATTAGGATTTCATGAGTCATAGGTCTTTCACATAAGTGAACTCTCCCTGCAGGGTCGATGGAGTCTTTAGTGGCAAATATTTTACAAAGAAGGCATTTGTTTCAGAAATAAACATTTAATTTGGATGAATTTTAATAGCCACAGTGCTTGATTCTGATGAAAACGTTTACTAGCAGCATTTCTGCTTTGGAACCATTTGTTTCTACTATTTTGACAGAAATAAAATTTGGTTGGTTGTTGTTTGAGATGTGAAATGGTTTTGTAAGCATTTCACCTTGATGCCCAGGCAGGCAGTCACAATAATTCTTCTCCAGATAAATGGGAACCACCATTTTTCTATTCATTACTTCAATAAGGAAGTTTAACCAGTGAAAGGATTTGCAAAACACTGCATCGTAAAAACCCTAAAGAAAATTCAACAAAAGTTAGACACTGTAAATATTTTTGCAAAGGTCTGGGCAATCTTTTCTTTCTATAAATACTTGTCTGCACAGTAAGAGAAATGAAAAGTCAAAAGAGAAAACTGTGTTGTCTCATTTATAGTTTGGAACAGCAAATATTGAATTCAGCGGAGGGTTATTATATGCCTTATGAGTTGTACATAAGGTGGAAAAGTAGGGTAAATTTCCTGTCAGCATATTAAGCAACATAAAAGTGAATTCTGTAATTAAATCATTTTTTTTAATCATCAAAATTGAAAATAAGAGAAAACAACTTTTGAAGAAGTCCAGGGTCAATCGGCTAAATAAACTAAAGTCATTCAGTCAACTAGCATTGATTGGATTTTAGCAAGATGAAATTGACTTTGCTCCATCTCCACCCACTTCACAAACTAATTAAAAAAGCACATTAGTGACATCTTCAATCAGCTAAGGAAGATAAGTGGGCTTCAAAGCAATCAACTACAAAACTCTGTCAAGAATAGCAATAGATCCTCAAAGAACTTCAGAGAGATTTCTGAAAGTTACTCACGTCAATCAGAAAAACAAAAACTCAAGAGCCATGCGCTTGTATTTTGGGGGGACTTTTTTGGACAATGTGGCCGACTTATAAGAAAGAAAACCACACACCAGCAGGGCATATATTAGCATCCAAGATCTCACTCAACTTCAGTCCACCTAAATTCCCATCAAGCAAGAGTAATAACAATACTTGGATCAGAAGGGCTTGAAGGGTCATTGGGCAAATCATTTAAGATGTCTGGAAATGTACAAGCTCGTATAGTCCTTAAATGGAATAGAGGATTATTAGATTACCTTTTGCAAGGAACAGTGACTGCGGGTCAGTAAAAGACCTTGCATTGTGAGTACCTCATTCTTTTTACCACCCAAAACACCACAGACCATTCTGCTCATTTTTTGAATAAAAGAATGAATAAAAGAAGCACTTTGAGCTTACTTAATAGCACAAGAAATGTTCTCTTCTTTCTATGTGCTTTCAGTCTCAAAGTACTGAAAGTTTAATTTTTTAATGAAAGATATCTACCTAGTCAAAGCTCTGTGCTATTGACAATTCTAGGAAAAAGATTCAGAAAACGTCTGAAAATAGAAATTTCTTTTCTTTAACTCTTAGATGATATAAAAAGAAGAAACAAAAAGAAAGGAGGGAAAAAAGAAAGAAAAGACAGAATGACACAGGAGACTATACATGTCTAATATAGTGTTAAGTTTTCATGTCATTCTTATTGATGTTTAGTGATAGCCATTGCTTCTCTCTCTCTCTCTCTCTTCCTCTCTCTCTCTTTCTCTATCCTAGGTGTCTTTTTAAATTTATGTCTGCATACTCTATTTAGAGTTATTGTTATTTTATACATGTGAAAATATTTCTAAACCTTTCAAAAAATAATAAACTTCCATGAAATACCTTGACTCAATGATTGTGGGGCTGCACAGGGGATAACGCATACAGCTAGGGTAGTATGAGCCACTCAGGGTGTCTCAGAACAGAAGCCAGGTACCAACTAGCATGAAAGTACTTAAATATACAACTGCTACAGAAATACCAGTGCATATCTGCTAAATAAAGGCAGTGCTGGCTGCCTTTCTTTTCTGTGTCTGTGTATAAACATTCCTTAATTCAGAAACTCATACACAGGAACCAAGAAATTTAAATTATACATTGAAATTTAGAGCAGAAAGAGCTTAGGAAGCACAAATCCTGGTTTTAGAATAAGGAGTCATGAGTGACATACCTGCACTCATAAAGCTCTTTGTGTCAGAGTTCAGGCTAGATGGAGTATCTTTTAAACTATACAATATTCTTTTTCAACAGCTCAAGGAGAGAGTACCTATTACACTAAGTAGATTTTCTATCACATTGGTCAACAGCTGGGGGAAAATCAATTTCAGGCCACAGACCAGAGAATTAAAAGTCTTACTTAAGAAGTGAAATGTTACTGGTTCTTACAAAAATTACAAATTTCCCCTACACCCCACTCCCCCATCAAGACATTTGGACAGATAATAATGATAGGCAATTTATACCGAAAGAATGGATGAAACAGATGGAAAGCAATACTTTCACAGGTTTGCTTTGTGGAAATACCACAGGAAATTAACCAGTGAGCCACATTTCTCTTCACTTCTAGTTCACCCCTTCAGGAGGCAGGCATGATGGTCTTATAGGAAGACATCACCTTTAGTGGCAGATGGATATGGCACAAATCTCAGTGTGGCCATTTCATAAGTAGTTAAAACCTGAATTTAATTCTTGGTATTATAGCTGTAAAATAGGAGTAATAATACTTACAACCTGTTTGTTGTGGAAATTAAATAAGAAATCTACGTATAACTCATAAGTCATCAGCCTCACCTGCCTGTGGCTACAAAATGAGGTTGCATTTTCTTTTCAGGCCCAGACTATTATGATCTGAACCCTTTACAGCCAACTCCTGGCACAGAAAATCTCCTCAAAGTTTTCTGGGTATTTCCCAGCATCCTGCCTTCCACGTGGTCTAGAACAAATCTGTCAGTTTCCTCCCCTCGCATCTTCTCCTGTGCTGCTGACAATCCTTGTGATAGCACTTCCCTTCTGGGAAGCTATTCTTGACCACAGGCCCTCACTGCTCCTCCCTGATTTGATCGTGAGCTTACTGCTGAACCCAATTCCCCACATTACAACTGGGAAAGGATTAGGGAAGATGTGATTTACTCTCAACTGAGGTTTAGGGTTACAGGGAATAACTCACAACTGCTAGCATCCCACACGCCCAAAATCTACCTTAGCTCCACTTATTAGGTCAACACCCATTCTACCTTCCAGCCTGCCTCCTTGCACAAGCGTCCACTAATTCTCACCACTGGAAATTCTCCACATACTCCCATATCTTGAGTCCGGGACAACCTTCACTTCCCCTCCTGGGGACCCATAAAAGAAAAGTATCCTCTCCACTAGTCCAAGGGCTAGCTCATGTTCAGCCCTAGAACTTCCTACTTCCAGGATAATTGATAGTGATTAACCTTGCATCCAGGTCAAAATGACCACCCATCATGTGTGGTCTAGCCAGATGGCTCAGCTATGACATTCCTTAGAGTCAACGGGATATTTTACAAAGTCTGGTATATTCAGTCTCAAATAACAACACATGTAGGAGAAGAGTCATCAGTCCAAGTTGCTAAGACACACCCAGCATTTAAAAAATTTATTTTCAAAGTATTTTTTCCAAAATGAAGTACAAAAACATGACAAAGTACACATCACTCTTGTCATGGCCTGGTCTCACATTCTAATCTCTTGTCAGCAAGGCTCAGTGACACACACACACACAGGATCTAATAAGAAAAATGAAATGGATTTAGAGATAAATCACAGCCTAAACCTAAAATAAGAAACTTCTTACAAACCCATAATTAATAGACTTTCAGTTTAAAAAGACTCCAGTCTCCCATGATATATAGTAATACTTGTGGCTATTGTTATTTATGATTATAATTAGTATTAGTAGGATGAAGTAGTAGTTTGTAATATCCAAACTAAGAAAATGAAGGTCAGACACTAAATCTTAGGTGACAGTCCTGGGGGCATATATATTATATGACTAAGATTGTAGGGCATGAAAGTAAGGAGTTACCATTTCTTAAGTGTCTATCACCATGTACCTGGCCACTTAACAACTATTTACTTTCACACAGCAACCTTAAATGTTAGATATCAGTCCCATTTTACAGATGAGGAAAGTATGCAAGTTACATAAGATGACCCTGGTAATGAATGGTGAGGCTAGAATTCATGTCCAGTCTATTTGACACAAAAGCCAATGATCTTTCTAATCTTCTCAACACATTCTTCAAAAAAATCTAGAAACAATAAATGCTGGAGAGGGTGTGGAGAAAACGGAACACTCTTGCACTGCTGGTGGGAATGTGAATTGGTACAGCCACTATGGAGAACAGTATGGAGGTTCCTTAAAAAACTACAAATAGGAGTTGAGGAGACTTCCGGGAAGATGGTGGAAGAGTAAGACGCAGAGATCACCTTCCTCCCCACAGATACACCAGAAATACATCTACACGTGGAACAACTCCTACGGAACACCTATTGAACGCTGGCAGAAGACCTCAGACCTCCCAAAAGGCAAGAAACCCCCCACGTACCCGGGTAGGGCAAAAGAAAAAAGAATAAACAGAGACAAAAGGATAGGGACAGGACCTGCACCAGTGGGAGGGAGCCGTGAAGGAAGAAATGTTTCCACACACTAGGAAGCCCCTTCGCGGGTGGAGACTGCGGGTGGCAGAGGGGGGAAGCTTCGGAGCTGCGGAGGAGAGCACAGCAACAGGGGTGCGGAGGGCAAAGCAGAGAGATTCCCGCACAGAGGATCGGTGCCGACCGGCACTCACCAGCCCGAGAGGCTTGTCTGCTCACCTGCTGGGGCGGGCGGGGCTGGGAGCTGAGGCTTGGGCTTCGGTCGGAGCGCAGGGAGAGGACTGGGGTTGGCGGCGTGAACACAGCCTGAAGGGGTTAGTGCGCCACGGCTGGCCGGGAGGGAGGCCAGAGAAAAGTGTGGAGCTGCCGAAGAGGCAAGAGACTTTTTCTTCCCTCTTTGTTTCCTGGTGCGCGAGGGGAGGGGATTAAGAGCGCTGCTTAATGGAGCTCCAGAGACGGGCGCGAGCCGCGGCTATCAGTGCGAACCCCAGAGCCGGGCATGAGACGCTAAGGCTGCTGCTGCCGCCACCAAGAACCCTGTGTGCGAGCACAGGTCACTATCCACACCCCCCTTCCGGGGAGCCTGTGCAGCCCGCCACTGCCAGGGTCCCGGGATCCAGGGACAACTTCCCCGGGAGAACGCACGGCGCGCCTCACGCTGGTGCAACGTCACGCCGGCCTCTGCCGCCGCAGGCCCGCCCCGCACTCCGTGCCCCTCCCTCCCCCCGGCCTGAGTGAGCCGGAGCCTCCGAATCAGCGGCTCCTTTAACCCCGTCCTGTCTGAGCGAAGAACAGATGCCCTCAGGCGACCTACAGGCACAGGCGGGGCCAAATCCAAAGCTGAGCCCCAGGGAGCTGTGAGAACAAAGAAGAGAAAGGGAAATCTCTCCCAGCAGCCTCAGAAGCAGCAGATTAAATCTCCACAATCAACTTGATGTACCTGCATCTGTGGAATACATGAATAGACAACGAATCATCGCAAATTAAGGAGGTAGACTTAGAGAGCAAGATTTATTATATTTTCCCCTTTTCCTTTTTTTGTGAGTTTGTATGTGTATGCTTCTGGGTGAGATTTTGTCTGTATAGCTTTGCTCCCACCATTTGTCCGAGGGTTCTATCTGTCCGATTTTTGTTTAAATTTTTTTCTTAATAATTAGTTTTTATTTTAATAACTTTATTTTATTTTACTTTATCTTCGTTCTTTCCTTCCTTCCTTCCCTCCTTTAGACAACGAATCATCCCAAATTGAGGAGGTGGACTTTGAGAGCAGGGTTTATGATTTTTTCCCCTTTTCCTCTTTTTGTGAGTGTGTATGTGTATGCTTCTGTGTGAGATTTTGTCTGTATAGATTTGCTTCCACCATTTGTCCCAGCGTTCTATCCATCCGTTTTTTGTGTTTTTTTTCTCTTAATAATTATTTTTTTTATTTTAATAACTTTATTATATTTTATCTTACTTTATTTTACTTTATCTTCTTTCTTTCTTTTTTCCTTCCTTCCCTCCTTCCTTCCTTCCTCCCTCCCTCCCTCCCTCTCTCCTTTCTTTCTTTCTTTTTCTTTCTTTCTTTCTACTTCTACTAATTATTTCTTTCTACTTTTTCTCCCTTTTCTTCTGAGCCGTGTGGATGAAAGGCTCTTGATGCTGCAGCCAGGAGTTAGTGCTGTGCCTCTGGGGTGGGAGAGCCAACTTCAGGACACTGGTCCACAAGAGACCTCCCAGCTGCACATAATATCAAACGGCGAAAATCTCCCAGAGATCTCCATCTCAACAACAGCACCCAGCTTCACTCAACGACTAGCAAGCTACAATGCTGGACATCCTATGCCAAACAACTAGCAAGACAGGAACACAACCACACCCATTAGCAGAGAGGCTGCCCAAAATCATAATAAGTCGACAGACACCCCAAACACACCACCAGATGTGGACCTGCCCACCAGAAAGACAAGATCCAGCCTCATCCACCAGAACACAGGCACTAGTCCCCTCCACCAGGAAGCCTACACAACCCACTGAACCAATCTCAGCCACTGTGGACAGACACCAAAAATAACGGGAACTACAAACCTGCAGCCTGCAAAAGGGAGACCCAAAACACAGTAAAATAAGCAAAATGAGAAGACAGAAAAACACACAGCAGATGAAGGAGCAAGATAAAAACCCACCAGACCTAACAAATGAAGAGGAAATAGGCAGTCTACCTGCAAAAGAATTCAGAATAATGATAGTAAAGCTGATCCAAAATCTTGGGAATAGAATAGACAAAAAGCAAGAAACAGTTAACAAGGACCTAGAAGAACTAAAGATGAAACAAACAATGATGAACAACACAATAAATGAAATTAAAAATACTCTAGATGGGATCAATAGCAGAATAACTGGGGCAAAAGAACGGATAAGTGACCTGGAAGATAAAATAGTGGAAATAACTACTGCAGAGCAGAATAAAGAAAAAAGAATGAAAAGAACTGAGGACAGTCTCAGAGACCTCTGGGACAACATTAAACGCATCAACATTCGAATTATAGGGGTTCCAGAAGAAGAAGAGAAAAAGAAAGGGACCGAGAAAATATTTGAAAAGATTATAGTTAAAAACTTCCCTATTATGGGAAAGGAAATAGTTAATCAAGTCCAGGAAGCACAGAGAATCCCATACAGGATAAATCCAAGGAGAAATACGCCAAGACACATATTAATCAAACTGTCAAAAATTAAATACAAACAAAACACATTAAAAGCAGCAAAGGAAAAACAACAAATAACACACAAGGGAATCCCCATAAGGTTAACAGCTGATCTTTCAGCAGAAACTCTGCAAGCCAGAAGGGAGTAGCAGGACATATTGAAAGTGTTGAAGGAGAAAAACCTGCAACCAAGATTACTCTACCCAGCAAGGATCTCATTCAGATTTGATGGAGAAATTAAAACCTTTACAGACAAGCAAAAGCTCAGAGTTCAGCACCACCAAACGAGCTCTACAGCAACTGCTAAAGGAACTTCTCTAGGCAAGAAACACAAGAGAAGGAAAAGACCTAAAATAACGAACACAAAACAATTAAGAAAATGGAATAGGAACATACATATCGATAATTACCTTAAATGTAAATGGAATAAATGCTCCCACTAAAAGACACAGATTGGCTGAATGGAAACAAAAACAAGACCCATATATTTGCTGTCTACAAGAGACCCACTTCAGACCTAGAGACACATACAGACTGAAAGTAAGGGGATGGAAAAAGATATTCCATGCAAATGGAAACCAAAAGAAAGCTGGAATAGCAATTCTCATATCAGACAAAATAGACTTTAAAATAAAGACTATTAGAAGAGACAAAGAAGGACACTACATAATGATCAAGGGATCGATCCAAGAAGAAGATATAACAATTGTAAATATTTATGCACCCAACATAGGAGCACCTCAATACATAAGGCAAATACTAACAGCCATAAAAGGGGAAATTGACAGTAACACATTCATAGTAGGGGACTTTAACACCCCACTTTCATCAACGGACAGATCATCCAAAATGAAAATAAATAAGGAAACCCAAGCTTTAAATGATACATTAAACAAGATGGACTTAATTGATATTTATAGGACATTCCATCCAAAAACAACAGAATACACATTTTTCTCTAGTGCTTATGGAACATTCTCCAGGATAGATCATATCTTGGGTCACAAATCAAGCCTTGGTAAATTTAAGAAAATTGAAATTGTATCAAGTATCTTTTCCAACCACAACACTATGAGACTAGATATTAATTACAGGAAAAGATCTGTAAAAAAATACAAACACATGGAGGCTAAACAATACACTACTTAATAATGGAGTGATCACTGAAGAAATCAAAGAGGAAATCAAAAAATACCTAGAAACATATGACAATGGAGACACGACGACCCAAAACCCATGGGATGTAGCAAAAGCAGTTCTAAGAGAGAAGTTTATAGCAATACAATCCTACCTTAAGAAACAGGAAACATCTCGAATAAACAACCTAACCTTGCACCTAAAGCAATTAGAGAAAGAAGAACAAAAAAAACCCCAAAGTTAGCAGAAGGAAAGAAATCATAAAAATCAGATCAGAAATAAATGAAAAAGAAATGAAGGAAACGATAGCAAAGATCAATAAAACTAAAAGCTGGTTCTTTGAGAAGATAAACAAAATTGATAAACCATTAGCCAGACTCATCAAGAAAAAAAGGGAGAAGACTCAAATCAATAGAATTAGAAATGAAAAAGGAGAAGTAACAACTGACACTGCAGAAATACAAAAGATCATGAGAGATTACTACAAGCAACTCTATGCCAATAAAATGGACAATCTGGGAGAAATGGACAAATTCTTAGAAAGCACAACCTGCCAAGACTGAACCAGGAAGAAATAGAAAATATGAACAGACCAATCACAAGCACTGAAATTGAAACTGTGATTAAAAATCTTCCAACAAACAAAAGCCCAGGACCAGATGGCTTCACAGGCGAATTCTATGAAACATTTAGAGAAGAGCTAACACCTATCCTTCTCAAACTCTTCCAAAATATAGCAGAGGGAGGAACACACCCAAACTCATTCTACGAGGCCACCATCACCCTGATACCAAAACCAGACAAGGATGTCACAAATAAAGACAACTACAGGCCAATATCACTGATGAACATAGATGCAAAAATCCTCAACAAAATACTAGCAAACAGAATCCAACAGCACAGTAAAAGGATCATACACCATGATCAAGTGGAGTTTATTCCAGGAATGCAAGGATTCTTCAATATATGCAAAACAATCAACGTGATACACCATATTAACAAATTGAAGGAGAAAAACCATATGATCATCTCAATAGATGCAGAGAAAGCTTTTGACAAAATTCAACACACATTTATGATAAAAACCCTGCAGAAAGTAGGCATAGAGGGAACTTTCCTCAACATAATAAAGGCCATATATGACAAACCCACAGCCAACATTGTCCTCAATGGTGAAAAACTGAAAGCATTTCCACTAACATCAGGAACAAGACAAGGTTGCCCACTCTCACCACTCTTATTCAACATAGTTATGGACGTTTTAGCCACAGCAATCAGAGAAGAAAAGGAAATAAAAGGAATCCAAATCGGAAAAGAAGAAGTAAAGCTGTCACTATTTGCAGATGACATGATACTATACATAGAGAATCCTAAAGATGCTACCAGAAAACTACTAGAGCTAATCAATGAATTTGGTAAAGTAGCAGGATACCAAATAAATGCACAGAAATCTCTGGCATTCCTATACACTAACAACGAAAGATCAGAAAGAGAAATTAAGGAAACAATCCCATTCACCATTGCAACAAAAAGAATAAAATATCTAGGAATAAACCTACCTAAGGAGAAAAAAGACCTGTATGCAGAAAATTATAAGACACTGATGAAAGAAATTAAAGATGATACAAATAGATGGAGAGTTATACCATTTTCTTGGATTGGAAGAATCAACATTGTGAAAATGACTCTACTACCCAAAGCAATCTTCAGATTCAATGCAATCCCTATCAAACTACCACTGGCATTTTTCACAGAACTAGAACAAAAGAATTTCACAATTTGTATGGAAACACAAAAGACCACAAATAGCCAAAGCAATCTTGAGAATGGAAAATGGAGCTGGAGGAATCAGGCTCCCTGACTTCAGACTATACTACAAAGCTACAGTAATCAAGACAGTATGGTACTGGCACAAAAACAGCAATATAGCTCAATGGAACAGTATAGAAAGCCCAGAGATAAACCCACGCACATATGGTCACCTTATCTTTGATAAAGGAGGCAGGAATGTACAGTGGAGAAAGGACAGCCTCTTCAATAAGTGGTGCTGGGAAAACTGGACAGCTACATGTAAAAGAATGAGATTAGATCACTCTATAACACCATACACAAAAATAAGCTCAAAATGGATTAAGGACCTAAATTTAAGGCCAGAAACTATCAAACTCTTAGAGGAAAACATAGGCAGAACACTCTATGACATAAATCACAGCAAGATCCTTTTTGATCCACCTCCTAGAGAAATGGAAATAAAAACAAAAATAAACCAATGGGACCTAATGAAACTTCAAAGCTTTTGCATAGCAAAGGAAACCATAAACAAGACCAAAAGACAACCCTCAGAATGGGAGAAAATATTTGCAAACGAAGCAACTGACAAAGGATTAATTTCCAAAATTTACAAGCAGCTCATGCAGCTCAATAACAAAAGAAAACCCAATCCAAAAATGGGCAGAAGACCTAAATAGACATTTCTCCAAAGAAGATATACAGACTGCCAACAAGCACATGAAAGAATGCTCAACATCATTAATCCTTAGAGAAATGCAAATCAAAACTACAGTGAGATATCATCTCACACCAGTCAGAATGGCCATCATCAAAAAATCTAGAAACAATAAATGCTGGAGAGGGTGTGGAGAAAAGGGAACACTCTTGCAGTGCTGGTGGGAATGTGAATTGGTTCAGCCACTATGGAGAACAGTATGGAGATTCCTTAAAAAACTACAAATAGAACTACCATATGACCCAGCAATCCCACTACTGGGCATATACCCTGAGAAAACCATAATTCAAAAAGAGTAATGTACCAAAATGTTCATTGCAGCCCTATTTAGAATAGACCAGAGATGGAAACAATCTAAGTGTCCATCATTGGATGAATGGATAAAGAAGATGTGGCACATATATACAGTGGAATATTACTCAGCCATAAAAAGAAACGAAATTGAGTTATTTGTAGTGAGGTGGATGGACCTAGAGTCTGTCATACAGAGTGAAGTAAGTCAGAAAGAGAAAGACAAATACCGTATGCTAACACATATATATGGAATTTAAGGGAAAAAAAAATGTCATGAAGAACCTAGGGGTAAGACAGGAATAAAGACACAAGCCTACTAGAGAATGGACTTGAGGATATGGGGAGGGGGAAGGGTAAGCTGTGACAAAGTGAGAGAGTGGCATGGACATATATACACTACCAAACCTAAAATAGCTAGCTAGTGGGAAGCAGCCGCATAGCACAGGGAGATCCGCTCGGTGCTTTGTGACCCCCTAGAGGGGTGGGATAGGGAGGGTGGGAGGGAGGGAGACGCAAGAGGGAGGAGTGTGTATGTGTGACTGATTTACTTTGTTGTGGAGCAGAAGCTAACACCATTGTAAAGCAATTATACTCCAATAAAGATGTAAAAAAATAAAAAAAATAAAGAACCTATTGAGAATTCCAAAAAGAAAAAAGAAAATCAATAAGTACTCGGCGTTGTTAAAAACACTGTCGGCAAAGTAGGCTCAAGGTGATGTGAGGAATCACGCGGCTCAGACTGAGAGGATGAAGAAGACCTCTGTGAGGCACTGACTCAGGATCTTGAAGGATGATGGGCATTAACCAGGTGGACATGGTCTATAAAAAGAATAGACAGCACAGGGGAGGCACTAAGGCATGAAAACGCTTGGTGCATTTGGAAAACTGTAGTAGTCTCAAACTACTGTAGTTTGAGAAAACTGTAGGAGGTCTCTTTGAAACTTGGATAAGTGGTGCTTGCACCCTGAGGCTTAGTTTCTTCATGTGTGAATCAGAAATAATAAAAGTACCTTTTTTTGTAGACCTGGATGTTTTATTTGAGCTAAAGTAAATTTGCACTTAGCACAGTTCTTGGTCCTTAGATCACGGAGAAATTTGCAGGTCACGGAGGATATGCCTTTGGTTAATAGTAACCGAAAATCATCTGGGTCAAACTGACTTAACAATAAGGGGAGACTTTCTAGACTTCTGATATGAAAAGTGCAGGAGTGAGTCAAGGCTTCAGGCATGATTCAGTCGGGGCGCCAGCCGGTGGAAAGCTGGTAAATGTTTAACAACCAGATCTGGAAGCGAGAAGGAGGAAGACGAACAAGAAAGAGGAGGAAAAGCGAAGGAGAAAAAGAAGCAGC
The DNA here is from genome assembly GCF_937001465.1 of Orcinus orca. NCBI lineage: Eukaryota > Metazoa > Chordata > Mammalia > Artiodactyla > Delphinidae > Orcinus > Orcinus orca. Next base: position 104,172,229 of record NC_064565.1, read on the forward strand.
AGCCCTTGATTTTTAGTGTTTGCAGATTTCTGTGGCGTGAATACTTCCACCTTGGCCAATATTAAGCTACCAACATGTTGACCAGCTCACAAGTTTCCTGAAAATTTAACAATTGGCTCTCGCGAGCTGGTTGGTGCTAGCCGGCTCCAGGAGACCACTGGCTCCACCTCTGTTTCTTTGAGATTCTTTTCACCTATGTGTGTCACTTTCATACCGAAGGTGACTTTTCTCATGATCCCAGAATGGCTGCTAGAGGAAATGGTACATTTTGTTCATGCAGGAGTGGGGTAGGGTTTCAGATAGGTGGTTTCCCACCCTATGGAAAAGGAGTCTCAAGTTTCACTTTGATTGGACCTCCTCTGAACCCATCCTTGTGTCAAGGGTTTATTGTGATTCAGACCCACTAGGATAACTATAGCTGGGGATAGGTCAGTCCCACTCAAATGACATAAAGAGAGGACATGTGTCCTCAAGTTAGGTGCTATTAGGAGGAGAACCAAGGGGAGTGAATTCTGGTTGAGCTACCAGCAAAAGCCCAAGACACAGCCTGGGGAGTTTATACCTTATGTCTAGGATGATGCAAAAATCCTGGGGAGACAAATCATTGGAAGTGTAGTCTCCCAATATCAGATGACAATCCTTATTTTAAAAACTTATCTAAAAAGCACTGTTTCTGGCATCATGGCGGATTATATCAGGGAAAAATATGTATTACATTAGCTCAGGTTTTAGCATCAGATATTTTATAAACAGCCAGGACCTAACCTTTAAAGAAGCAATTTACAAGGATCTTCTCATTTTACAAACGAGAATTTGTTCTGATTGTCCAAGTTCCCGACCATTTCGTCGGAATATTTACTGAATAGTAAATGCTGTGGTGATTCTATTGTGTCATCCACAAGATAATGCATAAGCAAGAAGAACCTACAGGGCAATTAGCCCCCTGAGAGATTCTAATATTTCAGTAAGTCATGGAAATAAATTCTGGGCAACTTAAAGAATAAAAACTCTATTAATTGTAATGTTCTCTTGCCCATATAAAAAATTGTGCATGTGTGTCTTCTTGCCTTTTTCTATCAAGTAGTTCCTGAACTTCTTTGCAACTTTCCAGCCCCTCACACTTGCCTCTGGCTGATTTTAAATTATGCTAATTGAAAGAGGGAAAAATGCTGGTAATGGAATAAAATGGAATGCTATTTCTTATAGCATCTGGTGCAATCTGAGCCATTTAAAAGTGCATCTTATGGAACAGAGATCTGAATAAGCAATGCCAGTCTGATTACAAACAACATGGGTCTCATTAGAATACGTCAATCTGATTGCTAGGTAGTGATACACTGCAGATTACTAAGCCGTAATTGCCTCTTACATATTATGGGTATAATATATAGTTTCTCTGGATGCATGTTAAAGACACTTTCTCTCATGGCTATCTTTTCCAGCTCTACACAAAGCAATGTCTATGTTCTACTAAGTTGATTTTAACTAGGTCCTTAGGTCCTAATTCTATTTTCTTCTAAGCATTCATCAAGTTTTCCACAGCAGTGCTGTAAACAAAGAATTATATCTAGGGCGATTGCCTGAAACAAGATATGTCAGGGGTCTATTACCCATTCAGCTGGGAGCAGTCAATGGCTCAAGGCACTTCCTCCAAAGGGAAAGGCCAAAGCCCATAATATAGCTACGAGTCTTAATTAGGTTGTTGATTTAAGTGTGTGGTACATTTTTTCATTGTCAAAATCCATTTGGTCCTTTACTATGACTAGGAGAATTCAGACATTAAGCCCAGGTCATGACTGCTTCACACTGGTCATTTCATGACTTAGAACCTCCTATATGGGTTCCGAAATCAGGACTCAACAGTCATACTTTCCAGTAGCACAATCTCTCCAGCCTATGCTCCTGCATCACACGCTCTACCCCAGTCAGTTCATTGCAGCCCCTAGACCACCAATGAACAAAAGGCAAATCTCTGTGCAGCTGCAAATCCAGGTAAGTCCTTGGACTCTGCCTTGGGGTGTGGAGATAGATGCACCATGGGCTGGGAGTCAAGCAACAGGACATCAGAGTTGTGCAACATGGGGTGCATCTGTGGGCCTCTCCCTCCTTCAGTTTTCTCATCTGAATCCCCAGAGAATAGATGTCCAAATTGTGTTGCAGAGAACTTTCATTCTGTGGAGATGTTAAAAGGGTTTCATTATCAAATGTATTTGGAAAATGTGCAGTTAAGTAGCAAAATTGGTTCCTTTCCCACAGGACTTCTCAGAGCCTTTAATGTATTAAAATGTTTTATGAATCTCCAAAAGGGAGTAGTGAAATGTATCATTGTTTTCCAATCTTATTTGACCATAGAAACCTTCTGGCCCCAACTTACCATCTATTTAATAATACTCATTAACATCTTATCAACCTAATGTTTTATCTAAATACCTACTCTCTATTGTGTCACATTTGGACAACATGGTTTATTCACGTGGTCTAACTGGCCTATGTAGACATCCATATTTGCAGCTCTGGCTTTCCTTAGAATTGATGACTCTGAATTCTCACAAGACCCTGACAAAGTAGGCTCCCATTTTAAAGATGAGTAAACTAAGTTTCAGGGCAGTTAAGTGATTTGCCCAAGGTCACAGGTAGTGAGTAGCCAAGGCAGGGTCCACATCAAATCTGTGCACTTTTTTAATTCCATCATGCACAGCCTTTACTTCAGTTAATTTTTCTCTTGTCTTTGGACCCATCTTTTTTTTCTATTTGGTTAATAACTAGCCTCTTTGTCACAAGTCATCATCAAATGAAGAATGGCATTTGAGAAACGCTGTCCATGGTTTTTATGCTTAGAACATGAAAATGATAATTAAAGAAAATCACCACTTCCTCCCCCACTATATATCACATGTGGTATCTTAGCAATAATAGCTTACACTCTGCTTTTAGTGAAAAGTAGACTTTGAAAATTAATTCTCACAAAACAAAGTGTGTAGGTGACCATTGTGCTTAAGGTATAGTTTGTTTCAGTAGAGTTTATCAAAAATAATTAACATGACAAATCTGTCAAAAGTAAGCCATCTGGCACCAGAATAGGCAAGTGGTGTTTAGGGAAGAATGCACTGCTCTGTGAGAATGCACTGTGAGAATACTGCTCACAATGGCGTGTAACATCATCATCAAACTGGAACATACCCATCGGACAAATTGATTAATAAGATAGAAGCGAGCAACCCGGGTTCATCACATGGTATGGCAGTGGGAGTAGAGGCGACAAACAATCTCTGGAGTCCAACTACTTGTCTTTAAATCCCAAATTCCAACACTTATTAGCAAGGTGGCCTTGGACTAGCTGTCTAATCAACTTATGCCTTAGTGTTTTCATCTATAAAATGGGCGTAAGAGTGCTTCTGTCATAGGCTGTTGTATTTAAATAAACAGAGTTTAGTACATGGCAGGCATGCAGTTAAGTGTTCACAAATGTTTAAAGGAATGAAATCCTCTAAGCCTGCACTTCGTCTCTAATTCTGAAGATGTCTCAGAATAAGTCTTCAGGGTTATGTCCATCTGATAGGCATCAAGGGGTTAAGGTGGTGTGGTTTTACACACTCTAGTTGTGTCTTTATTTGGAGGAAAAAATAACACCTCAAATCTGTTGCTTGCATTAGGATTTATTCTATGCTCCCTACCCCCCTTTCCTCCTAGGGAAACTGACTGGCTAAGGCAATTTAAACCCTAAGAGGCAGGTACTTTTGTGTATTAACTGAAGGTTGTGTGTAGCCAAAGTGTAGAGATCTGTGATGCAGAAAGGAAAATGCAATCCCTAAAGCATCTAGATAGACAAGGATGACAATGCGAATGTTGTAACAAGTCTGCTGCTGCTTGTCTGCATCTCTGGGAAATGACCATGGGGCACGTTTATGCGAGATCAGGCAAAGCTTACAGGTGCACTTCACTTCTACCGGAAGCTTTCCCTGACCTCCCCTAGGTGCACGGGGCTGCTGTACTTGTGATAGAGCCTGGCTAACTAGAATCATTTTAGTTCTTTTTCCTGTGCACACTTCCCAGCCTTCAAACAGGTTAGGCCCATGTGATTGGGTTCTGGTCAATGAAGAAGGGAAGTAGGAATATCAGCCCTTCCCAAGCCTGGCCTTAAAGCCTCAAGACAATCTTCCACATTCTCTTCCCATTACATGTTGCCTTGGACACCACACGTGGCAGCCTCACAGGAGGGGAAGAGCTTGGATTCCTGAGTCACTGCTTGGAAAGTTGCCAGGAAGCTCCTCTGAATCTTCTCCAGGCTGTGATGTGAGCTGGAAATAAAACTTTAGTGTTTTCACTAAAGTGAAATATAGGGTCTGAGAATGTATCATTGTTTTCCAATCTTATTTGACCATAGAAACCTTCTGGCCTGAGAATATAGGGTCAGAAGCTAGCTTGCACTACACTGAAATAAATCTCATAATTATTAAGATTACATGTGGCAATTTTGACACCACTCTACCAGCTCATTCTAGAAAATGTAGAGGAAAATACCGACAACGTGATGGTCAATTTTATGTGTCAAACTGATAGGCCATGGGGTGCCCAGGTTAAACATCATTTCTGGGTGTGCCTGTGAGGGTGTTTTCAGTTGAGATTAGCATTTGAATCAGTGGACTCAGCAGCTTGCCCTCCCCACTGTGGGTCCGCATCACCCAGTATGTTAGGATATAGATGGAGGAATCCCCACCCCGCCACTTTTTCCCTGCCTCACTGTTTGAGCTGAGACATTTCATCTCATTTTCTCCTGCCCTTGGATAAGGATTTACCATTGGCTTGACTGGTCCTCAGACCTCTGGACTTGGGCTGAATTACACCTCTGGCCTTCCTGGGTATCCAGTTTGCAGATTGTGGAACTTTTCATTCTCCATAAGTTTGTGAGCCATTTCCTCATAAAGAGTGTCTTTATATACTTATATCTTTATATCTCCATATATAGATAGAGAGACATCTCCTATTAGCTATTTCTCTGGAGAGTCACAGTTGCTTTTCCATCTCGCTGAACAAATCGGGGAGAAAATGTCAAGCCTAGTCTCTTTCCAATCACAAATACGTTGTCAGCTACTCTACACATCAATATAGCTGATTCTAGAGAGGTGTTTCAGTAAGAAATAAACACGAAATAACCAGATGTAACCCAGATTCATTTCAAGGCCCATGTTTTAAAATGTCCCTGGTAACACTAAAAGGCATGCCCCACTCTCTGAAGCTAGCTGCACTTAAGTGCTTTAACTTATTATAGTAAGTCTTGGAGTCTCATTTCCAATTAACAAAGGCTTAGCCAATGGTAGCTTATTGAATGAAATAATGTGGAGAGCATCCATTCTTAAAACTGTGGCCTTTAGTATTTTCGTATCCTACACCAATTTAAGATTTGATAAAATTTATTAACTTTCTCCCCATCAAACCACACATATAATCATTAACAACTGCACCATGTTTTAAGAAAACTTTTCGACACCTTGGAGCTCCAGTGGTGTATCGTCAAGGGTCCATGGATCCTGGATTAAAAGCTCATGGTAGGGACGCGTAGCTAGCCACCTGGATCAGTAGCAACGGTGTTAGAGTGGGTGTAGGATTGGGAATGTTAAAGACAGCTTGTATCCTCAGAAGAGCTACTGTTTGTTGAGTTCTGGCTAGATGCTAGACATTGTACTAACACTTGAATATAGTCTTCATAAAAGCTCTTGGCATTGTAATTGCCATTCTACAAAGAAACAGGCACAGGGAAATTAAGAAACTTGCCCTAGATTGTATGATGAGTAAGAGGTGGAGACTGAATTCTAACCAAAGTTCAGTCTTAATTACAGTGGGATACAGGATCTCACGGAATCTAAGTTAGATTTGCTAATACGTTGTTCTCAAGGGCGAGGACCATTTAGAAATCAACGCTTTTCATTCTCTAAATAAGCAAAATTAGAATTGAAGAATTTGTGTTCTAACCAAATGACAACAAGCGATTAATTTAGAAACACGATGCATGTGGCAAAAGTTGTTGAAAAGAGACAACTAGATTCCACGTTTGTATACGGCAACTACTTTATTATTTTCAAATGCAAACTCTTTGCATTTAGTTTGCTATTTTACAATTTTACAAACTAGGTATAAAAGACCATAAATAAATGACATAAGTTATGTGTACCTAAAGTTCATGAAGGGAAAACAAAATACCTTGACAAATTAAAACAAAATAGAAAAATCTCTATGTCTAACTCAAGAGATCACTCAAATTTTGGAACATGTCTGAACCAAGCATTGTTCTGTTAATTTCTTCTTCAGTATGAACTAAATTATAATATGCCTTATACATTCTAATTTTAACCACAGTCCTTGCATATTCCAACATGCTTGGAGTGATACAAAAAATAAATGCACTCTTCAGTGTGTACCAATGCTTGACGTTGTTTGGAGAATGTTAAAGAAGTGAAAATATTGCTTCTAGAACTTTCTTTTACTTGTCAGAATTTAAGTGTCTTCAGACAAATATTGAGGCTATAAGTGTGTATGGATTAATACACATATCCTTCACAGATTGAATACAAGAGGTCTCAAAAACACACACCAGCAGTGTAGTGAGCATAACTTTTCTTTAAAAGAACTTTTTAAAACACACCGAAACATTTCATTCTTAAGATTGTTAAAAATAATTTGGGGGCCAGCGAACACATGGTGAAGCTACTTGATTTGGTGCAGGGGAACAGCTTAATGCTGCCTAATGACTTAGCATCTGAGTATGACTTAGCATCTGAGCTCACTAGGGCAGCATTCATTCCTGGGGCTAAATACAGCACCTGAAGTTGGTCTCCTGCCCTGACCTCCGGGGAAAGAAAACCCACTCAGAGATTCAATCTCATTTCTTCATACATATTTTTTCAGGCATCAATGCATAGGCACATCCCTTTAGAAATATATTAAAGTCCCCAAAAAGGGGTGAATTAACTTTGTCACTCTGGCATAGTCATGAGAATACAATGCCATACACCCTGTCAGAATGTAATAAATATTTATTGATGATTTTCTCTACTTATCCAACAATATAAGGTTTGGAATCTTTTTTTTTTCCCCCATTTTTCCCTGATTTGATGTTATAGCTTATATAAATGGCCACAGTTTCTGCAACCATAGCTTAGAATAAGCAAGGCAGCCACTCCGATTATGAAAATTGGCAGTATGTTGGCTGGATTTTGGTATACATTGTCAGATCAAAACTGAATCTTCACACACTGGACCTCAGATTCCGGAAGGCTGATGCACTTTTGAGGGCCACAGAAGTTAGCTGCATATTCATAACAGTCGAACTTTCCGTGTAAATTGGGAACCTGAAGTTGCTTGAGGCCATTTCATCCCTACTATGCCAACCTCAAGAGTCACTGGCATGTATTTTTCTGTGATATTGGGAGACAAAGTATTAATCCAGGACACATCATCTCAAAGCCGACACACGCGTCTACGTTCATCTCCAAAAGTATATGAATTGCATATATTTGTTCGCATTCAACACGTCCATTTATGCAGGAAAACAAAGGCTACTTGTATTCCATTTGGGGTTACTAGACAAATTCCATCCCCTTCTCTCCCTCCACCAAGGAACTGGTGATTCAGATGAGGAGTTCAATCAGCATTCGTGAGTTTGATGATGGGTTGTCACCTGAATGGATTTATATTCTAAAATCACTCCACCGCTAAGGTGAAAATGCCTCTGTCCAAAGCTGTAGGATGACTTACTAAGGTTAGCGTGGCTGCTACAAAATACACTTATAGATACAGGACATTTAACACTTCCGGGTTGTCCTTCTAAGGGGATGGGGCACGGTTTCCAGGCCACTATCTCACGTGGCTCTTCAACTCAGAACTGGTGGCAAACCAGACCTCTCCACGTGTAGCATTCCGCAACATTCACAGGCAGGTCTAAGCATGAGGTTATATACTCACACACACGTACACACGCGTACACACACACACACACCTATGTACACACATCAAAAGAGATAGTCAGCTCATATTTAGTCTAGGAAAAAATATATTTATATCACTGCGATGGCACACCCTGGGTAAAACGTTACTTCAGCAATGCATATCGTAGGCAGCTCACAGGAACTGGCTTCGTTTTGTGTAGTGGCACCGGACCTGGTGTCCGTGGTAAAAGCTGTAGCCTTCGGTCACTTGCTGCCACACCAATGCAGCAGGGACATACAGAAATGAGCTATGGAAATACATATAAATAAAACCAAAGGAGCTGGGGAACAGGGGCTCTGCAGAGCTGGTGCTGCCAGACAGGACATTCCTCAGTGCAAATGGAGAACAGATGCTGAAGCTTGAATGTTTGCCATTCCTTTCACCGGGAAAGGGGATTTGAAAGTCAGAAATGTATTCTTTTCAGGAATGAGTGTTGTTTCATCAGCGTCTTTGCTCCAGAACTGGCATAGTAGAAGCAGAAGAAACACGTTTAGGAGGAACTGAGGAGGGTGTGTTCTGTTTGCTTCTGTGGGCTTTGTAATCAAAAGGAAGGGCTGTGAGGCCAAGATAGCAGAATGTACTCCCTGGAGAGAAAAGAACAAGACTTCAGACAAAACATCAACCTATCTCGCCAGCCAGTTGTCAACCCGTAAAAGTACAGAGAAGGCAGGATGGCTCGGTAAGGAGTCCAGGGAGAAGATCATAGATTCTTACTTTCCTCCTCTGAAAAAATGATAACTATAATAATAAAAATGTTTATTAACAGCTTCATTATTATAACTCAGAGTAAGATACTATTCATATCCCTATTATACGGATGACGATACGGAAACAGAGAGAGGTTAAAAAACCTGCTTGTGTTTGTACGTTCTGAAGTAGCAGAGCTGGGATTAGAATCCATACAGTCTGAGTGTACAGCCAAGCTTTACCCACTATGGAAACAGCCTTTCTTTGAAATAAAAATTCTGAACTGTTATGGTTCATTTGTGCAAGAAGGGCTTAGAGCTGCTGAAAGGATGCAAATGCTACTACTCTAAAAAGTCAGTTGTTCCAAAGAGGGAAATTGTGTATTTTAGGGACACATCTGGAAACATCCCAATCCACCAATATTCAACAATATGATTGAAAAAATGCCAGCTACGAAATAAAAAGCATTGGATGTTTTTCGTAAAGAGAAAGTAACTTCTAACCAATGGGAGTATCTAATTAGTAAAGGATCCGTGCAATCTGCATATAACAGGTAGAGAGAGGGAACCCGGGGCCATGGGCACAGTGAGGGAGGTCTTGGGGACTGAAGTCCACCAAGAGACAGTCGCAGCCGCCCCATCAGCCTAGATTCTAACAAGGCTGGCACAATGCAATGGAACCACTGTCCTCTCATTCATCAAATAATCAACTCAAGCCAAGAGAAGCGACTCCTCTTCTTTCCTTTTGATAACTTTCCATCAAGGTTGCTCTTGGACTATATCTTCCACCACAGTGGCCGTGTTTAGCTGTTGGTGGCCTCAAGTGTAGAGCAAAAATTCAGACCTAAGTGCATCTTATTACAGATAATTTTCCTTCTTTTATCAAACCAATGTATCTGCTCATTTTGTATATGTGCGTTGTTTATTGTGTGAGGGAGGTACATCAAATTTAGTTTCTTGGAGGTAAATGACCATTACTTAGACTTGTAGAAAATACTTTAGTCTACTTGGAGAAAGTAATAAAATTTTTGTATAAAATATTCAGATAGACATTACTTCTTAAGCAACTTAAAATTATAAATGTGGGTAAGGACATAACTACCAAGGTCTTCAGGTAGTCACTTGTAAACACCATTCATTTTTGACAATTATGAAAAAAAATGAAAGAAAAAGGATCAGATCTATTTTTCCAACTCTTCTCTGGAAATCAGTACTCTATCGAACATAGTATTTTAAATCTGAACGTGCAGGGATGCCATCAGACAGACATGTATTTACATGAAAGACAAAGTGAACACAAATTTGACCTTAGAGACTCTGAAGGAGAATAACCAACTCCATATGGATATACACACTTTTTGAAGGTGATTTTCTTTTGCTACTTAGAGGAGAAAGGGTCATCTCAAAAACATGCTTGTCCCGTTTGTGTCTGACAACTCCCTTCTTCACTAAATGCCTGGATATAAATATATTTGTAATATTCAGTGGGATATTTGGATACTCAGTGCGTATATGAAAAAAGTGTGGGAATGTGGAGGCTTATATCTAGTTGATGTCAGAATAAAAGGGAGAAAAATAAACCTTTTCTTCCTTGAATTCAAGCAACCCCTTTATCGTGAGGAATTGCTTGAACAGAGACCAGACAAAGCATGTGGTCTGTGTGGGATCAGGAGTGAAAGATGTGACTTTCATGGTGACTAAATAAACAAAAGCTTTGTTCCTTTGAGTCAGTCATGAACACATCAAAGTGTCTTTATCATGCAGTTCTTTTCATTGCAATGGGGTCTTACTTGTACATTTCACTCTCCCCAATTATGAAATAACAATTTCATACATTTCAAGGCTAAATAATACAGGAGTGATTTGATAGGTCTACCACCTTCTGTATAGATACACATCTACCCCCAAACCCTCATACATCCATTGAAAGTGAAGAAGCTTCATCTGGATAGCTCCCTACCGCTGCACTTCATTTCACCCCGCTCTGGCCCGCTGCAATAAAACGTTTGGGTTCACAAGTGAAAGATGGGTGAGTAACACTTGGGAAACCTTGGAGGAAGAGTACTCCTTTCTTCTGTGAAGTTCAGTGTGTTCTACATAGGAGTAGTTCATATACACAACACCACCATGTGTTAGGAAAGGTGTTATTGTTAAAGTGTCATTATCGCTAATTTACAGGTGGAGGAACTGAGTTATAAAGAAACACAGAGTGAACTTCCCACTGTCAACATTTCGGTTGGTTTTGGAATCCAAGTTGTCTGGATGCCAGAGTCTGGCTCCACACCCTGGGAAACAATACAAATTCCTGTTGTCCTCACATCTCTCTTTCAACGTGCATGACTTCCTGGAAGCAGTGGAGTTCCACTTTTACTGCTACTGGATATTATTTTAGACACACAGAAAGCCTTTTTTTGGTCTTTCCATTGGCCTGGACTCTAACTCAGACAATGTGTAAAAATTAAGATTCAGAAAGCCATCTCTGAATGCATTTCATATTCCACCTTTTCCTCAGTTCTCAACTGAATATTTCATTTGCAGAGATACCTGCTAAGATGTAACAAACCCACTCCAACACCGTACGTTACATTAACATGTTAGGACATCTTAGAATTGACACACTCTCTTTTTAAAAACGCTCTGCTTTGACTATGTTCAATGTTTAGAAAAATACCTCAAGTCTTAAGCTGTTAATTGTAAGAAAGCAAAACTTTTAATTATTCAATGTGTGCAAGGTAACATTCTCTTTTTACTCACAAGATAACACTATAATGCTACCTTATTTGAACTGGACTGTGGGGACTGAAAACAGAATATCCCACAGCTTTACAGAAGGAAAAAAAATAATTTTTTTTAAAAGCAAGCGAACCTCCCCAACATTTGTCAACTTAAAAGTTAAAACATGTTAAAACATGAATATCGAGAACTCCCCGACTTCAGCAAAAGCGGTGATAAAACAGAAATTCTTGGAGAAGTTTAAAAAACAAATTTCACATTCCTTCTGAACAGAAAAGTTTTCACAACTAATGTTGCAAAAAGGTTTTTACTAAACTGTCATGATTTGACAGCATCAAATTTAACATTCCTTGCTCTATAAGGATAAAACCAAGGGGGGAGAAAGGTCATTAAAATCAGCCAAGCTTTTCTTTAAAAGTGATAAAAATGGAAGAGTTAAAAATTTGTCCAGCCAAAAAAGTTAGGATATTTCCTTCTAGGAGTGAACAGAGTCATTTAAATTCACGTGTTTTAAGAAGAAATTCCGGGATTAAAATAGAAGTACCTAAGGCTAATGGGCTTGATGGATGAAAAGCCTATGTTTTTAGTAGGTCACTTTCTGATAATGAGTCAGTCAAGGTGACCTCCAAGTCTCACCATTGACATCTGGGTAAATCCTCCTTGGCTGACCCAGTTTGGTACAGGGGCTACTGGAGCAGGACAGGAACACTCCTGGGCATGTATCCGGAAAAACCACACTTTGAAAAGATACAGGCACCCAACGTTCATTGCAGCACTATTTACAATAGCCAAGACGTGGAAGCAACCTTAAATGTCCATCGATAGAGAAACGGATAAAGAAGATGTGGTGTGTGTGTATATATATATATATACACACACACACACACACAGTGGAATATTACTTAGCCATAAAGAGAATAAAATAATGCCATTTGCAGCAATATTGATGGACCTAGAGATTATCATACTAAGTGAAGTAAGTCAGAGAAAGACAAATACCATATGATATCGCTTATATGTGGAATCTAAAAAAATGATACAAATGAACTTATTTATAAAACAGAAACAGACTCACAGACTTCAAAAACAAACTTATGGTTACCAAAGGGGAAAGGGGTGGGGGAGGGATAAATTAGGAGGCTGGAATTAACATATACACACTACTGTATATGAAACAGATAACCAACAAGGACCTACTGTATAGCACAGGGAACTCTACTCAGTATTCTGTAATAACCTCTGTGGGAAAAGAATCTGAAAAACAGTGGATATATGTGTATGTATAACTGAATCACTTTGCTGTACACCTGAAACTAACACAACATTGTACATCAACTATACTCCAATATAAAATAAAAATTAAATTAAAAAAAAGAAGGAAAAAAATGAAACTCATGGAAAGACCCTCCAGTACTCCTTAACTGAAGCAAATTCTCCAAAGAATGGGGCACGTGCATGACCCAACAAGGTTAGAGGTTACTACCCAGTACCCCAAAGATGCTCAGTAGGCATCTGTGGCAGGAATGAAGGGCACCAAAGGACAAGAGGACCCTCATAGTATGAAAGAAAGCACAGCCAGTGGAGGTCTAGATGCCATCCTGACCTCATATAGTTCCTATTTCACTTCCTCCTGGAAGAACAGTAGAGAAGCCATACTGCTTTGGGTCTCCTCTCCCAATGTCAAGAGGACTGAAATCTTAAAAAAAAAAACCCAAACTACCTGATAGCCATGAAAGATATTTACTGCTCAGTGTTTCAAATAAAGTTTCAAAAAAAAAAGCTTTCATTGGAGAAGGACTCATTGCTGGTTCTTTTGCCTTACCTTGTAGATTTGGGTTTGCTTCTTTAAAGGAGGAAAGTATGAAACTTCCCTACACAAGATTGTCACAATCCACTATCCATAAGGTAGTTACGGTAAGTCTGTAGAGTCCCCAGATAAGACTTATATGGCACAAAGAAACAGACCTCGTTTGTCCAGGTAGGGGGTATGGTGCTTGGGTTTTATTATTATTATTATTATTATTTTAAAATCCGCTTTCCTTTTCTCTCCAGCCCCGCGTGTCTGCATAATCCACCAGGTGGCCCGAGCACCAAGCGGCAACACTGTGAGTCACGTGACGTTCACCTAGGTTTTATCCCCGGTACGAACCAAGCCTTAAAAGTTTAACTGAGTTCTTCAAAAATGGACATGGTCTTCATTCCAGTGAAAGAAGGATGGACTGTAATTTATGCCACAAACAAAACACTACGGTTGTAATTCCAAATGGAGAGAAGATCAAGGATGTCTTGGAGAAGCTCAGTGTCTGGCAGCAAATACGGCATTGAAACCGGAGGCAGTGTTCTATTTATATAGGTACATGTATTTTACAAATTGGTGATGGATGGATGGACTTCAGAGAAACAATTTGTTCCAGGTCTAATTCAAATGATGGTTGTCATTTCTGTAAGCCCCACAGTTTCAGCAATCTGTACACCAAGCAACACTGCAGATATATTTTTTTCTTTAATTTCAGAGGCGAAGACGAAGTAAAAAAAGTGCAGTTCTTCAATTAAAGTGCATGGATGAGGTAAACTAATTTCAAGAGTTTTGAGTTTATTCAATACTGGCTCAGACTGGAACCATTCTGCCGTGTATCTGCTGCATTTGGGTTCTCATTGCCTGGACACTGCTCAAGATCTTATTCTGGTGTGTGATAGCTGTGATGCCAATTCTGGCCAGGTCACTGTAAGTAGGGGGAGAAAAAAGTGGGAGAGGAAAACGTGATGAGGGCTGAGCATCTCTTTTCTGGGCTTCATGCAGACATGCATTTGAATCAGCCACGGTTAATACAGCACAACAAGGCAGGTGTATTAAAATGTTTAATTAAGCAATTGAATGCAACAATGTAGGTGCTTTATAGAGGCTGTGCAAAATTACACTCAGTCAATCAAAATGAAAGGCATTCCAGTTTTCTTTTCTTTTAAAAAATGAGTAGGATGCTTATGCAGCTCAAAGCAAAAGAAGCAAAATACTATGAAATCTAGATTTACCCTTTTGTGTTACATCGCTGAGTACTTACTCCTGGTTCATGTGCACTACAGCCTCTAGTGTGGTATAACCAGCAGCAGTGAAGTTATCCTTATACCGGTCCATTTTAATGGCCTGGAGCCAATCGCCCACCGATACCACGGTGGAGAATTCAGGGGAGCTTGGATCCAACAAGGCAGTGTTAGGTCTGGAAATGGAACGAGCAAGTGTAGACAGACAAGAATTATTAGAGAGACAGCCTGACTCAGAAGTCAAATGGTCTAAGACAGGCGAGGGGAACCGAAGCACCAAGAATGGGCTTTAGATGGAATCACCAACGTCAAATGTCATCATGTGATTTTTCGCCCCTAATTTCGTAAGGCTGCAAAAGCATGTCTCAATCACCCTATTTGTCCTTAACTTCACTTCCCACATTTGTTTTATGTGGCCCTCTTAATGCATTAAGGATCAGAGCAGGTCTTTTAACATCCTAGCCTGTGGTAAAGATTGGGGGAGCCCTTGTGGCTGAAACCAGCTCAGTCTTTGAAGGAAGGGTCCAGTCCCTTCCAGCATTGAATATCACAGACTTTAGTTCAGCAACTATGGAAACCCTAGTGAAGGATGAGTAAGGAAAACTGTGAGCTTGCAACCTGCCAGACTTGATGGAAGCAGAGAAAACAGCGAGAGTTCAAGTCCGGCATGCTTCCAGCCAGGTTTGCAGGCAGGCTCAGTGCATTCAAACAAACTTGGGACAGCAGGGAGTTAATCCTCTCTTTAATCAATGCAGCCTGACCAGCACGTGTGCCAAGACTGGCAGGAAGAATGGCCACTTTGATCACTGTTTGGATTGTGGAATGTGCTTCTCGTTTTCCCTTGCTGGGGCTCCTAAAAGAATCATTTCAACAAATCCCAAGCACTTCTTATTAACTTATTTATTAGTTGATGCATTTCTCAGGCCAGGTGTTTTACATTAGATCACTGTCAAGAGGGACTAGAGTTCAAGGCAAGTATTCTGTCATCCCTCACGATATTGATACACAATAAATAATGTATTTCTGGGAAGTATTTATTAAGAGAATTATAGTCATCTTCATCTCAAACTACATAATAATCATAAGGTAGACATTAACAGGGTATTTTATACCACCTTTATTATAATTACCTGTATAGCAACCTTGCTACTTGTTAAGTTCTATTTTCTTGAACTCCCTTTCCCTAGAAATTATAGAATGTGTTTGATCTTAACATTTTGACCTGATTTTCACCCTGAGACTACGCTGCTTGAATACGAACATTTAAATCGGAATTATATCATCACTACTGAATTTTCAACCAAAAAAATCCTTTTCTTGTAAAAACAAAATTAAGTCCCTCTAGTGGCTTAACTTTCTACATAGTAGAATTAATCCAATCCATTTTTCATTTTAATTGTTACCTAAATTACCTTGGTTCACATTACTTCTTTTTTTATATCGATATGTTAATAAAGACTTGCTTTATCAATCAGTTTTGTGTTCAAATAACAGCTTGTCTTTGTGACCTTTGTTTTTTTCTCCATTATTTCAATTAAATCCGATTTTCTGAGTAAAATGCTGCAGATTTTTATGGTAAGAATCATCGAGATTTCATTCTTTTCCCAATTTTGAGCCAATAACAAACACTGCCACATAGAATTTTAGATATTAGTGTTGAATGTTTACCAGGAATATGAATGAACAAAAACCAAAAGTTTGCATTTACTTCTAACTTTAAGCCAAAGCATTAAAAGGGCCACACGGAGGCTCTAGGTACCTGACAAGGTCAAAATGACCTTAGAATGAAAATACCCTTACTCAGTAATGAATGAACTCTAAGGGTCATTCCCAAGCTTGTTCTGGAAGTCTTTGTGCTCTTTGTGGAACAGTGTGACATTTGCCTCATTTTGTGCTGAATCACATACCATGTTTTACTACCTTCCATTATCAGCAAGCAGTAAGAGGCATCAAAGCTCTTAAGTACCGTCAATGAGAAAAATCTAGAAGTGAGAAAAGCGTGCCCAATTTGTTCTGTACTTCGGTGCAAATCACACATTCTACAATGTTAGCAACTGAAGAGTTTACACCAGCAGGAGAAGCCCCAAGTACCAAAGAACCTTCAGACAAAGAAACGTGGCATCTGTAGCTGGAGATAAAAAGCTGGAGGAGTTTTGGAATAAAAGAAACTAGCTTTTGGAATAAAAGAAACTAGCTACACCTGGAAAAGAGGCCGTAGTGCCATCTATTTTCACCCTCTGGGAGGAGAGAAGAACCAAAAATAGGCCAGAAATGATGGGGGATTTTATTTGAGGTCACATAGCTACCAGTGGCAGAAGGAAGATGTGAATTCAGCCCAGCGTTATTTCAGGACAGCATGGTCATTAACTCTTTGTATGGTGGCTAGTGGTACACGATCTGAAAGCCTGAGAGAACACAGGGTATCTCTGCTGTTCACTCGCAATTCTTTTCCTCACATATGTTAATGGTAAGCGTATTCCTTCTCCTCCAATCTGTAGGCTAAGTTTTCAAGAAAAAGACTGGAGGAGAGCATCCTAGTGCTGGCCAAGACTGGAAGGGCTTGGATACTATGGGGAAAATGTCTTCCTACCTTTAACTCAGGGTCTTGATGAAAGAGAAGACTTTGAGAAGCACAGATCTGGAGATGAGTAGACGCCTCTTCTCCCGCGGGCCTGAATCACCTGATCTTATGATGCCTGTCTTCTTAAACCATTTAACTCCTAACAATGGTCAATGGGACTGGTATCTAGGTATCCTGGATCTTATACCAGTAAAGCCCAATTTCCAGGTAGAAAAGTTCCTACTGAATTAATTATAAGACCTGCGGTATCTTTATCTTCTTTCTGGACTGAAATGCTTCTTTTTGCTCTTTTCAATGAAGTAACTACCTATTTTACAGGTGATTCAATCATTTTAGTTTTTAAAACTCTTCTCAAATATTCATCTGCATGCTTTGTAACTTGATCAGTATTTATCTTGGTCCTGTTTCCTTCCCCTCTTGAAAGACTCAGCAAAGAGCAACTTTAAGAACTGAAACCCAGGAATCTCTTGCTACAATTCACACTTCATTAAGTCGACTTAAAGATGTCTTCGAATTCTTATTTTTTCCTAACTCCATGTTCCTTCCCCTTTCAAAATACAGCATCTAGTAACCTGACCATCTTCCAAAAGTACATTTCATCCATCTTCCTAAGTTTTCAGGTCCAGCCTCACAAAATAAGCACTTGAGCTATTCCTTTGTTGTTGTTGTTGTTTTAAATTTGTTTTTCTGACTCCTGTTTGAGGCCTGACAAGTACTAGGGTCTTCAAAATGGTGAAAAGAGCTACCATAAATACTCAAGGAGGAAGAAGCCACCCAGGCTGCAGACAGCTGTGAAGTGGCCTCTGACTAGACGGCGGGAATTGAAGTGAGTCACCACTTGCCTGCCATCTCTGATGTATTCTTTCATACATCAGTATTAAGTAAGCACGGCTGACCTGGAGCTCTCGGTCCCCGTCCTCTTCAAGCTGTTGGGATTGCGGATGAGTTTGTCCAACATGTTGACAATCTGCCCAAATTTAGGCCTGTCGCTTCTCTCCTTCTGCCAACAGTCTAGCATCAGCTGGTGGAGTGCAATGGGGCAGTCCATTGGAGGGGGCAGCCGATAGCCTTCCTCGATGGCCTTAATCACCTATCGAAAAAACAAAACAAAACCAAAAACCCAGAATGGTATGTTACGCTGCCAAGCAAGCTGTTGTTAGAGGTTCACCCTCCTGCTCAGCAAGTTTCCTGTCCATGAAGCTGCCAGCAAGCTTGAGCATGGGAACGGCTCCAATTCTTTCACAGAAGCCAGAGCTGGACCTGAGTATTGCTGGCCACAGGGCAGGGAAGCCAGCTGTTGCTATGAGGGGTTCTCAAATGGTAGACAATGCCCATCTGAAACTCCAGAGTGAAGAAGCATCAATGTTCCAAAGTGGTTAGAACCTAATCAGATCAACCACATGGTGTTGGCCTGGCCTCCAGAGACCACAGGGCGATGACCCTCTCATTCTTCTATCAGCTAAACACTCTTAGCAAAAGAGACTCTAGCGTAGTGTTAAAGGCATTCCTTAGGAAGCATTAATAGTTGCCTACAAAACAGAAGTCCCTTTGCATCACTTTAAGCCTGTGTACTCTTACTCAGACAGCTGGTGGGTCAATACCAGAGCCCAACTTCCAGACCTTCCAATCCAGAAGACACTACCTCTCTCAGAAATAGCACATTCCTCAACCCCTCCAGATGCGCAGCCATTTTTAGTTTTGGAAGACCAAAATACACCAGTTTACCAATTCTGTATCTCATTCTTGGTCTCAGTTGGCTGTCAACTGACCCTGTTAAAGGCGCTCAAAACTAGATTTAAAAAATTTTAAATAATTAATAAAAACCTTCCTTGGGGCATTTATATTTTAAAGAGGACCCTTGCACATCTAAGGAAAGAAGTGATAATGATAGGTGATAATTGCCTCCCCCCCAGAGCAGGCCTCCTGCCTAATAAGCCATAAATCATTCCACAGGCTTTCTTCTAATTCTAATTTTTCTAATCTATCTTCACAGGTATTACAGCATTTCTTATTGGCTTTTCTCTGAATCCCCCTTCTTCAGGGTGTGAATTCCAATAACACAATATGATATGACTCACGCCAAATTTCAAAAGGGGAATTACTTCTTAATTTCTTGGCTACTCATAAGCTGGGTTTACGGGTATCCTATGAGATTCTGGAGGTGATTTTCTTTGGGGATTTTTAAAAGTTCTGAATGTTTTAAATCAGTCCTTTTTCTCCCCCTACTAAAATGACAGCTCCTAGTGAGACCACCACTGGCTGCAGCCATCTCAGAGATCACGACAGAGTCCCCCTGAGGCGGGTCTATTACTGCTCAATGACTGGCCTTCAGGAGAAAATAATCAATTCAGTTGGGTCCAGTTTATATGTACCAGTATAACTGTGGTTCTTTTAACCAGGATACTGTTTCAGTTTAACAATCATCTTGTGATTTATTAAGCCCTCTGAACCCTTTTCTCCCATGTATTTTTTGCCAACCTCCTACTGTATTAGTATTAATTTACTTCTCCTTCTAAGGTAGACTTCTATATGCTAGCTAACTGAACGTGATTCTATTTATTTCTGGCAATGACATTAGGTCAGTTTGATCCTCTGACTTTCTTTTCTCTTTCCAGGTGCATGGTGTTGACTCTGGACTTGATGAAAACATTTTACATCGAATTGATGAGAATGCAAGCAACATTGGGCTGATGCCAGGTTAACACAATTTGTGACAAACCCTCAGACTTCTTAGTATTCTTTCATTAGCTCCCGATCCACTGCCAGCTTGGAAGATGGCTTGTGGGTTAACAAAGCATATTTTCTCAGTTTACTGCTGAATGTTTTGGGGGGGGAAGGCCGAGGATTAAAACAAACAAAAAACTTGATAAATTTGACATCTTCTTAACAGTTACTTTGACTCCATTCACCATATGCCAAATGAATTCTACCCATGAAAGTAATTCTCCGGTTACATTTCCTGTAGATTCCTGCTCTATACAGACTCCAACGCAGAGACAAATACACGTGAATGATAGATCAATGTTATTTGTGGGAGAGAATTGGCTTCAGATGCTTTTTCATGGATAAAGGCAGACAACTGAAAGTTTAAACCAACAAAATTATTTTAATATAATATAGAAGCTGTCAAAGCTATAGGTCTGAAAATATTTAGAGTGGGAAAACTGACAACATCTTTAGATATTCTGCTCTTATGAGCATTTGGGACCACTCTCAACTGAAATAAAGAAAAGCTTAAATATCCAATAATCGAATAAGTAAATACAGGCACTACTCCTTCTTCTAGGTTGTTGGTCTTTGTTCCTCTGAATGTCTCTAACTCAAAACCAAATGTTACTATACAAGAAAGGTACCTGATGGTGTCTGCATAATCACATCAAACAATAGATTACACACTGTTCACTCCCATAGTCTGTCTCCAGCCTGTAATTATCTATCAGTTATGCTAGCTGCTGTCTTTCTTGCTATTTGCTATGAACCTTCCTTTATAATTTATAGATACTACAGTGTCAACACTACTGTTCCTCTTATTCTGGTTAGAGAATTCCTTTTGCCCCACTGGACACAGAATGCATTAGCTTCTCTATTGCTCTAAACGTTCTTCTACTGATAAGGCAACAACCTATTTCTTGAGTGCACCTGGTTTTTCACTTAATTGTCAAGGTTTTGCAACATCCTGCTGTTTCAGGATAAGGCAGATGATCAGGTAACATTCCACATCCAAGAAAATTTTTTTAAAAAACCTTTTGTTAAAATACAATTTTTATTGATAAATTGAATACCACACATTCGTAAACACACTCTATGATAATATTTTACCTCTCATATAAAAAAATTAGGGAAGTTCAAGAAATGGCCATTTCATGTTGTTCTGATTTCCAACCCTTCTAGAACTAACTAACATCTTCCCAGAATTAGCTAGTAAGTGTTCTAGGAAGATCCCCCCCACCCCGGTCTAGGTTTGTTTTTTTCCTTTCTCACTGGAGATGTTTGTAATTAAATTCTATTACTCTGGAATCTTATTAGTGTCATTATTGAACGCTTTTCTAAAATTGGAGGCATTGTGGATACTCCCTTACAAAGTAGTCCAGATGGTACATTTAAAGGGATGTGTATAATTTACAAAGGGTCATTTAGTGAAGCTTTATTTTAGAGTCCTCAAGGGGCAAGCTCTAATTACAATTTTGCCAGCTTTACAATATTCACTAATTTTCTTCCAATAAACCTTTCATGTCAGTTTCATCTCATGTGAAATCTGTGTTTTTCAGATATCCTTGCATTTTCTTAAAATTCAAGGTTTAATTTTATTTCAGTATGGGTTTGAAAGTTAACCAAGTAAAAGTACTGTTCCATATCACTACTCGATCAAGCTATGCACCGATCTATCTATCTACCTCCCATATTATACCATTAAGGCTTTGTAATTTTGGTACTGGAAATCCAGGACTATAAGTTTTAGCTAGATTACTAGACACATCTGTATTAAGAATTTTAAGTTTAATGTATCATTTCAAGCTCAACACTCACTCCATCATACATTAATGCAAAGACATATATTTCAGAACATAAAGACTCACATCTTGATTGGACATGTCCCAATAGGGTCTCTCTCCATACGACATCACTTCCCACATGACGATCCCGTAACTCCATACATCACTTGCTGATGTGAATTTACGATAGGCAATTGCTTCTGGTGCAGTCCACCGGATAGGAATCTTGCCACCCTGTGAACATCCAAGCTCTAGGTTATCCCCCAAGTACACTGATGTGCCATTCTAGTTTCTGAATGTTGTTACTGTTTGCTAAGCAGGGCAACAGCATTCCTGAGATAGCTGTCCAAACAATAACAGGATATTTGTTTATTCTAACTAAAATCTTCCAGGTTGAGACAGTTCTCATATGTTTTCTTTAGTCACAGGGAAGTAAGCAACTAATATGTTTAATTATTTTTTAAAAAAGTCTACCTATTACATGAGCTCTACTTAAGGCAATACTGTAGAAGAAAGGACATTTTAGGTTTTACAAAATACACATGTTATCCGTGGTATATATCAATGGATGTGCAGCTGACAGTAATTTTGACTTCTTGTCAGATTCTCTCACCCAGCAGCACAAAGGCAATACTTAATACTGCTTTGGAAATCATGACCTCAAAAAGTTAAATATGAACATTTCTATCCATCCCACTGTCATCCAACTCCTATAGAGCACGAGAAACATGACCAACGTAGCTAGAAGATAATACGCTAAACAGGCTCTTAGAGGAAGTCAAATAATACCAGATGCTAGAGCCATTATTAACTTTAATGGCAGGAGGGCCAGATTTTGATTATTATTTACTTTTCTAAAAAAATCCTGCAAAAATGGTAAAGCAATTGAATATTACCCAAGAAAAGTTTAAAGGTCTCAAATGTCTCTTGTTTGATTATGCTTATGTGCAAGGTATTTTTAAATGGAGTTTCAAATTTCTTAGGGTTCAATCTGGGGAAATTAATTCAACTTCAGTTCAGACCCTTAAGGTGTTCAAGAGGACATCATTTAAAAGTTTGCTTTATTAGAGCTACTAAACAGGGCAGTAAATTGTACTGCAAATTGCATTGGTTCACTGCAGTTTACTCTGAAAATACACGGTATTACATTTATGCTTGTTCCATACAGCAAGACACTTGTGCTGCCTTCTGCCTTCCTTAAATATTTTGGCTATACAAATGTATCATTCTAGAAGCTTCCTTTTACTTTCCTTTCTCCAACTACTGGGGAAAAATAAAAAGTCTTTAGCATGGACAAGGATGTATTCTTTCCTGAATGAATGGACTGTGAATTCAGAAGAGGCTATGTGTAAGCATCAAACTACAGCCAAGAAACTGAACACTACCAGAAAACATGCACACACATACACACACCCCCCCAACGAACTATACCAAAAAACCCCAATGCTTACCATTGTAGATGCAAAATGGTGAGCGTTCAAAGAAGAAAATGGCTGGTCTGCTTCATGTTGATTTTAACAGTGTCAGCCCTAATGGCCAATAACTTTTATGATTCTGTGTTTATTCCATTAGTATCTTATATTCAGATTGTCCGGCTAAGATAGCATAGCCATTAACTGTATACTGATAACTCTTAACTGTGCCTTAATCCTGGCTTATCTACCAGTAGTAAAACGCAGGCCATTAGATACTGGGAAACCTTGCGTAGTGTAAATGTTTTATAAACCCTGTATATACATTCTCAGGTTCGGTAGGCAGCCGACTAGAAATAGTGTTCTGTCCTGTTTAAAATAAGATTTTTTTAAAATAATAAAAAGGAACCAAGTAGAAAATCTAAAACAAACAAGAAGAAAGGAAGGAAGGAAGGTAGATTAAGTGTGAAAAAATGCAATAACAAGTGACGCTCTAACCTGTGGCTTTGTAAGGTGGTCACACATCTAGAGGCTGTTTCAAAATCCCTCTTGGAAACATGGTTTAAAAATGGATGCATGGCTAGGAAGGGGCTCTGAAGGATGAGGAAACTTGTAAACATCACAAAGGGTTTAAAACATCAAAGTGAGAGGAACAGTTTCGTCAGAGTCAAAGCCCAGAGGTCACAAACCTTTCTTACCCTGGTGGTATAAGCTGCTTCTGGATCATCCTCTAGCACTCGGGACATGCCAAAATCAGACACTTTGCAGACCAAGTTGCTATTGACCAGAATGTTCCGTGCAGCCAGATCTCGATGCACGTAGCTCATATCAGATAAATACTTCATCCCGGACCCAATGCCACGAAGCATGCCCACCAGCTGAATGACCGTAAATCTGCCATCATTCTTCTGCAGAGGAAAGAAATAAGGTACGATCTCATTAGCATTAGGCCAAATTAATTTTCACCAGGCATTTATTACTTGGATCTTTTTTGATATCTGTATCCGGTGTGCAGTGAAACTCAATATGATTTCCGGGCCTTTTTGACCAAAGTCACTAATTCATGAGTAGAGTATATCCTAGGAGCTGGGTTTGCTTCCTGTAATAGATGGAAATTATCCAACTGTAATGAATCTATGGCTCAAACAGCCCCACGATACAAGAATAAATCAAATACTACCCTCCTTGTACGTGGATTATTGAAGAGCCTTTAAAAATCACATCATTCTCTATTTCTCCTCTTCCTCCTTTGCCTCATTAGAAAAAAGTCCATGAATACAACCAAACAGAACAAATACTCGAAGTCTGTTAGAGTTTTCTAAATACCAACATTCTTGGGTTTAATATAAAGCAGTCACATACCCTGAGGAATGCATCCAAGGAGCCATTCTCCATGTACTCTGTTATGATCATTACTGGTTTACCTAGAGTTTCCAGAAAGAAAAACACAAAACCCTTGATGAGCACTGCAGTTAATGAGATAAAAATGGGCTGTGCGCAATTTTCCTGCCAGGACACCTGTCTTGTGCGATCTAATTTAATTAAAACAGGCCAAGCTTATGCCTCAGCTGTGGGGAGCTAGGAATGAAATATTAAAAGGACGAGTAGGTTTAAATTCCATCTGGAAGGTTAACCCTTTGGGTGGCTTGTTGACAAGGTCTTTAATAAAGTGGCCTCTGGTATCCAGGGAGCACGTGGATGGGTATTTGCTCTCTCAAGCAAATGGAGAAGGAGATAAATGGCCCGTTTAAAGGAGAAAAAAATCTTTAAGATAATTAATTAATTCTGTCCCCAGAAGAGCCACTTGTACAATGCTAAAGGAATCATGAACAGAGAAACTTTTTTTTTTCTTACCTATTTAGAGAAACCCAAGCTTCTGGGAGCTACGTTGGATACTTCATTACCCAGACTCATCTTAAAGTTCAAGCATGTACCATCTTAGCTTTTCCCCCTGCCTCACTCAGGCCAGGGGCTATATCCTTTCTTTTCCCTTTTCCTACCTATAAATAAACTCAGTCTATTTGCTTCCTTAAGCTGCCAACCTCAGCAGCAGCAACAACAAAATCACAGAAAAGGGTCAATAAGTGATTTCATCCTAGGCAGCGATTTTAATTCAGGACTAGAACCTTTGTGTGCCCTTCTCCCTTCTCTAAGCAAAGAAATCAGAATGATTTTAAGCTTTGAGAGAAGTGGGAAACACTTTCATTTCACTTTGGTTTTCTTTCTGAGGACCTTAGGAAATAAGGATCATTCTTTAGTTTCTTAATCCCTGGCAATGCACTCAAGGTCTGAAATTCCTTCTTTCTAAAGGGTATTTGTGGCAGTGGGGTGTAAATCTTCAATATTTTACTAAGGCAAGGGGTAAAGCCAAGAGAACAGAAGAGTTCCTGTGAGGAAAATAAAATGTTAGTTTGAAAAATCAAAAACATTCATTGCTGTCCTTGTGGACTGTTTGGACGTAGACATCCAGTCAGGGAAAATGGGCTGGGCTGTGCCACTGCCGGAAAGCCCCCAGAATTATTCTAAACAAGTACATTTCCCGCCCAGAGCCCCTATCAGATGAGACTCTGTACTGGTGTGGGGAAAGGAGAAGTGTCTTCATTTCAGAGGCAAAATTTTAGAAGAGCAGACGTTTTTAATTTCAATGAAGTCCCATTTATCAATTTGTTCTTCGATTGAACATTTGGTACCGTGCCTAAGAAATCTTTCTGAGGCAAAAATGTTGGATTAGAAAACACCACCACGAACATTTAATTTTCAAGTGATGAATGAAAGCAGGCAGAAAAAGCAGGAATCTCGGTGTAGACCAAAGGATGAGTCAAAACCACTTCTAATCTCTTTCCCCTTGGCTGGAGGGAGTGGTCCCCATACACCTTTCCATCCTCCATCAATATTATTAGGAAGACTTTAGTCCTCAGACTCATTTACCCTCTGCATCTGTGACCACATAGAACAAATGCATCTAAATGAGTTTTAATTAACCTGCCTCAATCAAATGATACTTTGTCAACTCATGAGAAGGGGTGACTCCCCTGATGGTGCATTAACACCTACTTCCATTTCACCAGATCCCTCTGGAAATGTGGGAAAGCAAGGAGAAGATCCGCGGGGTACTGGCAAGAATTTAGTCTCCCTGTCCATTTACAAAGTTACTCAAGGAAGTCCAGTCATGAATTCCCACTCTCCCACTCTTTCACCCTCACCCCTCCCTAGTCTGACTGTTGGCACTATCTTCACAATTATTCTCCATTTTTTTGTTTATGAAAAGTATCCATTTGTCAGAATATTTATGAGCTCTACAAGAGAAATAAAGATGAATGTCTCCGTAAGCACAGAGGGGCTTATGAAATGGGTCCAGGTTGGGCTCCAGGGTAGAGACAGACCCTTTCCCGGAACAGGCAGGGAGGCAATGGGGAGCGGAAAGGTGGGGGGAAGGGGATGGCTCCTCTGGTGGAAATTTTAAACCATTTTAATTCAGTGACAAGTGCATTATGCAAATGCATCCAGTCGTTTGTAACAGTTACAGCTGTAATAGCCATGGGTTTTAGAGGTCACAAAGATCCCGTTTCTTCCCTCTTCTGCAGAGGTGCTACAAAAACCACTGTCTGCCCCAGGAAAAACACCCCAAGTTGAACAGAGCCTCCTTTTGAGAAAATGGACCTGCAGAAGTATTTAAAGGGAATGTTATCTTTTAATTAAAGTAGTGAAGGGCTCTGGGCAGCTCCACAGGCCACAGGAAAAATATTCTGTCTGTAAAACTCATCTTAAAAAGCAAATAGAGCTATTCTATGCTAACTATAGACTTCACCTTTGGTGAAAACTTATATACCCTCAGCATCAAGGTTCCTTTTTTGAAGGATTCCAAAGATGGGGAAAGATGTACTTTTTAAGACATAATAATGCCAGTTAACACTTAGTTGTGTTTTTTTTTAATTTGCTAAATAAGCATTATGGCAAACATGCTAAATATTCCATTCCATTTTTATCTCTATTTTACAGATGAGGAAACTGAGAACTTGAGCAACTAGTCAAGGCCTCATAATTTACTAGCAGTAGATGATGTGTAAATCTTTGGTCACTAGGCCGAAGGTGCTCAAAGTGTGGTTCCAGGGACTATAGCTTGATTGACCTTGAGCTCTTCAGAAATGGGAACTCATGGGCTCCCACTCACTAAATCAAACCTCTGAAGATGAGGCCCAGGAAAGTGTTTTAATGAGTTTTCCAGAATTCTGATGTATGTTTAAGTTTGAGGACCTCTAAATTAGTGTATATCTGCTCTCACTTTTTAGTAATTTCCAAATTTTCCCTGCCTAAAGATTGTGTACCCTTGTGTCTTACTGCCCCCTTTGCCCCAGACCTAACATCCAACGTTTACACCTCCATTTCACCCACTGCGGCAGCCACTCTGCACCGGCTGATGGAGGACGCTCTTCCCAGGCACCTGGTATCAAATTAAATGGCTCTTTGGCTGTCCTGGAGACACAGCCCCAGGCTTACAAGATCCTTGACTTGTAGTAACTATAATAGGTACTAAGGCTTCTGGAACAGAGCCACCTTCAATAGTAACCATTTCAGCTGCCCTGTCCATGTGGTGCTGTACAAGTTGGTCTTAGCCAGTCTTCCAGGTGTATTCAGGGTCTGCTTCGCAAAATGCATCTTTTGAGCTGTGTCGTATTTTAACTGAAGCGTGGTTCACGGGCTGAGCGAATGCTAATGGACTAAAAAAGGAAGGTGCAACCAGGTGTTCCTGGAAATAGGTGCTGAACTGCAACTGCAGCTCCATAAATCAGGCAGAGCAGACAAGCAAATCCCCCAATATAACAGATGACCAAGGTGCACTCCCTGCATCTGGAACCCAAGCTTCGAACATACGGTGTGGTGAGGTTTTGTTGTGTTTTATATGAAAAGTACTTAAAATTTATTTTGCTTACCATCTGCTTGCGCCTATCCTGTGACAATCAGTTTGGTCTAGCAAAGATTTGAAGGATGGCAAGGCATACCAAAAATCTGCAATATTAATTTCGCTAAAATCTCACACAAGCTGCCTTGGAAATAGGGTATCAGCCTACACCATACCCCCATTTAGAAATGACTACAAGATTAATGACTTGTCCTGCACTGATTTCCTCCTATTAGCAATCAGTGGGTCTGCTCCATCTGTCATTTCCCTGGAAAGAAAATGTGTGTTTAATTTGCCAGTAACTTCTAACTTGGCTTTGTAAAGGGAGCGACGCACATACATTTGGTGACAACGCCTTCCAAGTGAATGATATTTGGGTGGTCAAACTGTCCCATGATGCTGGCCTCACTCAGGAAGTCCCTCCTCTGTTTGTCTGTATAACCAGCTTTCAATGTCTTGATAGCCACGTAGATTTCTCTTTTGCCAGGCACTTTGAGACGCCCACTGCATACTTCACCAAATTCACCTTTGAGAGAGAAAAAGAACTGACTCTGAACCAGAAACACGTTCAAGGAGAAGGAATAACAGCCAATAGCTAACATTTGTTGAGTGCTTATTATACAGTAGGCACTGTGCTGGTGTTTTATGTAGATCAAGGAAATTTCAGGTACACAGATATTTACATATACAGGCACATACAATACATTCTAATGCATTTATATAATCCACATACATATATTTAATATCCACAAAGAAAACAGGCTTATAGACACAGACACTTACCAACTCCTATGACTTTTTCAATCTTAATGCAGGATGCGTCGATTTCTTTGGCAAATTCTCGAACTGCTTGGTTGGGATCTTCGTACGTAAAGGGATCCACGTAAGTTCTAACACCTGAGTAATAAACATGCAAAAGGTTAGCGGAACACTTCTCAGGAACCACTAATACACTGAAGTTCTCTGGGTCTAAAAATAGTCAGCACAGAAAAAATTTTCTTAGCATGAGAAAAATACTTAGCGTAGACATAAGAAAATGTTTAAATTCTTGCTCCGGGTTTCGTTAGTGGGTAAATAAGAACTGTTTGCTACTTAAGAGGCTGTAGCTCTACTGAGCTCCTGGAATGTCTTCACACTTCAGGGATGAAATTTTAAGAACAACCTATCCCGTGGAAGAAAAGAGAGTCTCTATAAGGAAATTTGGAATGTGTTATCTAAATATTGCTGTCCCAAATGCTGGAGAGGGTGTGGAGAAAAGGGAACCCTCTTGCACTGTTGGTGGGAAAGTAAATTGATAAAGCCACTGTGGAGAACAGTATGGAGGTTCCTTAAAAAACTAAAAATAGAATTACCATAGGACCCAGCAATCCCACTACTGGGCATATACCCTGAGAAAACCATAATTCAAAAAGACACATGCACCCCAGTGTTCACTGCAGCACTATTTACAATAACCAGGTAATGGAAGCAACCTAAATGTCCATCGACAGACGAATGGGTAAAGAAGATGTGGTACATATATACAGTGGAATATTACTCAGCCATAAAAAGGAACGAAAATGGGTCATTTGTAGAGACGTGGATGAATCTAGAGACTGTCATACAGAGTGAAGTAAGTCAGAAAGAGAAAAACAAATATCGCATATTAACACATATAGGTGGAACCTAGAAAAATGGTACAGATGAACTGGTTTGCAGGGCAGAAATTGAGACACGGTTGTAGAGAACAAACGTATGGACACCAAGGGGGGAAAGTGGTGAGGGGAGTGGGGGTGGTGGTAGTGGGATGAACTGGGAGATTGGGATTGACATGTATACACTAATATGTATAAAATGGATAACTAATAAGAACTTGCTGTATAAAAAAATAAATAAAATAAAATTCAACAACAACAAAAAACTAAACACAATTTAAAATTAAATAAATATTGTCCCAATCAGTTGCTCACATCCTACCCACCATCTCCAGCTTTCTTCCCTTAGGGAAGATGATAGAAACTTTCTCAAATGACCTGTGATACAAGATATCATCTTTTGCCTCGTATCTGGACCAACAATTGACAACAATTAACAAACTAAGATTAAACCTAGGTTAAGTGGACGAGAGGGATAGTATCTGCTATTTGATTTGAAAATACAAACTCTGTATTGGAGTTCCACTTTTATTCTGTTTTGGAAAGAAAGTGCTATAAGAAGACATTGAATTTCACCTGGAAGCTTCGGCGAATCAATGGTTTAAATACTAAGAAGGGTAATTCGGCCACACCCCATAGTCACTGGTAAACTGAATTCGGAATGTGAGCTCTGGGGCAGCCAGAGATGTCCGGGACAAGATGCATTAGAGATTACTGGGGGGCTTCCCTGGTGGCGCAGTGGTTGAGAGTCTGCCTGCCGATGCAGGGGACACGGGTTTGTGCCCCGGTCTGGGAAGATCCCACATGCCGCGGAGCAGCTGGGCCCGTGAGCCATGGCCGCTGAGCCTGAGCGTCCGGAGCCTGTGCTCCGCAACGGGAGAGGCCACAACAGTGAGAGGCCCGTGTAACGCAAAAAAAAAAAAAAAAAAAAAAAGAGATTACTGGGAACTTTCCACTGGCATTTACACCCCGCCTCTCCCTGCTCGAGCTCTTGGGGCTTTGGGGCGCTGACAGGTGTAGGATACCGGTTGGCTCTAACCCTTTGATTTTCCAAGACTGTCAGTTTTGTCCTCATCTCAAAAAAATGCATCATTTTTGTTTTTAAAAATATATACCACATGCAAATGAGAAAGTGTGGTTTTAGAAAGGAAACAAGATGAACAAATGGAAAATTATCAGACACTCCATGACCCTTCATCACTTCACATGCTCTAGCCAAGAAAACCTTTCTCAGGATTATTCTTCCAGCCCTTCTACCTCCCTGTACTAATAAGGTAGCTATTAACCACTCGGTGTTATTTAGATATAAATCAGTTAAAATTAAATAAAATTTAAAATTCACTTCCTCATTCTCACTACTTTTCAAGTATTCAGTGGTGCCTGTGGCCCCTTGGCTAATGCATTAGATGGTGCAGATAAAGACCACTGCCATCACCTCAGAAAGTTCTCGTGGACAGAACTCCTGGAGAGACACCAACCACTGTCCATTCCAGAGTTTTCTATCTTGCTCAAGTCATTCAGAGCCGATTCTTTGAATTCAGTCTTTGACTCCATTTGGAATATCAAAATAACGAAAATCCACTAAAGAAATATCGATAGTCCTGAATTCCACAGCACATATTCTGTAGTGTGTTCTATTTCTTATTCTATTGTCTCCAAAATGTTTACCTTATAATAAGAGAAAAATTGTGACCTTCTAAATCTTGCCACCCAGCTACAAAAATGAGCCAGCTAGACCAATACTTTTTCAGGTTGGAGGATAAGATAAGGAAAAAGAAGCATCTAAGGAAATTACCCAACCTCCATCTTTAATTTCACTTAAAAAAAAATACCAATCACCTATTTCAGTTTGAAACCCTGAAGTACATTATTTGGATAATTTCATGAAAGGAATATAACATTAATAGTCATGTGAATATTATTTAGACATTTCTAAACTGAAAACACGAGACATGCTCTAAAAATAAAATTATTTTCAATCCAGTTTTCTGTACCTTGGTTCAAATGTTTCTCTTCGTCTGCTTCTTGTTTCGCTTTACTGTATTTACTCCGTCTATTAAAAGATAAAAAACAATATTTTCAAAATCTGTAAACCACAAGTTCTTTACTACCGTAATATAAGTCAGGCAGATATGTAATGCACATTTCACAGATGAGAAAACTAAGGTTTATGGGAGGTGAAATAACAGGGTAAGTAACTTGTCACCGCAGAGTCCAGAGTCTCTGCTCGTAACCACAGTATTAAACTGAGGTGATACAGCAAATATTTTATAATACAATTATAATTTTAAATCCCCAGGAGAAATTTATTGTATTGAAAATAGATTAGAAGTTTACTGGCTAATTTCCCCACATACATATTCTGAATTAAAATAAGTTTCCCTAGGTGAATTCTGCATACATCAAAGGCAATCGTAGTCAGTATGTGATAAGTAATAGTAAGCCCTGTCGCTTTCACCACAAAAAAACTCATTATCCTATTATATGATATTCTTAAAACAATAGTTTTGTGGTTATTGGCTTCAGCTGCTGCATACAAATTCCTAAATGATTAACGACAATTTAAAAGGTAAACAGAGTTTGTAGAAAACTTGCAGCAGTAAAAATAAGGATCTGGGACTTCCCTGGCGGCCCAGTGGTTAAGAATCTGCCTTCCAATGCAGGGGACTTGGGTTCGATCCCTGGTCAGGGAACTAAGATCCCACATGCTGTGGGGCAACTAAACCTGTGTGCTCTAGAGCCCGCGTGCTGCAACTACTGACCCACCACGTGCCACAACGAAGATCCCGCAATTAAGACCCCATGCAACCAAATAAAAACAAAACAAAACAAAAAATAAGTTTCCATTTGTCGCCTAATTCTTTTCTCCAAAAAACAGTGTATGGTCCTATAGTTGGCCTTCTGCTCTCAGTGTCCCATAGGAGTGAGATCAGGCTTGGTTATAAAAAGTCTTGGGAAAAAGAAAGCTTGAATATATATAATTCTTGAATCAGTCATCTTGATACATTATACATCGACACATATATATGTGTCTATGTGTATGTATGTTAAATTGGAAAATCAACTCAGTCCATATTAGAACTCTGTAAAGTTGGAAGATGAGACCATATTAGTGAATAAAATATGTACATGTATGTTTCTGTCAAAAATGTCAAGTTTATATTGCACTTTATAATCATCTTGTAATTTTCTTAGAGCTTTAAAGATGAGGTCCGTCAAGACTCTTATATGTGAGGAAACAGGCTCTGTGGTGACAAGAGTCCCTGGTGGCCACAGGGGGTCGCAGCAGTGTGGTCCTGTCTGAATCTGATAACCTGAACCCCTGTACTTTGAACAAGTCAAGAAGGGCAGGATGGTCATGGAAAAGAGAGAGGGCCACGCAGTGCCACCAGAGAGCAGCCCAGTCACAGTCACGTGTCCCAGCCCTTCACCCACATTCCTCTCCTAATTGTCAGCAACGCAGGAACCAGCTCTGCAGTCAGACCCTCAGAGCCTACAGATGTTCCTCTGTGTGTATAATTCCCTTGCAAATAATAATACTTGGCATTTTTACACTGCATTTAACTTTTCAAAGTGCTCTCGTCACATATATTATCTCTTCCCCTAACTGTTTGCAAAGCAGGAACCAGCTCAGTAAACAGAGACTTCAGTTACTAGAGCTCACTTCAAAGTGCGAGTCATTCAGTCCCAAATAATAGCTTGCATTTTTACTTTGTATTTAACTTTTAAAAGAGCCTTCCCATATAACATTTCATGGCATCTTCTCAACAACCCTATGAAAGCAATCAGGCAGACAGACACATGTTCAGTCCCATTGTACAGATGAGAACATGGAGGCAGGAGGGCAAGTCATTTACCCACGACCCTCCTAGCAAATACAGGAGGAGTGTGTCTGCCCCATCTAGCTCACTACCTCACATGCCTCTCCCAGCATGGATGAAGTTATATGACGATAGATGGTGAGAGTTAATTATAAGTTATAGTACATTTTATATCAGTAAATCCACTTAAATTGGATTCCACTTGCTCTCAAAATCCATTGCTTCATCAAAGAAGCTAAACAGGTTTAAACATCCTGAAACCAAACATTTGTATGAAAGATGTAGTCCCCTCCAAAACTCCCCCTCCCCTCTCCTTTTAAAGGAAATATAAGAGTGTTAGGTCAGGGACTATGAAAATAGCATTGTATGTCAGGCAAATGCGTGCCTAGGTCCCAAGGGTGTGATAGGGTCCTGCCAACCCAGGAGATTGTATCTTATCAGAGCTCCTAAAAGCATTATCTAAAATTACAAGTATATATTTTAAACCACTTTAGATCTCGAATACTGATTTGAATTTCTTTCCTTCAAAGAAGAAAAAAATGCATCGAGCAGGGAAGCTTTTGTCCCAACTTTAAACTGTCAGAGAGTTCATCAAAAACCCTTGTAGAGGGCTTCCCTGGTGGCGCAGTGGTTGAGAGTACACCTGCCGATGCAGGGGACACGGGTTCGTGCCCCGGTCCGTGAAGATCCCACATGCTGCGGAGCGGCTGGGCCCGTGAGCCATGGCCGATGAGCCTGCGCGTCCGGAGCCTGTGCTCCGCAACGGGGGAGGCCACAACAGTGAGAGGCTCGCGTACCGCAAAAACAAACAAACAAACAAAAAACCCTTGTAGATACCAAAAGAAAGGAGCAGTCTCAAGCAGCCCAGGAGTGCCATTTTCCATCAACATATTCATGAAATCTGTGCAAAGCCAGAGGAGAGGTAAAATGGCAGGGACATTACAAGGCTGACCTGCCCACCCCCTCCTCAGGCTTCCGAACATAGAAGGAGGAAGTAAATTAGGAGGTGTATTTTTTTTTTATATAAAACTCTCTATTTTTATTCCCTCCCCGCCAATGTTTTATGTTTTTTTGTTTTTTTTTTTTTTTGCGGTACACGGGTCTCTTACTGTTGTGGCCTCTCCCGTTGCGGAGCACAGGCTCCGGACGCACAGGCTCAGCGGCCATGGCTCACGGGCACAGCCGCTCCGCGGCATGTGGGATCTTCCCAGACCGGGGCACGAACCCGTGTCCCCTGAATCGGCAGGCGGACTCTCAACCACTGCGCCACCAGGGAAGCCCTGTTTTACGTTTTTGATGTCACAATTTACATCTTTTTATCTTGTGTATCTCAGAAAAGTATTGTAGTTATAGCTGTTTTTACTACTCATGTCTTTTAATCTTCATACAAGCTTTGTAAGTAATTAACCTTACAACTTTAAATTATTCTGATTTTTACTGCATATTTACCTTTACCAGTGAGATTTATACTTTCATATGTTTTCCTGCAACTAATTAACACCCTCTTGTTTCAGCTTAAATAAGTCCTTTTAACATTTCTTGTAAGGACAGTCTAGTGGTGATGAACTCCATTAGCTTTTGCTTGTCTGGAAAACTCTTTCTCCTTCAACTCTGAAGGACAGCTTTTCTGGTAGAAGGTGTATTTTTTTTTTTTTTTTTTTTACATCTTTATTGGAGTATAATTGCTTTACAATGGTGTGTTAGTTTCTGCTTTATAACAAAGTGAATCAGTTATACATATACTTATGTTCCCATATCTCTTCCCTCTTGCGTCTCCCTCCCTCCCACCCTCCCTATCAAGAAACTTTACTTGGAGTGTTACTTGGAGGAGAAGACCCCGGTAGAGTACAGGGAGTGCTGACAAAGAAACACAGGGATTACTGTTCAAAAGCTAATTGTAGCCTATTAGCTACTTAATAATACCCTTAAAACTAAAAAGCCTGAGTCCTGCTCTACCTTTGTCACCTGATGACCCTTTCTCCTTAGGCTCAGGGTGGGACAATGTGTTCGTTATTGTCCAGAGAAAGAAAGCCTATGGAAGCTTATCGTTGGGTCAGCCAGACCAGAGGAAACCACATCGCCTAAAAGAGTGCTAAATTGACATCCAAGGCAGATCACCTGAATGACAGAAGGAAACCTTTGTGGAAGATTTTCTAATTATTGAGACGTGGGCAAGCTGATTAAAAAAAGGGGGGAAGGAGGGGAGTGGTTTGTGAGTGAATGCTCCCAAAGGAAACATGGAACCTTTTAACTGCAGGAGGTAAAGAGACTCCTCTGCAGGTGAAACTTTGAAAGCCTGTGACTAAGCTCGCCTCTGTCAAAGGGAGGCGGAATCAGGGTATTAACAGACATTGTCCAGGGACAGCATGAGACCCCAGCCCTGCCCTCCCAACCAATGTGTTGTTCCTGGCACCTTGCCTACCCGATAAAACCAACAAAATAGTGGAGCGAAGTGTGACAGGGCCCAGCACGCACCCCACTTTTAGTAAAATACTGACTTCCCTGATCAAGTCGATGGGTTTGATTAATGGGGCTCACTGTTCCAAAACGAATTAGCAAAAGGTAAGTAATTTATTCAGCTAAAGTGCAGATTAAAGAAGATAAAGCAATGTAATAACTAGCATAGCTCCAGGAGGACACTTTCCATCATTTAATGGCATCACCTATGCAGATGCATAGAAGCTATTCTTCTTTTTCCCCTTCCTTAAGCTGTCATTGTTCTTGCACCCAATGATGGCTACATGTTCTTCATGAGCAACATTTTGACATGGGTGGAACTGAACCACACGAGGGCACACAGGTTGTTTAGAAATGTTCCCGCAGTACCATCTGCCAACGAATTGTAGGAATTTACACGACTTCATCAGAGCCAATTTAGGCTAACATTTAAGTGTATTCATTCTTATGTGACCATAATATTACAATTAGGACACTGGGGAAGATAGAGTCTGAATGGTGACTGTTTTAGCATTATGGGAACAGTTTCAGCTCCAAAGAGGAAAATCGTAACCTTGCAAAGAAGATAAAACTAACGTGCAAGGTCTGACCTTATAGCATGTGTTAGATTACACATCAAATCACACATCACAGATGGTACATTGTGAAGGAGACTCCTGAAGCTCTGGTTTGCTACAGTTGTCAATGCTAACTTTTGATGTAGGTCAATGTTTTCAGTCCAGAAGACATTAAAATAATCTATCTAGGCCAGTACTGGAAGTCAGGAGAGATGGACTTCTGTCCTGATCAGGCAACTAACTAGCTGTATGACCCTGTGCAGCTAACGGTTTAACCTCCTCTCTAGGCCTCAAGTTCCTAATATACAAGATGCCAGTAGTTTCCTACCCTGAGCCGTATGTGTACCTCCTTCACAAATTTTGCCATAGCCATTTCATTTTTTTCTTAAAATCAATTAATTCACTTCTTTAATTCATGTAAAAGGGGTACTTTATAACCCTAACATAAATGGAAACCCGGCAGCACCAGAGATCATCAGAAGGTCAGTAGAAATGCCACCTATGGCTGGTTATCAGGCAGTACTTGTCTCTGGTCACCAAACTGTCCTTTAGAAAAGAGGAACTCGTCTTGCATTCTAATTCTTTCTTAAAAGTGTTTCTCATACATACTGAACAATAAAATTCTATTTGGGGAAGACACACTGGCCCAAAGCAACCTGAATTAATACTATTTAGGATGCTTGGAGGTAAACTGAAAAAATCATTCATATAAAAGGGGGAGGTAGTTGTCAGAGGAAATTAACACAGTTGATCACTAAGTTCGTTAGTCCTGAGGTTATGACCTTATCATTGCATTTTAGGATGTCATTGTTAACAGTCAAAAATCACTTTTAAAAGCAATAAAGTGGTTACACGTGGAGATCACAAATGTGTACCTACAGGAGTAGAAGGCAATGGTGCCAACAGAATGTGCATATGCAGTTTAGGAAGACTTCTAGAGATAGCATTCCATAAATACAAGAAATGCTGTACCTTAAACCACCCAGATGGCAGGCACAATTACATTCTCTGGAAAGCTGACAGAATCCTTAAATTATAACGTATGTGATAAGTGACACGGGAAGACACGGATCAAAGATGCCTATAAAAAATGTAAGTTAATTTCCTCAACATAATGTGGATGGTAAAAACATACAATAAATCTAAGTCAATGTGTTCTGTATATTATTTTAAATATATAAATAAAATGTATAAATTTAGGAATTTCATTCTTTCACTGAGATCCCCAAATGTTTACACTTCCAAGCTGGTCAAAAGAAAAAAGTGGATCTTCTCATTGGAAAAATTAAAGATTACTCTGACTTGCCTAAAGCTCATATTTCTCCATATAAAGTAAATATAATAAAATAAACAATTGCTGTAAAAAAAAAAAATCCAGCAAGATACTAGCTGTGAGCCTGAGGGCATTTCCTCTTTCTTAAATGACAAATTAGCAAACAGATTTTCCTTTGAAGTAATAGGAAGGACTGAAACTTTTCTCACTGTGTGGATCTCTGTCCATCTACCTCTTAAAACGATCTCCCATGTCATCAGCAGTGTAGGGAATCACCCTATAAGGGGTCCGTCCCTCGCATCCATTCTGCCATCAACTACCCATGGCTCTAGGAGGCAAGAAGCAGCCACATCATTTTCCAGGCTAGGATGTTTCATCTGTCGCTCTTCCAGATGGCTGGCTGCAGGGTGGTGAGATGATTTTAGGGGTACCATTTACCATCTTTCATTTGTACTCTCACTAAAAGCATGGACCAGACTTTTGTCTGCACTACCTGTCTCTTCTCTTCTCACCTGTTCTTGTCCCATTTAAACATCTGCGGTCCGTTATGACAGAGCACACAACCTGCTTGCGGAGAAGAATCAGCTGAGTGTGCACCGGCCGCTGCAAAGCCTGTCAGCTACCTGGCTCCAGGCAGCCTTTCCGTGACAGCTTTATGTCCGACACTAAAGAAGAATCAATAGGAGGCCAAGGGGTTGACATTTCATTTTCTAAGAAGTGATCCATTGAGGACCAATCACCAAGCAGTGTTTATCAGCCTTGGGAAGTAACATTTTTTTTTTTTTTAATGGGGGAGAAGGGACAAGATCATGGCTGGGTAACTTGACAGGCACAGTTCTCTAAGGTGGGGACTCATAATTGGAAATCCGATCAATCCTGCCTTATATAATAAAGTGATCAATAAAAAAAAGCAGAAAGGAAATTAAGTCATCAAGCTTGCGATGCTATTTTCTATAGCTACAGCTTTTAATAAACTTGTCTTCCTGTATTACATTTTCATCTGCTTTTCTTTTTTCTTTTGTCAAAAAAAAATCTGAAAAAAAACTTATAACGAGGTGACTTATTTCTAATTACTCCTGTCTGACTGCTGTATTTAGGATAACTTAAAATACAAAAAATAAACAAAAAAAGTAACTCTAAAGGAAAGCCAGACTACAACTAGAGAATTCTTCCAACCAATATCTTGGTTGAGATTCGAGACGAGACCCACTTTCTGTGAACAAACGTTCTCTCAAATGGTTCTGAACATTCTGGGGTGCTGGATTTCCGTCAAAGATTTTTTGCAGTGGCAGTTATTAATAATTTTTTCCTTAGTTTTAGACTTTTCAACAACTTTATTTTCTGATGATGCAAGTTGTTTATAATACACTATAAAAATTTCAAATGCAGAAATACGTAATAATGAAAGCAAAAGCCCATGTAATTTCTATACAATCCTCATCCCACTCCCTCCTCCTGGCTATCAGATGGATATAGATGAATGCCTATAGTTTCCATGTGTTTATGAGCCTGGCATGTGTACAGGCACAAAGTCAAATGACGATGAATAAGAAAGAGGTCCATCCTGATTGACTTCCAAAATCAAACGCCAGGAAAGGAAAGAACTCTGGGAATTCAGATTCTGTTCAGGCCAAGTTGAAGTTTCCGAAGCCTGAGCTGTACTATTATATAGGGTACAGTGGGCGTGTCTAGATGTATGTTTGTGTGTGTGTATTACAGCAACAGGGGTGAGTGTTTGTGGTGGGTTTAACTCCTTCAAGACGAAATTCACTGCTCTAATCAAACAGACTTTGCACCAAAAAGAACACACACGATGACAA
Organism: Orcinus orca; assembly: GCF_937001465.1. Taxonomy (NCBI): domain Eukaryota; kingdom Metazoa; phylum Chordata; class Mammalia; order Artiodactyla; family Delphinidae; genus Orcinus; species Orcinus orca. The sequence continues at coordinate 104,211,618 of NC_064565.1, forward strand.
ATGGAGGTGCCCACACACAATAAGGAGTTGTGCTGTACTGTGCGAGAGGGATCATGATTGATCTCTATATACCAGGACATTCTGCAGAGTGAGAGCAGAGACATGATATTAATAAATACGGGTGACAACTGAAACCATCCAGGCAAACTAAGATATATGGTCATCACCTTAATTATAATGTACCACAAAGTGAGAGAAAATCATGGTGGTTTGCCCAGGTCAGTGGAAATAGCCAGAGGCTATGCTGTGACATCAATAAGCTCATCAACCGATGAGCCAGGAAAAGACAGTGCAACAGACAGTGGCCTGAGATCCAAGCACGGCTACTGCGGGTCCAGTAACAGATCTACCACTAAAGCAATATAGTGACTCCAGACAAGGACTGTACCTTTCTGAGTATCAGTTTCCTCTTCTATGACACGAAAAGATTTATATTTAAGAGGATCATTTTGACATCCCCGGTTTCTGCTTTTCTCTTAAAAGCCCCATCTTGTAAAACAGTTGATGGCATGGGGGGTGGGGGTGGGGGCGTAAAGGTTGGAGAAAGGGAAGATTCTCACACGTGAGACAAAGAGGACCTAGATGTGGACACACATTGAAGATGAGCAGCTGTCCCCTCAAACCCCCTCCCCCCCATTCTTCTGGAAGCTCCAGGCAGTGTTAATAATTGATGGAGGCAATGATAATAAGAAAAACTGGATCAAAAGAATATGCTTTCAAGCTCAGGGGTTGGCAAAGTATGGCCCTCAGCCAAATCCAGCTCACCACCTGTTTTTGTAAATAAAGTTTTATTGTAACACACACACATACACACACACAAAAGAATATGCTGTCAAGCTCCTTCTATGCCTCTCTTTTCTAGACTGTTTTCCAAGTATCAAGTTAGAGTGTAAACTCTCATAGAATAAGTAATTGCTGTTTTAGATCCATTTCCAAGAACAATGCCATGCCCACGAAGTGCTCAAAGGATACTCTCTGGAAATGTCGATGGCTTTTCCTAAGGGAAGATGGAATGCCCACTTCCTTGCTTTGGTTACTGTTATTATGAACCAATATCATGTTGAAGTACTCTCTGTGTGACAGATGATCTACTTTGCCTATCAAAACTCTCCTGTCAATAACTCTTAGAGGCAGATATTTTATTATCCCTATTTTACAAATAGGAAACAATGACTCAAAGAGGTGAAGTAACACAGTTGACAAATAGAGCTCAAATGTGAGGTCTGTTTTATATGGCTTTTTTTTTTGGCCTTTGGCAGTCAGTTCAGGCTTAAGAGAGGTATAAATGTAACACCTTACAGCGTAGAATATCTAGAAAGTTCCCAATGGCCTGCTTTTCAGCTTAGTTTCCTGCAATCAGTTGGGTCTTTCCAGGACTCTCAGTGGTGAGGGCTGCCACCAGGGTCCAGCCGGAAGCTCTAGCAGTGGGGTGGGGAGATCAAAGCAAAGAGGAGGGAGTTTGTGCTGCAAATGCCATGTTTATGATGCTAATCAAAAGCCTCAGCTTTGTGTGGAGGAGACAAAAAGCTCCCTCATAAAAACTGGGAAGGGGGTCAGGGGCAGTGAGTGGCTTAAGTGCTTACCTCCTGCTGATGACAAAAGCGGCGATGAGAATAACCACGAGCACCGCGCTGCCGGAGACGGAGACCAGCAGGACGGTGGAGTTGGCCCCGTCTCCAATGATCCGGGAAGGCACTGGCAAAGACAGTTACACAAGGATCACCTTGGGCAAGGTCCTAAGCGCTGGAACTTCTGACTGTCACAAGTTTCAACTCTCTGAAGCCATTTGAAATGCTCACAGCCTATTTTGCTCTACGTTAAGTATTCACACAACAGCATCTTCTAAGACAGCCTTAATGAGACAAAGACATTCTTTTTTATAATTGTATGAAGAACTCCAACCAGAAGACTCTTATTAAATCCTATGGTAAACATTTCCACTCATTGCTTTTTCTTCTCTTCCTTTCTAGTCTCAGCCCAAACTCTTACTTAAGGATCTGATGAATTCCTTAGTGAGAAAGACACCTGGAAATTGCCAAAAGGACAAGCAGTTTTGAATGACCTCTCCACTGCATCCTCACACCCCATCTATAAAAAACCTGTCTATTATTGCCCAGCTCAAAAGCCACTTCCTCCTTGAAGCCTTCCAGGATAATCACAAAGGATGTCAAACCCCTTCAGATTTTATTCTAGAGTACTTTCTTTCTTTTTTCATTCATATTCTATTTAATAATTTGTGAATAAAATTACTTTCTAGAATGAATGTAGGAAATTCTGCCCCACCAGCTCCTTATCCAGTAGGCTCAATTTTGGTTTGTTAATTATGGAGGGGAGATGTCTTATGTAAATTGCTTATTCATAGGTATGCCCTCTATTAACATTTTGATTCAATCATCCAGTTGGTCCAACTCACAATGTTGAAAGATTGATGTAGTTGTCTAGAGGGGCTTTTAAAAAAACTGATCTGACTTGATTTGAACAGATTCCTAGAAATAAATAGGAGAGAAAAAAAAAAAATTGGTACCTTCTCTAATCTTCCCAGGGAGAAAACTCCTTAGCTTAATGTAAGATAGTTATGCAACTGTCCATTAGTCAGTTTGGCCATCCCAGTTTTCATGGTTTATGGAAGGCTCAACACAGGAGAAAGATAGACATTTTTCAATCATATGAAAAGACAGATCAGATACCGTTATGAAAAATGTTCTTCTCTAAATAGCAAGAGGTGTGCTAAGTTACGGACACTGGCTATCTAGTTTCAAGCAATAGCCTTTGCAACAAAATGTTTGCCTAACCAAAAATTTGTATAGCTTCTTAGTTCACCATAATGGGATTTGCTCTGGATTGTACAAAGAATCTCAGAACTCGTTACCTGTGTTGGTTGTGACCTCCAGGGGCTCGCTGAAATCTCCGTAGCCAGCTGCTGTCCTGGCTCGGACATGGAAAACATAGGAAGTCAGAGGGTTCAGGCCTTTGATATCCGTGTTCCTGGCAGCCGTCCTAACAATCCGGTAGCTTCGTTCATTCTGATCCTACATTACGAGAGGATAAAATTAGGGAAGGTGGCAAAATAAATCTCCCACTTACTCCGATACAGTATTAAAGCAGCCAAGCCAGTCCACTCAGAGGTTGAAAGTAAATGGAGATTGATAAACTCTAAACACTATATTCAGTTCAATGTTAGAAGTACTGTTGTTACTTAGATGTTGAAAGAGATGTGCAGTTCAGGTATGATCGCTATTGACACTGACCATATCCAGATCTTTACCCATAATCTTTTTTTTGAAAAGAACATTAGATGATGGTTGATGGCTTTTCTCACTCCACACCCAGCAATTTCACAGAAATAACTACTGCAGGAAGGTCCCTTTTCTTTTTCTATTTTCCATTCTAGAAAATGTCAAAAATGTTATAATCTGGTTTCAAAAAAAAAAAAATCCTGTCCCCTTTCTGCTTTTAATAAGGAAGCCAATAAGTGATTACCTTTAAAAAGAAAGAGACAATTGTTCATTTTCTAGACAAACTTGAATGCAAATAACTCTCTTCAGAATGCTGTCCTTTAAGAGACAAGTTATTTGTAAAACATAATGTTTTTCTATAACTTTAAGAGGCTGAAGAATGTAATTTTCTTTCCTTGATTTTCTATTAAAAGTCATCAAAATCCACACCTTGATTCTGAATAGCAGTGATCTACTTAAACAGATCATTATTTCAACTTTTATGAGTCACTCTTCCTGATAGAAGGTTTATAGATAAGACATTCTTAGCTTAGCTATCTTGATTTGCAGGACTAGAAAGAAAAAATACAGTTATATTAGAACATAATGTGTTTTTTCTCTTTTTTAAGATTAGCAACTTAATAATAAAATTCATAATTGGATTTGATTGGGAAGCAAAATGCATTTGGTTTTGAGATTTACTAGTATTCCAGGACTTATAACTGACCAAAACTATAGAGAGAAAGAAAGGAAGGAAGGAAGGAGGGAAGGAAAGAGGGGTTGGGGGGAAGAAAGGAGAAGAACCTTGCTTATTCAAGTAATACCTTCTCATAATACTTGACTTCATACTCCAAGATCACCCCATTGGGCCGGTCTGGTTCCAGCCAAGCCAGAGCAACACTGTATCTTGTAACTTCTTTAGCCTGGACCAAAGCAATGGATGAGGGTGCTAGTGGGGAAAAGAAAAGATATCTTACTTTAGGGGGAAAAATTGGTGGCATCAGTCAATAATACCATCTTATTTTAGAAAACTGTGAAGGATTGTCTTGTCTTCTGACAAATCCCCGTTTTCCTCTTCCCTAGTACAAAAGCATATACCATTTTACGGTTCTTTCCAATATTTTCTTGTATATGGTTTGTCTTAAAAAGACAATCTCTGAAGTAGTCTGGTAAGTCCACAGGCCTTACAGTATCACCTCTACAGCACCTGCAGCCACTCCTCAGAAAGGCCGTAGGTACAGAGAATGCTATCTGCTTGTTTATTTTTTTGCAAGCCATGAAAACCTTTGGAAAATCTCCTCTTAAGCTCAGAGAAACTGCATCTCATACTACCTCCAAAGAATTGAGTGTCGTGTTATTGGTCTTTAATTTTAGACAAGAGACTCTGCAACTCTTCCAAGGGTACTGTAGGGAATGCCAGAAGGCAAACAATTTACATACTTTCCAATATAAATAAAAGTATTGCTTAATTACAGTAAGAGTTTCCAGTTTGAATACAACCAGGCAAATAATGAAGAACACAAATAAAGCCATGATAGTCTCTCTGGACATATATGGCATTTTGCAACTCTTTTACAAGAGTTGAAATATTGCTTTTGCCTGCTGAGTAGCAAACCTTCTTCTTTCCACTGAGAAAGACACAAAAGCCGTCCTCCACCGGCTGTATTATCAGGGTTGGGGAGCAGAAACTTTTATCAACCCAGGCCACCTAACCCTTGCTTCTCCACTGTGGTGGTCGCATCTCCAGCCAGCCGTTAACAAGCTCTGCGGTGACCAACAATGGCACAAATGTGCCGTCTCCAGGAAGAAGAGGGAGCGTCCACGAAATCTGTGATCTTATCTAACCAAGCTGCTATAGAACCAGAGATCAGAGGTTTTCCTGAATGGAATGTATATTTGTATTCATTCTCAAATTGTGAATATATATGAAAACAAACGTCCCAAAGCGGCCACTGAGGAACAACAGAGTAGTGCTGGGCTCTCCTCCTGCACTTCCCCCGCACACACAACTGCCAAATCCTAACTCAGAGGAAGAAAAAGAGAAAAATAAATTATCTGAAAATGGAATGGGACTAGCTGCAAACCCTCTGATCACATCTGACAGGTATGCTGGTGGCAAGGGATGCAACCAGATACACCAAAGTTACATGTCACACAAGGGAATCTTCCTGCTAAAGCTAATCCAGCAGAGAGCACCTCTTGGAGGGCACCATCTGACAGCCTGGCATCTCTGTTAGGGGTGCCTTGAGATGGCAACACACACGCGCGCGCACACACACCACATACTCTCTTCCCTATTTCTCCTTCTCCTTTTCCCCCCACCCCCGCCCCCAAAGCTATTCCAGATTGGATCTCAGGCATAAACACAAGTAAAATTTCGATACAGAAAATAAATACATCCTCCATCAAAGGCAACCCACATGTTAGTAATAGCAAACTGAGTGAACAGAGAGACACGCAGCAGACATATGAAAGCCACGGAACACCTGTGGATAATGAGAACCGGAAGTGCACTCATTAGCTGTGTCAAGGCTCCCCTGCAGCCCCCCCCCATTTTCTCTCTCTCTCTTTTTTTTTTTTTAATGTTGAGCCTTCTTTTTAATTAATTTATTTTTATTTTTGGCTGTGTTGGGTCTTCGTTTCTGTGTGAGGGCTTTCTCTAGTTGTGGCAAGCGGGAGCCGCTCTTCATCGCGGTGCGCGGGCCTCTCACTGTCGTGGCCTCTCTTGTTGCGGAGCACAGGCTCCAGACGCACAGGCTCAGCAGTTGTGGCTCACGGGCCTAGCTGCTCCGCGGCATGTGGGATCTTCCCAGACCAGGGCTCGAATCCGTGTCCCCTGCATTAGCAGGCAGATTCTCAACCACTGCGCCACCAGGGAAGCCTTCTCTCTCTTTCCTTACTGGTTGACACAGAGCCATTGTCCAGCACAATGCAAGGAGTGACTTTCTTAAATATAGAGGTAGCAAGGAGGCTAGGAAGGTTGCCCGGCTGTGAAAAGCCATTTCACTCCAGTTAATAAATATACGGCCTAACAGAGCACCTTAGCATCCACTCCATAAAAAGGGGCTCTCCCAACTCTCACGTTCAGGATTGGGAAATGAAACAGAAAAGTGAGGCTGTTAGAAAGAAAGCAGGAGGGAGGAAAATCATAAAGTTATAAAATGAACTTACGCTCAGAAATGTTCTGGATCAGATCCTGATCAGACAGACGTCTCGGGAAAGAATTGCCTGGCTGCCCTTGGAGTGAGCGCACTGATGAACTAAGACGGTTTCTCTCTGGTTGGGTTATCCCTAAATTATTGCATGTGGGAAATGAACCTGATTCCCACTTCGGGAGTTGGAGCGGCGGTGCTTCTGTGGTCATTCAAAGGGCATATGAGCTCCACCGAGGGCTCACAAAATCTCAGACAGGCAGTTAACAATATCATCGTGTTAACTAATCGGATATTCCTAATGCAGCCCTACTTGGAAAATGCATAGGCACGAACGTGAAAAAATAAACCGAGAGTGCATGCTTACTCAGCTGTTATAAAAACGGAGGAAAATGAGATGAAAGAGGAAAGGAGAATAAATCATTGTAATTTATACAAAGTATGATGCTGTGTGGCTGTAAAGTCTGAATTCTTTCCAAACAGCTCTTTTTCAGAAGAGCATTTTTATCAGGCCATAGTGACAAAAGCAACCCATGACCAAGTGAGATTGAGAATCAGACCTAAAACGGGGATGCGCGTTATAGTCAATAGGGCAGTTATTCTTCCCCCTGGAGAAGAGCTTCTTAACTTCTTTGGCAAGAAAAGCATCAGTGTGGGAAAAACTGGGCTTTGCCACACTGCCACTTTGGAGAGAAGATGCCCTCCATGTTACAAGCCGCATAAGGGTTCTTTCCTCGCCTTTCCTACCCTGCTTCCAATACAGCCTCCAGCTCTACATCTAGAAGCCACCACCGTGCCTTGTGTGCCAGCCTGTGGCTCGTCTGGCTAGAGGAGGCATTTGGCAATGGCATTTCTCAATCATTTCCCTCCCCCAATGGTTCCCAAGCAACAGTCTTCTCATGCCACCCAAGTAATTGCTACCACGTCCCTCTGCAACTTGGATTATGATTTAAATAACAATTTTCTTTAAGATGACATACTTTATTTCTCGAAAGAAAACTTCCCTCTAGAGTTATCACGTGCAATCAATGGCAGGTAACCATACAAATAAAAATAATATATACATTAAAGAATATGTAATAATAGTATAATGAATACAATGTAAAAAAATTGCATAAATGCTCTTGCCTCTCTATGCTTTGCCAAAAAAAAGAGATTAGCCAGTGTTAGAGAAGCATTAAGGATAATCCTGACACCAATTTGAGATTCTGACCTTAGAGAAATCAGAACTGAGAGAGAGTGGAAAAGGAACTAACTTTCACACAGAGCAACTCAGTTATTACATAATGTCCCATCTGGGTCTCCCCTAAAATCATCTCTGATGCCACCATTGGTATGTTTCCACACTTTGGTAAACACGGCCAAACCTACTCTGTTTAGAAGTGTTTTGGATCCTGAGTCCCAGTACCTCAGGGCTCTGCCCTTTGCCAACAGAATTAGAAGAGGAGATAAAAGACTAATAAAAAAACAGACTGAACACTCGTCCCAGATACATGGTTTAATAGGAGCTTTGACAAATCAGTGCCTTAGTTCAAAAGAAGGCTTCTCATCATACCGGGAATTTTGGTCCACATAAAAAGACCAAGCAGAAGAAAGGTCCTGCTTGCCTCCCAGTTTACGTTCCCAAACCTTATGGAGACTGGCTCTTCCTCCGTACTGACGCATCCACTAACCACAAACTTAATGAGCACCAATGGAACACGGCAAAGAGGGAAACGGGCAAACGAAGCTAAATTAAATACAATCTTTGGTATCCAATTAAGTGCCATCTTATCCCTTTAGCCTCTTAACTGAAAAAAAAAAAAAGAAGACAGAGAATTTTTTAATAGTCTGACAGAGAAGACACTCTTTAGTGTCAACCCAGAGAATCCATTTTCTAGAACTCAAGAAACAGTTCCTGCTAACCTTCTTATCCTAGTTTTATCATGGCAATGGGGAGAAGTAAGAGACTTCCTCATTATACCGTGTCTTCAGACACGTAATACACTTGCAGAAGAGTGAGAGAAGCTGGGAGGAAGCTGAGGGTTGATGTAGGTACGCTCATTATAGGAAAAGAGCACATCTTAGACTGAAAGGCATTCCTCCCTACCCACAGACTTCCTTCATAAAAGAGATGTTTGCTTTAAGGAAATTTTGTGCACCTGGACATAAGCAGCCTTCCTTTAATGGCTAGAATTTTGACATAACACACAACCAGAAGAGCTGGTCGTGTTAGCTGACAGCAGTGTGGTTAGAGAATCATGACGGATGGATGCAAAAATCACAAAGGCAAGAACTCCTAAAGGGTACTTTCTAAAGAAAGATTTGTGATTTAATTCAAATCAGCCCTTAATTTTCAAATTTTTAGAGCAGAATTTTCACTGTCCTGAGATGCAGATGTCTGAGACCACCTTTTCCTATTACTCTCAAGGGGATTTCAGTAGTTTTGAATCTAAAACGTGGCCTCCATTTCCTCTTCTTTTCACTTACAAATCATGCTGACACATCAATCATCATTCAATCATTCTACAAATGTCCTTTAAGCCTTTGCTTGAGGAGAACTTAAAGTAGAGCTAAATAGGCATTTATGTTTTAAAACTTAAACAGTACTTGACTAAACAGACAGTAACTGGGATAAGAAGCCAGAATGTGGAGGAGTGCATTGTGGATTACACAAAGAACCATGGAGGATTTGGACTAAGGTTGGGGAAGTGTGGTCCAGATTGATTCGTTGGGGCAAACAAGAAGCAGAAAGGGGAGAGGATGGCTGATCAGAGCTGCACTGCTGCACATGTGACTGGAAAGTTCAGGAAATCACTAGCCCCTTGGTTCTGTGGGGGCAGAGGGCTCATCTAGGACACATGAAATGAGGTAAAGATGAAAAAGCATCCTTAGCCACACGGAGTAGTCTTCATTTTACTAATTTGATGGGAAAAAAAATCAATGAATTTAAAAAGGATTTTGGATAAAAATCCAGGTTTGAAATTTACTAGCTGCCATCTTGGACAAGTTTCCTTGTCTCCATTCTCCCATCTGTAAAACACCCTCCTTTCAGATACAAGCATGTAGGCTATTAGAATGCACAACCTATAAGCACAAGACTTATCTCTATATGCCCGCTATTCAAGATCTTGTCTGGCACACAGGGGGTGCTCAATAAATTTGTCGAATGAATAAAGGTGAACTAAATGTTTAAACAGATCTCAAAAAACTCTTTGTAGCCAGCAAGATGTTTTCTAAATATAAAGTATCAGAAGCAAGTCATCCCTAAAACAACTTTATACCTGCACCTGTTTCAGATGGCCTTTTGTGGGTTTGGTGTTGCTATTTAGGTTAACTGAGATATTGACAGTCAGGAGTGAAGCAAATGACAATTCTAATTTTAAATGGAGTCTCTGTTTCCTAAGGCTTTTTTGGCGCTTCTGAACTTCTGTCGAACACACAGGCTGTAAAATGTCATTCAAAAGTAAGTTAAGGGCTTCCCTGGTGGCGCAGTGGTTGAGAGTCTGCCTGCCGATGCAGGGGACACGGGTTCGAGCCCCGGTCCAGGAAGATCCCACATGCCGCGGAGCGGCTGGGCCCGTGAGCCATGGCCGTTGAGCCTGTGCGTCCGGAGCCTGTGCTCCGCAACGGGAGAGGCCACAACAGTGAGAGGCCCGCGTACCGCAAAAAAAAAAAACAAAAAAAAGTAAGTTAACATTAAAACTAGTTTTCACTGCACCTGTTACATATAGCATTTTGAGAAACTGCTCTTTCCCTGGATGAGGGCGTTGACAATACGTTCGGTATTTCTCCTCTGTATCTGGAGGGCATATGCAAATAGTTTTCCGGACTCCCTAACACAAAGGTGAGTGGTGTTGAGATTCCCTTCAAGTTAGAATCCTAAATCCAGAAAGAGCCCCAAGCAGCCCCCTAGTTTGACAATAGCAGAGTTATCTCTAAAGACTCACTAGCATAAGCACAGTCACCACCAGGGGCAGCCCTTAGTACCACATATATCCTTGAAATCCCACGGAAAGAACATCACTGTTGAAGTGTCAGGGTAACCAAGTACAGTGCCCTCAGGGTAGGGACAGCAAGATTAAGTGTGTGAAACAGACTGTCCTTCCACGCACCCACTGGAAACAAGTAAAATGGTAGGAAAATATCACTTTTTAAAGATGGAGCAAAAACTCAAGAGGATAAAAGGAAACTTTTACCGAAGCTTGAGGCTGAATGATCTGAGCTTTCCACTAGGAAGCAAAGAGAAATTCTCTCCCCATCAAATAATTCTGTATTCAAAATAATACATACCCTCAAGAAACTGAGAATGCTTTCTCCGTAGAATCCGCATTGGCCACGTACCTGTGATTACTTTTGGTTTGAGAGCAGACCACGGCGCATCCCGAAGGCCCAGGTGGGTTTTATCTCTATGTGTGTTTTGGATAAACAGAAATAGCCTAGATTCGGGGCTCCATCATGACTTTCCAACAGTCGTGAGTCTCACAATGAACAATTACAGGAGATGCTTTGATGTCAAACAGACGTGGCTCCTTTTCAGAAAATGGTAAATTTCACCTTCTTTGGTTCAAAGCTCAGCAGTTCTAACCGCTCCCCACCGATGTGAATGCTGCAATTTTCTTTTATTCACTTCCTCAATGACTTGCCATCAAACACCTACAAGTCATTTTACTGCAGCAGTTTGGTCCTTGTGACACCCCAATAGGATGAAGAGAAAAAGAGACATGGAGAAAAGAAAGGGAGGAAGGAGTCACTATAGTCCTTCACTTGTGGGCTGTAAAACTGTCTTCTTGGGTCCTGCATCACAAGCGTTGAATTATAAAGAGTTTGGGGGACCTACCCACTGCCTTTCATTACTGGCTCAAATTAGCGGGGAGAAAGGAATAAGGCAGGAAAGAAACAGATGCAACAAAAGGTCTCCAGCCTGTGGACAGGGAAGAGTGAAAATGGCCCTTTATGGACCTTAAGAAACCTAAAGCCAAGGACGCCTGTGGTTCTCAAGCCCATCGTTTGGAGGGAAGACGTCTTTAACCTCAGCAGAGCTTTGTTTCCCTCCCCAAGATCTGAATTTAAAGAGGCGATGTTTACTTAAGGGGTCTTTCCCTGATAGGAAAAATAAACCTACAGTTTATACATAGCTCTGCTTAATGCAAATAGCATATTTAGATTGAATTATTTGGAGCTTAAGGTGGTTTTTGTTCCCTCTTTCTTTCTCATTTCAACGCCACAGCTCTGATTTGCTCTTTATCAAAGGTTGGTGCATTTTAAAATGCTGTCAAGCATCAAAATTAAATGCTTCGGAGCACTAATGATATCCTTGTGATTAAGGGTTTTGCCATCGCAGAGATGCTAAGAACTCGGGTGCTAATATGAATTGCTGTCTTCCACATCCCACCAAAGGGAGGACAGGATTCTTCCTCTGAGCTTTGTATTACGTAAGGCACCAAACACCACTGAGCAACTTTTATTTTTTACTATGATATTGCAGTAGTTCATAGCACTCAACAGTGCACAGAGTGCTTTCCTAGACGCACGATCTTGTTTGCACTACATTCGATCAATCAGCTGGATTAGCCCTCTGCTAATCCTTAGATAAAAATCATTAAAAGACTCAATCCCTATCCACCCTCCCTGAATACATCACTGATGTAAGAACTCAGCTCTGCACCCCATAGCTTTTAGCTACTGTACCATTAATAAGTACCTAAGCACATTTTCTCATAGTCAAGAAGTGAAATTGTTTCTAAAACAAACAGACAAAAGGTATGGAAAAACCTGATTATTCTAAAATTGATATGGAAGTTTTTTCCTATTCAACAAGAGACGTGGAGCCAGATTCTCAACTAAAGTCTTCAGGAGACTGAATTAAATCAAGTTCATTTATATTGAAATATGGAAATATTAATATTAAGCTTATACTTAAAATGTATGAGGGATGCACTTTTTTCCCCATAAAATGATTTCCAAGGTCAGTACATACAGCATCTATTTTAAACAAATACTATAACATAAAGCAGGGTACAGTAACATTTACCAAAAGATACAACAGACCTGTGCTTCCAGTGAGGGACAGAATCTGTTCTGGGGACATTAATGGTGCTTTAACTAAGTGATCCAACAGCAAGACTTTACAAAGCGTTTAACTCAGACTCTTATTTCTGCAGAGAAATGGATGGCAGATTATCTCAGGCAAATTCTTTACAGAGAGCTATCACCCACATTTTAAATAAAGGAATGCGATGCAATTCTTAGCCTTTACATTAAGTGTTTGCATACAGAAGTTGAAGGTCTTGGGATAGGCCTCTGTGGCTAACTGCCCCAAAATGGGAGTTCCCCTCCCATAAGTGTTTCTGGGGTGGAGCTGCTTAGACAAGGTCCACATTTCCTAGATCTCTTCACATGTAGGATGGTTCACATCCCTGAGTTCTGGGTGTGGGTTGAAGTAGTGACTCCCCTTCTAGATCTATCACATAAATAGCTCCCTTGGGCTCTCCATCCTCTCTAACCTACAGTCTGCCAGCTCCATGCTGGTGCTCAGGGTCCATCTTGGAAGCTCCCCATAGACCCTCCCCCTCTTCGCCACCAACTGGATGTGACTTGAGCAGGAAACAATTTTCTATCGTGTTAACCTGCTAACTGACATTTGGGGTGACAGCGGCCCATTCAGGTAAAGTGGAGCCATTCAGGGAAAAAAGGGGCATCTTCATCTACAGATGGTCCGAGACTTACGATGACTGTTGTTCGACTTGCTATTTTTCGACTTTAAGATAGCGTGAAAACAATGCGCATTCAGTCGAAACTGTACTTCGAATTTTGGATTTTGATCTTTTCCCGGGCTAGCAGACGTCCTCAGAAAATCGTTCTGATTTTCACTTTCAGTATTCAATAAATTCAACACTTTATTATAAAATAGGCTTTGTGTTAGACGATCTCTGCCCGACCTAAGTGTTCTGAGCACATCTGAGGTGGGCGAGGCTAAGCTATGATGTTTGATAGGTTAGGTGTATTCAATGTATTTTCAACTTACAGTGAGTTTATTGGGGCGTAACCCCATTATAAGTCGAGGAAGAGCTGCAATAACATCTTCATACAATAACTAACTAAAATAAAGTGTAGGAGTACCGTGGCCTGCAGAAGATTGAGCTGCACTTGAAAGCTGCCTGAATGGTCTCCCTCTTGGAAACTCCAGCTCCTGGGCACCCACAGCGAGCGGAGAGCCACTTGTTTGTGAGACACCGGCCGAGTGCTGCCCTGGGGGTCAACAATGCCAGGAACAGACTGTGCAGCTTTGCAGGGACACAAGACACAAGCACAGCCCCAGATCTTCTAACAGTGACTGAATTCTGCAGAATCATGAAATGTTGGGCAGAAAGATTCAGCTGAGCTTGCTTTAATGGGAAATGGGAAAAGACAGCAGTGTTCTCAAAATGGCTTGGTTTAGTTTTCTTTTTAGAAAAGAGTTTAGTCTTCATTGAATAGCTGACAGCTCATACAGGTAAAGACTTGGGCCACGTGAATCAGAGCTAAACAGAGAAGAATGGGCAAATGAGCAAAAATATGCTTTTGGCCTCCTCTGCAAGGCACTTCCACACACTTACCATCATTTAACCCTCGCAACTCTCAAGTCCACAGTTATCATTAGCACCTTTGATTTTCTATTTGGAAACTCCTGCAGCACAAGGAAATGAAATGATTTGACCAAAGCTATAAAATGAGATTTTTAAACCCAAGTCTGCCTGACTCAAAAGTATGTATGTGATCCTCTCTCCATATCACAGGTCTGTAAACACACACACTCAACTAGCGTTTATGGAGTAACTAGTAAGAGCCAAGCATTGTTTTCAACCTCTTGCGTGGATTGATTCATATAATCCTCACAAATATCCTCTGAGGCAACGTACTATTATTATTTCCATTTTACAGATTAGAAAAACAAGGTAAAGAAAGTTTGAACAACTCGCCCCAAGTTATAGCTTGTAAGTGATGAATTCAAAGGTCAGGTCCTAGAGCCCACATTTTCAACCACTGATCTGTAAAAGCCTCTAGTCTCTCCCCTTCTTTCACTGATAAGAAATTAGAGATTTGAAGGCTAAATGGCCTCTTCTTCCACAGCATCAGCTGCGTCAGTAACAGAGCAAATGTTAGGTCTGCTGTATGTTAGGTTCAGGGCCATCTATGTACATTGTTGGTTGCCAGAAATCCAGAGATAGATTAGACATGATCCCCGTTAACAGACAAAGTGTAAAGCTTTGGTGATGAATCATCTCAGAACTACCTACAGAGCTAATAAGAGAATCACCTGAAACTGAAAATTTAATTACAAAATAAAATAATAGTATTTGGAGTTAAGGAAGAAGTGGGGGGCAAAAGGCAGGCAGGCTTCTGGAAGGTTGGCAATGTTCTTCTATTCTTCGACCTGGTTGCTGGTCACAGAGATGTTTGTTTTGCAATAATTCATGGACGATACATTTGTCTTGTCTATTTTTCTGTATGTGTATATATTTTTCAATAAAAAGGTTAAAGAACAAATAAAAGTGTTAGCTAAGAGTATAAAAGATGGAATATTAAAATTAATAATAGAAAGACCCATTCGCAATTTTTAGTTAACCCTCTGGGGTAAAAATTCTGAAAGTGCCATGAAAGATGCCCATTTTTGCAAATTATGGCTTTTTTATAACTATTTAATCGCTATATTTAATACCTGAGCCATACAGCAATTGCTGCTTTCCACAGTAAGGAAAATGCATTCTTTAAATGCCTGTTTTTCTTTTCAAAATAACTCTCTTGAATTAGCATTCCTACATGGATAGCCACTCCATTAGTGTAGAATTACAAGAGAGTGATGTCTCAAAGTGAAACCAAGGCCACACCCCCCAGAATTAACTGGGAATGACTTGGGGGAACCCGAGTGTCTCTGATGCAATACAATTGTGTCTTCTGTTTCGTCTGAGAGCTGCTTGTTTTACTTTCTATTTGCTTCCTAAGAAATCTGTTGGCAGGTTCTGACAAGGGTAGTCCAACACTTGCCAACAGAAACATGGCAGGATTCAGTGTGTATTTCCTGTTAAGTAAGAATGCCAGTTTGAGGCAAACAGGAAAACAAGTCTTTCCACTGGAAGGCGATTTGTAAGAATTTGTCTGAGCAAGACAGCCTTTTTAAGATAAGAGAACAGGGTAAATCTAGCAACAACAGAAAAAAATTAAATAAATATGTTTCCTCTGAACGCCTCTAGGAAGATGAATCTTCTCATTGCGCCTCAGTATGTTGGAAAGTATCTTGTATAAACTCTTAGCTGAAATTGTTTTATGTGTCTTGCTTAGAATGAAGAGCCCTAGGCAATACAGTCCCCTCCATGACCAACAATGCCCTCTGAAATTAATCTGGAATATGAAGGATGGTGTCAAGGAAAAGTTTTCTCCTATTGAGCAGAAGTACAGCACAGAGAGCGGAAAAGGATTAGCTGCTGTGAACGAAGGCTTCTGTTCCCTTAGCTGTCAGCTCCACTGGAGAGCTTCAGGCATTCCAAATCTGGAAAATAAAAGCTGTGCTGTGGGCTTCAGGTTCTTTTGTTACTCAGACAGCTGCTAATCGTCCTGCTGCGTTAGGAACCAATGAGACAATGCTGTAACATTTAGCTTTCTGACATCCAAGGCATCTAGATCAGTCCCCAATTAAAGATGTATTAATCACAAAGGCTCTAAAAGCCAGGATGATAGATGCACCCAGTAAATCTTTGCTCTTGCCTTTTACTTTCACACTCAGGTTTCTACATTTACAGGCAGAAATGCTTAAAAGCCTACTCCAGAAACTGACCAATAAAAAGCCTTGTTCATTACTCTCTATCAGATGCTTGACGATTTCCTGTGCCTGAAAAGCCTTTCAGAAAGAGGTAAGACATTGATCATTCTGCTAAAAGAGGCTGTCTGCTTCGATAAATAGATCCACTGAGGCTGCTGTCATCTTGACTTTTAAGTGTGATAACTAATTCAGGAGTATGGCTTTGCCACTTGCTACAGGGATATCCAAATTGTCTGCGTAGTTTACAAAAAAAGCCCTTAGATAAACCTAGGAAAATTCAAGGAACAAAATATTAATAACGCTAATACAAATAATACTAATAATCTCCTCCAAGTCAGGCCAAGTCCCCCTCAGGTCATGGCCCCAGTGACAGTGAATAAATTATGATTCAGATACCTGGAACCACAGAAAAGGGTATGTGTTAGATGAAGCCCCTTGAATTCTATGCTTTGAAATTTATGCTAATGAAAGCCTCAAAGTTACTTCTTCACATTGGTTTCCATTTCACAAGGGCATTTAAGATAGCCTTATTAAATTCTCCATCAAAGGGTAGCATCCACATCATCTGCTGTGAAGAAGTGACCTGGTAATCAACCCCAAAACAAACAAAGAAAAAAATCACAAAATAAAAGCAGATAGCCTGACTGATACCATCACACAGGCCAAGAATCCAATTTCTTTTTTTCATCCTTATATAAAATTTTCATAGGAGGCACCTAATTACTCTAATACAAAATAAAGAGAAAAAGCCTCAACACATGAGGCTCATGTAACCTCAGAAAGACAGCATTCGCCATTCTGAGTTATGGCAAATCTATTGCAATTAGATTCTTATTTTTTATTTCTGAGGTTAATGGAACCCGTAAGAGACAAGTACAATATTTGCAAGGTGCCAGGTTGGTGCCAGCTCAAGGTACTGAATTCCTTGGCTTTCAATGGAGCCTGAATATGTCATGAATAACTCCTTCCCCATCACTGTCTCAGTGACAGTCCACTGTCTTCCAAGTTGAAAGATAGGAAGTCAATTAGTGTCACTTATGATGTGAACACCTGTCGACTAAGACCTGGACTGAGACCAATTCCATTACCATAGCCATTCAGTGGCTGCCAGATGGTCAGGCCTTGGACCACTTATGATGCAGTTCAGATACAAGAAGATGACTTAAAGACAGAAAGGTCCAGAGTCCCATTAGTCATTTCCTGAGCCATCCAATTCCCCATCACATATACAGTTGGAAGAGGATACCTATTCTTCCAAATGGTTATTTTAAAAGACCTCATGAGCTGCTCAAAAATAAAGTCATGGCGACCCTAAATTGAGTATATAAGCTCCATAAATGGTAAGCATTTTTCACCAGCCATTGTTATTTTTATCTTTGAAATTACTTTTTAGTAACTCATGTTTCTTTCTGTTATTGCATTTTGAAACACATAGGCAGAAAAGAGAAAAAAAACAGAGATGAAAAATATCTGACAAAGAATAAAGTGGAGCATGAAATTATAGGCTACAGATGATCCCTGACAGGATGAGGTAGGCAGAGGAAACATTCCAATACAATTTTGGTTGCAAATCTATGTGTTGTATGCTACTCGGAACTTTTCCAAGTCCAAATGCTGCTTGGCTGAAAGAACAATGGCTAAATACTGAGAAGTGATGGCCATGGATGGTGAAGTAGAAGGTTACAAGTAGAAAGAGAGACAGAGAGAGAAACAGGAAGTAGACCAATCAGGTGAAGTACTGAGGCTCTCCATCTTATTTTCAGTTTGTTTTCACTATATGGGAGTCTGGGAAAGTTCTGAACACAGAGAATCATACTCAGGGGACAATATCCACCAACCATAACATGCTGAGGGACTGGGGTTTAATACTACCTAAGGAAGCCTTCGTTTTATTTGTAGCCAAACCTTTCTCGTTCAGTTTCTTGCTGGCTGTATAGACAAGTGCAAAGAAGTGACTGGTAAGGGGAGGGTAGAAATACAGAGACTTTGGGGTTAAATTACAACCAGCATGTTTTAAAAATGCTTCATATATAAACGGTCACCACATGCTACGCTCTCAAAAAATGTAGCAATGAAATGGTATTCTTGCAGCCCTCCTATCTGAAACTATCTTTTTGGCAATTCTTTTGAAAGCTATGATAGAGGTTAAAAAAAAAAAGAGCATCATTTATGGGAAGGAATTTTAAGCTTGGGAATTGCCAACCAAAGAATTAATTTTTTTTTAATTTGGGAGTATCAGCTAGAAACTAAACTGTACGTGCCAGAGTTTAAACTCCTACAGGCATTATAAGACTGAGGCTGAGAACAACCGAGATGTGAAGTTTTAAAATGTTATTAAGGCCAATAGGTGTCTCCAACTGGGTCTGTGCTTGAGAATCCAAGATGACTTTTGTAGTCATAAAGAATAACAAAGAAAGTATTAGGAAAGTTATAACTGTTTTAGGACCTGATTATTTTTAAAACTAGGAGGTTCACAGCGTCTCACTGGGGCCTTTCTAACACAACTTGCTGAAGGGTAAAATTCAGTATTGCTAGCTTCAACCAGGAATCAATCTGTAAGTATCGGAAGGACCTCATTAGAACAACATTTCACCCAGAAATAGTCCCACAGCGCGGTCTCTAAGAAAGATGTTGGAGCAGGGCTCCATTATACTATGAGCAGTTTTATGAATGTTATTTCGTGTGTGTTCTAAAATAGGAAGGAAGGAAGAAAAGAGAAAGAGTGAAAGCCATCGTCCAAAGAACTCATACAGTTAAGGTTATACCCTTGAAGAGTTAACAGTGAGTTGCTTCCCATCTATCTATCTCCCCAAACAATACACTTTTACATTATATCAAGATTCCTTAAGTATATTACCAGCCTCTTAGAGCCACACCTTAATGAGTTGACTAATCAGCATTGATGTATACAAGAAGGGCCGTAAAGATAACTTATGCTTTTTAAAAACTATGACCACTGTTCTGGTTATAAAGACACTCAATGTTCGTACGGCAAGATTCTGCTGTATTTGTACTTCTTGCTTTCAAAGGAAAACAAAGCAAGAAGTGTCCTGATTACATACTGTAATGGCAATCCTACCCCTATTTTAAAAGGGGAAAATGAGATGATGTTAGCCAGGGGGTCCCCAACCCCAGGGTCTGGTCCCCGCTACAGGCCCGCGGCCTGTTAGGAACCGGGCCACACAACAGGAGGTGGGCGGCGGGCTAGCAAGCTGCTTCCCAGCATCGCTCACATTACCTCCTGAATCATCCCTCCCCCGCAATCCCCTGTGGAAAAATTGTCTTCCACGAAACCGGCACCTGGTGCCAAAAAAGGTGGGGGACCGCTGACGTTAGCAACAAGAACTCCCAAGCCTCCAAAAGCATCCTCCTAGAAAGTTTCCTAAAACCTTGCTCTCCTGAAGCCCTGTAGAATCGGGATCGAATTCAGTGGGTTTCAATGCAAGTAAGGGCTCCGCCAGCAACGCTTAGGATAACCTAAAACTTTCATATATAAAAAAAAAAAAGTCCTTGATTATATTGGAGAGGGGAAGGAACACTTGATTAAGCTCTCAGCTAGTTGCAAATTCAAAATCCCTGGCCTGTTTATATGTTTGCCCTGGCTTTGATAAAGGGACATGGAGGAAGCTGTGCTCTCATCCACCTTCATGCTATTATGCTCAAAATACACACTTATTATGTGTGTGTGTGTTTTTTTTAGAAAAGGGGGGGGTGGGATTCAGGAGGCAGACTCATAGCTTGCAGTACCTTACCTAGACAACACTAACTCTCCAGGGAGCCACTGTGAGCTTGCCCCTTTCAGTGCTTGTTCCAATGGATGGGTCTTATCCAAGCCTGTTACACACAGCAAACTTGCTGGAGGCGGGTCCCTATTTAGCACCCGCTGTGAAGCTAGCGCTACACATTGAAGTTGTGTTTGTATGCACACACCACCGACAAAAGGTTCCTAGATAAGAAACTTTTACATTCAGCTACCCCCCAGCTTTCATCAAAGAGGCTTTTGACCAAACTGCCTGAGAAATTCATGTACATAGATTATCCTTTAGAAGATGCCAGGCAAAGAGGAGTGGCCCACCCTTCCTCTTGTTCTTCCTCTCCCCTTCCCTTCCAAGAAGGGTGGCAAATCCCTATCATTTTCCCCTTAAGATATTTTAGATAGATTATGTTTTAGAGAGTAGCTCTCGTGCTTTGTCATAAAGCACAGGAGAGCCACAGCAGAGCTCCTCGCGGGTGGGCTGACCAATCTATCAGAACAGGGAAAGAAGGAATTTCATGTCAGAGCTGTTTCTTCAGCTATGGGTCTATATTGGCAGCCACTCGACTGACTGTTCAGCTAGATTCCAGCGCTCTGGGGTACCAACCTTCACACGTGCGACCAAAATCATTAGCGACCTTTCCCAATGAAAGCCACGGTATTCACGAGGCAAGTGATGTGTGGCACCATCTCTCTGTTTCTGTTACTGCAGTTTTGGGGCAACCAATGGAAACTTTTCAATTCTTCTGGCGCAAGCCAAGGAGGAAAACATTTGTGTGTGTGCGTGCGCGCGTGTGTGTGCACCCGCCTGTGTGTGTGCGCCCGCCTGTGTGTGTCTTGGGGGTGAAAGGTAGACAGAGGGGGACGATCCATTAAAAATATATTTTTAATACTCATAGAAATAGCTACGTAAGGTATGCCTATCTTGACAGATTTAAAGTGTAAAACCTAAAAGAAATCCTCACGAGTCTACCTGAAGGAAACACAGAAAATGCTCTCTTGCTGTATACCAGCATGAAAACAGCACATGGACAGAGTTTCAGAGAAGGCTCTGTACAGCAGGGACAGGCGTTTTAATAGTCTCTGCAGATTTAAGATCTCTCAATGCAGGATTAGTCCTGCAGCACGGCTCTTGGTTTTCCCCGTGTTTAAAGAAAAAAACTCTTTAAAGACATCAGTATGGGGTGAGTGAAGCTTTGATAGAAGCTTGTCTGGATCTTTTTGTTGATGTTTAGTTGCAAACTGGACCCTATAGAGTCTCTTCTGGCTCCTCTGAGGAGACAGCCGTTCATTCAGCCAGCTGGAGTGACAACTAGACAATTTAGAAGCTCATCCAGAACCTTTGCTAGCCCTGCGCTATTCATTTCTCATCTCAGTAGAGTACTTATTTTTCAGATCTCTCGATGGCTTCTCCGTAGGGTGTAAAAGTTGGCCGTGGTGTCCGAAGGAACAAGCATAACACTAAGGAATGAAAAGCAAATCAGCATTAAGACTGTCAAGCGTTTAGGGTGAATGCTGGTGAACTGATTTCCCTTCTCACAAATGAACATGTGTGTATACTTATGTAGGAGTGAAGGGAAAAGAATCAGGAAGAATAGCGCTCTCAGTTCTGGGTGTGTAAATAAAAGTTTCATTTTCTTAGAGTGAAATATTCACCTCTTTAAAAATGCAACCCACTTTTAACGTATATGCAGTAATTACCACTAGGCTCTACAGACATACTATTTGTCCGTGCTGTTCAGTCAACCTTGAAGCTGGATAATTTAGTAGGTTCTTTTGGAAGGCTTTTTATTTTTTTTCCCCACCAGGACTTGTGGCACCCACCCTGAATACAAATTCTTGGACCCTGGTGCCACGCACAAGAAGCTGTACCGTTGTCTATCTACCGGTTTCTTTTATTCTTCATTGTGATCATAATTAGCGAGCATGCGTAATAATTATCGGGGTGGCAACAAAGATTCCACAGGCATGAAATTATTTTATGTATAAAGTTAGAATCAAGAGACGTTCTCTTTAAAAAAAAAAATTGTACTGCATATTTTTTAAATGTATATTTCCTAGGCATTACGAAATTAAACCAGGAGCCCATGGCTGGATCAGAGCTGTTAGTGAGAAAACCACAGCCTGGCTTCTCTGAAGCCCACTGTGTGCTTGTTTAGGCCTATAATGACCCCGGCACAGAAAGGACTCTCCAACCAGCTTCTACCTTAGAGGTCCTAACGATTGCATACCAACCGTTGAGGATGTACAAACAACTTTTCAGCAAAATTTCTCAATGGAATTGCTTACAATTTGTTTGAAGAATTTTAAAATGTGTCTTTAGAAAGATTTCTGACTTAAAGACTTCACTAGTTTCATCATGTGTTTTTCCTTTACATTTCTTAGGAGTAAGAAAAAAAAAGCATCACTTTTTTGAGATCAAAGGCAAACGAGACATCATCTCAGTGAGGAAGCAACCTTAAAAAGCAGCACAGATGATTATTTTAAAAAATGCTGCCAGTATCTAGGAACCATACAGCAGTGCTAAGAATGCATGTTTTCAAGAGAACCGGAACACTGCCCCCTCAGAACAGTCCCTCCAGCATGTGCCACATTCTATATTTAAACCTGAGTGTTATACAGCAGAAACTAACACGTCATTGTAAAGCAATTATACTCCAATAAAGACGTTAAAAAAAAAAAACCTGATGTCATTGGGAAAAGATCTGTGGTACAAGAAAGTCAAGGCCTGTTTGAAATCCTAATTATTTTTGTGAAATCTTGTTCATAGAGTCAAAACCTCTAGAAAGAAGCTGTCTTGCTAAATACCAAAATTGTTTCCAATGTGAGAGGAACCTAAATGTCAATCCACCCCATCCTTTGCCGGAGTAGTTTCTGACAAATGACACCAGCATTTCAACCTCTTCTCTTTGGTCCTTTCCAACGAGAGGGGTAACAATTTGAAGTAAGAGTTCCAAATACTGAGTTTAAACTTTTTTTAAGGCAATGTTAATTGGATACCTGCTAGAAGCTGGGCATGTGATTTCACATTTGATCTTCACTATAAACTTGTGAGGATTAAATAGGCTGATGTGATGTGGGTAATGGTTAAGAACACGGACCCTAAAGCCAGTTACCTCCCAGCTCAAGGACTGGCTCCGGCCCAGGGCCTGATTTTGTAAATAACGTTTTATTGGGACACAGCCACGCCCGTTTACATATTGTCTATGCCTGCTTTTGCTTTACAGATGCAGAGTTGCATGCTGCAGTGTCATCCTCTTTTGATTTGGTACTCCAGAGCAGGGAATGGCAAACTTTTTCTGGAGAGATCTAGATGGTGAATATGTCTGCTGTGCAGGCAACTCTGCCAAAGGAACTCCACTCTGCTGTGGTTCTGGGAAAGCAGTCTTAGGCAACACATACACACAGATAAGTGGGCCTTTGTTCCAATAAAACTTCTTTACAGACACTGACATTTAATTTCCAAATCTCACAAAATATTATTTTTTGATTATTTTCAGCCCTTTAGAAATAGAAAAAAACATTCTTAGGGGGTTTCAAAGCGGGGGATCAGGATTTGGGCTCTGGTTTGCCAACCCCTGCTCTAAAGCACTAACAGAAGCCAGATATTTGTCCCTCAAAAAATATCAACAGATAGTTCCTCGATCTGCTCCTTCCTGTTTAAGCTTATAGGAAATCCAGATCCTTCACATCTCATTTGGGTTTAGCAACCTGTTACCATTCTGCTTGTGCTTTCTGCTTGCAAATTGGATCTCAAACCACACTTGAGGTCCATCCAGCGCTGTCCCTCCCCACCAGCTATAGGCCAGAACCACTCCAGTATGACCCTTGCACTACATCACCTTTCCTATTAAGCCAACCTGGACTTCTTGCAATCTCTACTTTCTTCTTGTGTCTTTGCACTTTTAGGCATAATTACACAATAGTCCCATAAAGCTAAGAGGCAGGACTTTATATATTGAAGCTAAGGAAGCTTGCATGGGCCCTTTCCAAAGCTTGATTCTTCATCTGATACGTGTAGATTTGTAGGTCTTTTCCTGAAATCACACAAAAGTTGTCTAAGCTTCAGACTCCACCGAACCTGCCCCACTCTACCATGCCTGGAGCGCACTGCTTAACACAATTGCTCTAAGATGTTTCCCTTTCTTCCAACACCTCCTTGAAGCTGTCCTCTTACCATCTAGAAGACAAGTAGCAATTATACCCAGTGGGGATGAGAATTCCCACCGTTCCCCATTATCCCACTCAAATAACATAATATGTCTAATTAAAAGACAGCCAAGAAAGAGAGAATGGGAACTTACCAGTTGAGTAATAAAAGACAGAATGCCTCTTGTACTTAGTTATTTTCTTTTCTCTTCTCATTATTTTGGTTTTATTAACTTTATCACTACTTGACAAAGAACATTCACTGACTGTTTTTACTGTAAATAAATGTGTTAATCAACAGACGGGTATTGAATATCTGTGCCGTGCAGTGGCATTACAATGAGGTTCCTGCCACTTTATCGTCAATGTGGTATTTTCTTGCAGTTTTCTTTTCTTTTCTTTTTTTCTTGCAGTTTTCTTAATGGTCCATCCTAGGGAACAAGGCCAGTCTGACAAGCAGCACCAATTCATCTGATGACAAAGCAACTAGGATTCTTCACAAGAGGCCCCAGAGGGCCTTTTATAACTGTCTATCCTCTGAGAATAGTGCTGTGAGCCCTGTGTTCCCAGTATGGAGCGATGGAACCAAACAAAGACAGGTTGGGGGATGGAACTCTGAGAAGGTGGGCATTGCTATGAAGTCATAAAATCTGGTTTTCAAGCATGGCACTAGAGCAGAGTTTCTCCATCTTGGCACTATGGACTTTTCAGACCAGATACTTTGTCGTGGGGCAGTCCTGTGCGTTCTAGGACGTTTAGCAGCATCCCTAGACTTGACCCAGTAGATGCAATAGCACTCCCCATCCTCCTAGTTTTGACAACCAAAAAATGTCACCCAATGTGGCCTAATGTTTGGGGAGGGGTGTGGAACACCTAACCTAGAAGAACAGCTTGAAAGGATGGAGCAGAGGCAGGATTCAGATGCATTCTGATAATTCTGCTGAAGCATTTTTGGAAGGTTTTCCCACTCTTGGAATTGCCTTCAGAGCCAGTTTCTGAACAACATATGGAAATGAAACCCTACTTCAAGCCCATACTTCATTGCTCATGGGTATATTCCTGGAATCACAGAATTTTAAAATTGGAAAAGATCTTAGAGATTAGCTAGGTTCAAATAATTATGTAACCCACTGAATATCTGAACTTGTCCAAACCCAGCGTGTTAAAGATGTTTTGTCACTAGGACATGACATCCGTGCTAAAGAGAGATGATCAGACGTATTTCATTGTAAAGCATCTAGAACAGCACCATATGCAAAGTAAAAGTCAAAATGTTATAGTTGTCCTGGGTGCACCTTGGGGTAAGTAGAGAATATCAGCCACAGGGGTTCATCACGATTTAAAACAAACAAAAGAACCTAGAGTTCGGCCCAGCCCCAGAGCTGGGAGACAGGTGTTGGGGGAGGTTTAGGGGGTGCAGAGTGAAAACTGGTTCGGTGATATTAAGGTCTACTGCCGGCTGCCATCACAGCATTTTTAGCAAAAAGTCACAGTTTTGTTGCTTGGTCAGGAAAACGTTGTTTCATTTATACAGCATTTCTCTCTCCTAGACACACATCCTGCATTCATTTCCTTGAGATGGTCCACTTAAGTAAAAGTAAACTGAAGGAAAGTCATCTAGAAAACAAATCACCCAGCGGTCTGCTTATTCATTTTTCATAAGCATCAAAACCATCTCTTCCTGAACAAAAGACGGAACAAACACCATCTCTTCCAAAACAAAAGATGGAAGATGGAGGAAGGAGAAAGAGTTTTCAAGGGATTCTCATTTTGTTCCGTTTGGACTGCAATGGAGGAAAGTAAGTGTAGGGAGAACATCCATTTTCCTTGTCCGATGTTTTCCTCTGGGGCTACTTCTGCTGAAGCCTCCCCATCCTTGCCTTCTCCTCGCCTCTACTTCATGCTCTTGGCCTGGGGTGCGGGTGGAGGCTTAGGAAGAGGATCTGGGAGAAGTCGTAGACATTCGGGTGACCTGAGCAGAGCAGGCTCTGTCCTGGGAAGGAGCCTGCAGTCAGCCAGCTGGGTTACACTGTCCCTGGGTGACACTGGGGCCGTGTCACCATATCCAGCCCTTTTGGCTATAGATACAAAGCTCACATCCTTTCATCAGCTGTTCGGCAATAAAGCTGGCACTCTCAGTTCCCTTTGTCTTGTCTTCTGTGTCAGTTGGGTTTGAACTCAGGAGGGGAGGAAAAGGGTGTTATTAGCTCCTTAAGATACCAACTGTAAGATTGGGGTTAGAATGGTTTAAATAACCACGTGAGAACACTGGCCCATTCACACCACATCCCACAACTGCATGATCAAAGCCCAGTTAGACCCCCATCTCCAGGCTCAGATACTCAGAGTCTGGTCTCACAAATGGGGAGATGCCAAGCTGACTACAGGAATGCTATTAAGTATCTCATAATTTTAAAAGAAAGCAACTTTCTCCTTTTGGGGGCAGGATTCTCCCCAAGTTCAAGTGCTGGCTCTGATACGAGCTTAGGTGAGTTTCACCTTCACGGTGCTGTTCAACTGTGACGGTCTCAGAGGTGGTGATGATAAAACCAGGAATTCTAGGTTTTGTGTTTGTTTTTAAATATGTTACCACCGGTGAGAGAAAGGACCCTGTGAAAACAGAGCAAAAATGCAGAGCCATGAAACTTGGTGGCCTCCAGGTGGTTAAAGCTAACATTCATTTATTCTATGTATTCCTTATAGAGTGAGACATCATTGCCTATAGAGGTCCCTAAGGAATTTAATTTAATGAAATGATCAGAACAACAGCAATTAGAATATAATTGTGTGTACGTAAATATGTATAGGGGAACTTTGATAGAGTTTATGGTTGCTACATCCATCCAGAATTTTGGCCTACATTATTAATCTGCACCACTATGAAGAAAAGGTTTGTTAGTCAAAGATAAACCATCCCGATGATTTTGAATTAGTGAACTCCAAATCGCTGTGGGATAATGAGATGGCACTGTGCACACACACGACTCTCTGCTAAGCAGGGGCCTTCTGGCTGGCCACATAGGAGGTCTCCTTATTGAAAGATTTATTTTTAATTTTGAACAGCTTCCCAGCATTACCCTTTACGAAAATTAAAATAAGGAGCTGGAATTTTGTCCTATTCAGCAAACCTCCTGGCAGGACTGCTCGCCATGTCAGAGAAAACCTCATTGTGTCAGAGGAATTCCCTGTCCACCATTTCTCTAGATCTAGAAGAATTACACCTACTTTTTAAATAAAACTTTGACTTTGTTTCCTTCCCAGGCATAATGTTTTTGCACATTTTCTTCTTCTGGAGGATTTCTGGCCTGTCTTCCTTGTGTTCTTTGTGCCTTCTGGCTTGGTAGGGGTTGACATAGTCCCTTGGGGCTTAAATCTTTAAATATACAGAGTCAGAGAAGTCTCCCCACAAAATCTGTGGGAGCCAAGCCTGTCCTCAGCACATCTCCCAGAGGCTACCCTCTGCCAAAGAGAATGACTTCACTTGTACAGCTGAGGCTTCAAAGGTCCATTCCTAGTTTTAATTCCATTAAGAACACAAAGTAGTGATGTACTGGAGGATAGCCGGAAGAATACAGGGGGGCTGAACATAAGAATATTGATTGAATCATAAACCAGATTCTCTAGGGGTGCAAAGACCACTCTGCACCTTCTTGGCTCCCTGTAACTCAACATCCTAGGTTTCCCAGGACCTATGTGCAATATTTCCTGCCTTCTTCCAAAAGACAACTAATAAAAAGCTGGCATTCACAGAGTCCTTGTGATGCTATCAAAACCTCCTAAATTGGGCTTCCCTGGTGGCGCAGTGATTAGGAATCTGCCTGCCAATACAGGGGACAGGTTTGAGCCCTGGTCCGGGAAGATCCCACATGCCGTGGAGCAACTGAGCCCGTGCGCCACAACTACTGAGCCTGCGCTCTACAGCCATGAGCCACAACTGCTGAGCCCGTGTGCCACAACTACTGAAGCCCGTGCGCCTAGAGCCCGTGCTCCACAACAAGGGAAGCAACCGCAATGAGAAGCCCACGTGCAGCAACGAAGACCCAAAGCAGCCAAAAATAGATTAATTAATTAATTAAATAAATTGATTTAAAAAATAATTTAAAAAACCCCCCAAAACCTCCTAAATCATACTAGCCTTTGTAGAGAAATAAAAGCGATGACCACAACAGTGTTCACATCCTAGAAGTGCAGAAATAAAAGGCAAAAACATAACAAGAGGATCTGTTCACACCACATATTTTTAAAGACTGGTCACATCTGTGTGACTTAAACTACCTTCTGGGAAGATCGGTCAGTCTAGCACCAATGCAAAATCTTCCCTCAGTCTTAACTTTTTATTTATTCTAGAGAGTTCAGGGAAAAGTGGAAAAAGAATGACTTTGGATTGGGATACTGGAATACTTCTCACTATGGAGTCAATCAGTACAGATATATTTTACTTAACTATTGAGTGCACTTACTGAAACTCTCATCTAAGGGAGCAGTGCACTAAGAGGCGATAGGACTGTTGGCAATTTATGATCCTTTTCTGATGAAGTGGGCTGTTCTTAAGAGCTTCACAAAAGGATAAACCACAGTCCTTTTTTCCTCCTCCCCTTTAAATCCCCAGAAATAAATAACACGGAGGTGGCAATGTGAAACATGTGGTAGAAATCCAGAATGGAAAATTATCATGAGAAAGTGTGGAAACTTCTTTGGGGGAAGAATGGGAGTAAGTGGGTCAGGAGCAGAGCCTAGAAATCTAGATTCTAATTCACACTTTGGAATACCTGATATTCAAGATTGGATAACAGTTCTGCAATTACCGCAGCAGAAACTCTCCATGAACAGAAAATGCTTTCCAGTCATCTGAATTAGAAGAGGAAAGTGATGCAGGAAACAAGGCAAATTAACTCTCCTCCTCCACCTGTCAAGTGTGAATTTAACTATGAAAGTGGCTACAAAAGTAGCATGTGTTTGAAGGAACATTTTGTCAACCACACAGAGCAAGCTACCCATTAAACCATTCATCATTCACAGGCTCACCACCTGGTGATTCCAGTAAAGACCTGTGTCAGTTATTTTTTAATTTTTAAAATAAAAAAACAAGATCAAAACTACATCCACTAATGCTGTTGTTGGAAAATACAGCAAATGCCAATATAGCACTCTGTGTTGGTAAAAATCAACTTTATATTCCTAAATAATATGTAAATGTGCTGATATCTGACCATGACCTTGTGATTAAAATGGCCAAGACGCATCCCTTACAAGAGAAGTCTAGCATGGAATGACCCAACCCAATGTCATCTGTTTTCAACCAGACACTGTCTTAGCCTTCATTTAATCTCCACCACCTAGTACAATGCATGTTACACAGTTGGTATCCAAAAAATTATCTGCTGAATGAAAAAACATCCTTCTAAGTATCTTTTGTATTATACTGCAGCTCACAGGTTTATGATTAGATCCCTGTAGTTCTTCTTCAACTGGAGAACTTTAGCATCCTTCATGGATATCAACACAAGCTCTTTCTCCATAAATGTTTAGATAGACGGTAAAGTGGAGCCAATCCCTACCTGCTTGGTTGGTGGTCACAGTGACGGACACAGATTGGTCTGGGCTAGGGTTATACTTGGATACGCCATTCACTGCCCAGATTTCAAACGTGTAGTTGGTATGAGCCAGGAGGTCAGTGATGGAGACCTTGGTGGACTTCAGTCCGTTCTGCTGCGGGGTGTAGTGGACCCCACTTCCGCAGGGTCGGCACTTGCTGGAGTCACCTGGTCCACATTTCTTGCACACGACGTTGTAGGAAATATCCTGGCGGCCACCCGTGTTCTGAGGACTGCTCCATTCCAAGTTCACTGAAGTCTCGTTGACATTTGAAATCAAGTTTAGAGGAGCAGATGGTGGACCTGGAAAAAGAAAGAAACAAAACAAAACATACTATCACATCAAGAACTGAAACTAGACTCTGGAATCTCTTGGAGCTTATATTCTTCTCTGCAGCTACAAGAAGCAAGACGGTCCTGTTTGGCAAAGAAAGCCAAAAGCAAATCAAGCCAGCAAAAATCTTTTAAAAGAGCAACATGATAGGGAATTCCCTGGTGGTCCAGGGTATAGGAGTCCACACTTCCCCTGCAGCGGACACATGTTTGGTCCCTGGTCGGGGAATTAAGATCCCACAAGCCGTGCAGCAAAAAAAATTAAAAAAAAAAAAAAGAGCAATATGATTGAAGGCTGTATGTGTGAGTGTCATTCTCCTTCCTGAACAAACAAATGTAGCATTGACTGCCACTGTGAGACTTGAAACAGCTCTATATCAAATGGGCTCCAAGCCTGACTTTCCATCTGAAGTGGCCAGGCTTTTTTTCTCATAACTTATCTAGTCTTAATCTAATCATCTGAAAGATGGGTATACGCATGTGTTTCTAATTCCCAGGGCTGTTGTGGGACTCTGGTAAATTAATAGTTATATACCACTTCTGAAGATAAATGATGATTCCTAAGTACGGTGCGTCACCAATATGGAATAAAAATAACTGCACTGTATAGATGCGCCTCTTCAGTCTGACATGGCAGTTGAGAGTTAAGCTGTTTATGGGTAATTAAGTAGGAACTGGTTTAACCTGGTTGCAGAGATGTCGAAGGTACAGTTGTTGAGAAATCTCAACTCCAGGGCAGGGATTGTGCAAAGACTCCTAAGACCCCATGTCCTGTCCTTCAACTGACCAGGGCTGCACCAGGCTCTTCTTATGATACACATTTCCACTGACATCAAAGGTTTCCAAAATATGTCTGGTGGCAGTGGCTGTTTTGAAACAGAACTGATTGCAAACAACATAAATGGTTGGTTTAAAAATAGTAACAATAAATAAGACCACAGACTCACAATGAACCATCTCGATTCTTGCTGTAGATTAGTCTCTATGCCAAGATGTTGTGACACAAACTGTCTTCAGGGAGAAGAATCAGGGTGAAACAGAAAAGGGGGAATTTTCCTAGTCTGAGCTGATTCCAAAGGTCTAAAAGATACCTGCTGCACTCTAGGAAAAAGTATTGACTCACTGCAACAATTGGAAGGTTCTCTCTTTTCTTTCCTCTTTCCCAATTCCAAGAAAAGAGCCAAAGCAAGTTTCAGTGACAATCTGAGGCTTCTTGCCTATTGTTTCTATTCTACTTCTAATATATTTGTAATGACTGCTTTCAGGGAAATGTGTCCATGTTCCCCAGAAAAGGAGGTTAACCGGAAGCCTGCATGAGGTCAGGAGAAGCTTTACCTAGTCAACCATAACGGAATATACTGTTCCAGACTAGCCATCGCCAGAGAATTGGAAGAGGTAACTTTTACGAATAAGGAGTCATGTTCAGTATTTATTACTTAGTTCACAGTGATGAATGGCTAAAGGATTTTGGTAATAATATTGAATAAGGGTAATTCACTCTCCTTTTCTCTTTATACAACTTAATTGAAGCCTTTATTTATTTATTTATTTTTGCGGTACACGGGCCTCTCACTGTTGTGGTCTCTCCCACAACAGTGATGTGGCCTCTCCCGGAGCACAGGCTCCAGGGTCATGGCTCAGGGGCCCAGCCGCTCCGCGGCATCTGGGATCTTCCCGGACCGGGGCACGAACCCGTGTCCCCTGCATCGGCAGGCGGACTCTCAACCACTGCGCCACCAGGGAAGCCCGAAGCCTTTATTTTAACAAGGTAAGCAGGACCTCCCAATCTCCCTGGGAGACTAATTACCGACAACCTCTCTCTCTTAATGTTAAGACCTGGTCCCCATCCTGAGAACCTTAAAGGAAAGACAGTGCTGTAAAATTTGTGTTAAAGGTAAGATTGCCCCCACAGAGGTCCTCAGAAAGGAAGCACAAATTTCCTTCTTGTTTAGATTCCAAATTTATATCTATGGTCCTTAGTAGAGTAATGGAAAACAACAGGATTAAGTAAATGTTTTTTTGAATAAATGATTAGAGCTATTTGAAATCACAGACTCCTAGAGCCAGATAAGATGTTAAAGATCATTTGGCTAAATAGCCTTATTTTATAGATGAGGAAATTGAGAGCCAGAAAGCAGAGTTGACAATACTGAAAGTTCACGCAACCTAATTAGTGACAGAGTCCAACTAAAATCCCAAAGTACTAACTCCCACACTCTGGGGTTATTTCCACATTAAAGGTAAAATAACAACAAAATCAGTAGCTTCAGCCAAAGTTTGAGAGGTAAAGATAGGAAAAGGGAAGGTGTATCTTCAATCCTGTTCAAATTCTGTAGCTGTTTCTTTCCGTCATAGTGAAATTGATTGCTAGTCTGCCGCTGAAGTTGACCACAGCTTGGTTCATAAAATGAGTCAAGCCACTGGTTCTTATTTTGCTGTGATTTTCAGGGTTAAATAAGAGTGACTCTCAAATGCATTAACCTCCTTGCCAAGGTTCCTAGTCCACTTTCACATGGGAAAATGTGACACAATGAATCAAGCACAGAAGCAAAAAGTCAGTAATTAGTATGTAGGACGGGGCATGGCAGTGTCTAAACAGAGAAGAAATGGAGCAGAAAACTAAATGGTCACAGGACTCAGAGATATAACGCTGCTACGTGAAAAAAAAAATACAAAGATGCTGCAGGGTTTCAAAATGGAGGGCTGGCATTAAAACAAGACGCAGTGCGGAATAGCCTTCTTCCTTGGGTCAGTGATCTTAAAGAATCTACCCTGGGGCAAATGCTCAACAGAAGACAGAGAACTAAGCAAGTTCAAGTTCAATGCTGCCTCCACGAATGGTTTGGTGACTTGTACTGCGTATGTGTTATGTTTTGTTGCCATAAGGAGTGATGGTTACATGGGGGCACAGCAGCAGCTTACACGTTGGACTATAGCCAGAGAATTGAGGTGGGGGGAAGGAATAATAGGAGTGTGCACCTAGTAGATGATTATTTTGGCCTCTGCATAAACCTGGGAAAGCACACTTGCTTTATAAATTAAAATCACAATGGTGGTTGTATTGAGTTTTTCCTTTTCAAAAAAACTTTGCCAATTAAAAGATGGTAAACACATCAGGTGTGTTTCCATGTATAGGGAAGGGCCATCTCTCCCTCAGAAAAGAAAGTATCCTCTTCTCAAGAAAATGAAAAAAACAGCATGGCCTTTAATACAGCCAAGTCAATCTGGGCCCAACGGTCATACTTAACAGCAGCATCTTAAAATAGTTACCTGTAGAGAGGACTAAAGAGAATAATACAGGCAACATGAGCAACACTGAGTTTTCTCAATAAACACAAGGCATCCAGAAGGAAAAAAACTTAACTCTTTTTTTAAAGTATTGAAACCCAGCAGGACTCTGTAGGGCCTTCCCGGGGACAGATCCCCATGGCCCCTCTCTCTTGTGTGTGGAAAAGCTTTAGCCTCCTAGGCCTTCCCCGAGTTCCAAAGAGCAAATTTAATCAGGGAAGTGAGAATATGCAGAAACAAAAGAAAACAGTCAAGCGAGACAAAATAATAATAGTTTAGCCATAAAACAAAGTCAAGGACCTTTAATTCCTCCTCAAGGGCTACAGTTAATATCCTGAACCATAACCTTGACTTGTTCTGTAGATACTAAAACCCCCATCAGGTAAAAGAAGCTAATTGCATGCTGACACAAGCACTAGACCCCAGGCCAGTTGGAACCAGAAGGTCCATGACTGAGATTCCCAAAACATCACCCTGTTACCTCACCATCAACCAATCAGAGAATTGAGCATGAGCTGATCACATACCTTGAGACTCTCTCCCTCACACTGTCTTTAGAAACCCTTCCCTGAAAGTCATCAGAGAGTTCCAGTCTTTTGAGCATTAGCTGTCCATTCTCCTCACTTGGGGCCTGGCAATAAATGCTGTACTTTCCTTCACCACAACCTTGTGTCAGTAGATTGGTTTTGCCGCAGGTCAGGTGAGCAGGCCCAAGCTTGGTTCGGTAATAGCATCATATCTAGATACTTAGGAACAATTAAATTTCTGGCAAATGCTTGCCTTTCTCATCAGAAATATGCCCACCTCTAAATGTCTCCAATTTCAAATATGAGATTTATAACTAATAGGGATAATCGTACCATTTAATTTTCTAGTCTCCATATTGACATCGTATGTACCAAGCATACACCAACATCAGGTAGCTGCAGGTCATTGTGAATTATAAGGTTTTATGTCTTCCCAAACTGCCCACTACTAGCCTCAATGTAGGACTGGCAGTAATCCTGCTTATGAGATTATTCCATATTTCAGGGCATTATTTCTATTTCCTACTCTGTTTGGAACATGTAAAGGGGTCTTGCTAATCAGACACCCAGTACATATCTGTTTCTATCACAGTTTGTGTGCTCCTCAAGAGAAGAATTGATGTCTTCCTCATTTCCCAGTATCTCCTATGATTCCTAGTTCAGAGCAAGCTCAATAAACTTTTGAGGAGTCACGAATGACTGGATGGGAAACTAACAAGGTCCTCTAATGCATCTTCTGCCCATCTACCTACAATGTTATTTTAAGCCTGTTAATTAATACAAGCTTCTCTGAGATAAGGCTGTACTAGCCAGCTTTTCACATACTGATTCATTACCATTAAGCCCTGTAAACGAGTATCTCAGAGTAGCTAGTTTAATTCAAGTTCTTCTTTTCTACATTTTAAAAATACTTTGGAACAAGTAGGGAGGGCTATGTATCATATAGAGGTGGTTTCTTCTGTTAGGAGGGACTGTGGAATCATTCAATTACTCAACAAATATTTATTGTGTCCAGTATTTGTCACCTGCTCTAGAGGAGGGAGGAAAAAGAAATATTCGGATTCATTTTGATACTCTCCTGGATAGTTGAAGGAAGGGGCAGGAAATCAAAGGGGGAAGGAAGAGACTAAAGGAAGTTAAATATGGACCATGTGAGCATCAGGAGGACGGAAGGGCAAGTACTCTTTCCTCTCTTGTTTTTCTAGCTCCACAAGCAGCCAGTATGGCTGGAAATTCAGAATGTGGGCTCTATCAATTGAAGTTTTGTTAATTCGGGATTGGTTATTATGACTTTTCTTCCTCCATCTTGACTTCAGGGAATGATTTCTTCAGGTATGAAGCTCTGGAAAACTTTATCTCTGAAGACAGTTAATTTTAACGGTTTCATGGGCCTTTTCCTTATTAGCCTTTATAGAAGCATGGTTTTTCTTTTAATTTTACTTTTATGAGCAAAATTAAGACACTTTAAAATACAAATCAATCAAATACTGAAGTATATTTAAGGGGATAATAAACATCCTTCCTTTACATTTTTGGTTTTATTTGTAAAACCTGCTTGATATTCACATATAAGCCTAAGGTTGTCTCTTCCTGCATCAAAGAATGGGGCTAGCGTGCTAAACTATTTTACAGTTCTCATGTTTAGAATGCCTTTCACATTTTTAACATAATTTAGTGGCATGGGTAATAGCTTAACTACTAGAACAAGAAGTCAAAGGCAATAACCCTTAACTTACTAACCCTTTAGAACAACATTCAACAAACCTCTGTAAAGGGTCAGATAGTCAATATTTTAGCCTTTATGGGCTATATGGTCTCTCTAGCAACTGTTCAACTCTGCATGGTACCTTGAAAGCAATCATAGACAATACCTAAACAAATGCATATGACTGTGTCCCAAGAAAATTTCATTTGCAAAAACAAGGGCAGCTGCATTTGACCCTCAGACCATAGTTTCCCAAGCTCTGCTACAGGGACTTTGATAGGAGCGAAGCACTCTCTTCCCATAAAGATGATGACTCGTAATTGTGCACATAATTCTAGGGACTTCAAGCATACTCTGAACTAATCTAAGGAGATCACACCCCTGATTTACACACTTATACAGGTCAGGTAACAACTCTGGCTTCTGAAGTCCGAGTTACACCTACTTTCTTTGATTAAGCAAGGAATAAAATACAGAAAATATTATGGCCTATGTTTTGGGTTTCTCATTGCTCTGACAGAAATGGCCTCTGTATTTCTTGCCACCGTGGATAAATTTAATGAACATCCATTTGCTTCACGGGTGTGAAAGACTTTCTGTATTGCACAGCAGGTACTGGTGGAAGGTGCTACAATGGGTAATTATTATTTTCTAGTGGGATGTCAACTTGCATTCAGTTGACAGGAGTTTGACAGTATGAAGTCCCCAAGAAACTGTAGCCAAGTTACAGCAGAAGCAAAGGACTATCGCGTCATATCCTGTTACATCATAAAAGAAATCTTGATCTTCCTTAACCTATCATGTGCTTTCCTCTGGGAAAAGACAAGCTTTCAGAAATGAACCACACGCTATCTAGAGAAATTAAATGAATGTGACATTTAACAAGGGCAATATTCCAAGCATCAAAGAAAATTCCAGTAATTCCACAAATCATAATTCTTCCCTCCCATGTATTAGACGAAAGTGTAATTCCTGAGTAATTTAGAAAACATACTCGATGGCTTATGCCAGGATTTAAAGTAGCCCATTTAGGACAACCTGATGTTTTACAAATACACATGAAATCTGTAGGAGGCTTAATAAAATGGTTCAAAAAGGATCAGCCAACAGTCAATCCAAAGTCAAAAACACCTCCACTGTGAACTTGGGTGTTTGTTATAAACCACCCCATGGAAAGCCTAGGTCAGGATAATTGCACCTTATGTACCCCATGCCAAAGTCACAAGTCAGGTAAAATTCACTTCTTTATTCTTAGAGCAAGTAACTGAAATTTCAGCAAATGATGGAAACCCGCTTTGAGAAACGCATTTAAAAGTAGGTTCTGCCAAAGGGTTTAAATCTACATGGACACAAGGTGAAATGTGCCGCATGAACCCGAAATTTCTGTTACTTACAACTGAAGTGCTAGCAGACTCCAGGACCAAAGGGTCAAAATAAGTCAAGTTTAAAACTCACATTGTCAGTAAAACTTGAAACCTGCAACTCAAATTCTTTAGACTTGGTAGTTGTGCCTGGAATTGTCCCCTGGCTTCTTCAAGAGCAGCCCCCTCCCCGCCTCCCCCGCCCCCTGGGGGGCGTGTCTCAGCTCAAATCTCACCTGACTACTCTCGGCAAAGTGAAATTCTTCCCTTTCCTCTATTTTAACCCTGTCTCATGATCTTTGTTTTTTCTTTCTTGTGAGAATTTTACATTATCTTGTTTATTATTCCCATGAAAACAGAAGCTCTATGAGAACAGGAATCTTTTCTCTTTTCCGGTTTATGAGCATCTTCCAGCCCTTAGAAAAATGCCAAAGGTGTAGTAGATGTTTACTAAGTATCTGCTGAACAAGTGAATGAAGGATGATTCTTTAAGCCCAGTCCAGCTCACCCCTCAGAAGCATCACAGCCACAGCACTTCGGTATATCACATCGCAAAAGGCAAAGGTGACGGGGGAGGAAAAAACGGCAATTACATGCTAAAAGCTTTAAAAAAAAAAGTCTGCAACCAGGGCTAGGAGATAGCTGCTAGGAAACCAAAGTAGCCAGGCTCAAGTATAAAGCAGCTTCCAAAGCTATCACACACTTTTAATACTTAGCTGATTTTTAATCACCATTTTAAAATTCAATGCCTGTGCCATGAAATTAATTCTGGATATGGAAGAAACATTCCCCCAGAGCACGGGCAGAAACATAATTCTTAAATGATCAATTTCTTGAAGCGCTACTGTCATGCTACTAAAATGTCGAGGCAACCAGGACAAGACAGAGCTTCCGAGGAAGAGGCACCTCAGGTCTTGAGTTCCATTTCGTAAGGCTTCATTAATCATGTACAACTTTTGGACTGTCAATAATACTTCAGTGCCTTAGCTGTAAAACCCTCTAACCCTTCAGATAAGCCTTTGTTAATCTCTCTCCAGCTGAAAGACAGGTTATAAGGCAGAATAAACAGTTGGGGTGTGTAAGTTTTGACTCTGAAACAAAGCCCATGCATCCCCCCTGACAGTTATATACGTGTCACTACTAATTGCCTTCTCTCAGACTTTGCTGCTGTGGGTGAGTTTACACGAAGACTGCTGCTGGGACACCTCTTCCAAGATGTATGCACAGCGCGTAACCTTTTATAGCGGCAGTTTATGTGTTTAACAACGAATAGAGTCGAAGCAGAACTGCCCATGATTAAAAAACAGAACCATTCCAACACATCAATCACTTATTACTGTCACGAAAAATTCTTGGTTTCCTGTAGAGGTAACTCCTTGCTGAAAGTTTGCTACCACCTATTTTTTCGGTATATCTATTTTTCCTATTCTACACCCAGGAACCATCTGTCTTTTCTTTACTAGGTTAATTGCAGTTGGAGTTTCTTTATTTTAAGATGACTAGTTTATGGCTGAAGTGCTTTATACAGTTAACTCTCAGTTATCCATGAAGAAGTTACAATATGGAAGACCACGAAAAGTAATTTTTTAAAGAAATTTCTAAGTATTTTGCTTTAGAATTAGCTAGCCTGTGAATTCATCTCTTGCAAAGTCCTTTTTCATCCTTTATCTCATTTAAGCCCCATAATAAAATCTGTCAGAACAGTACTTGTTACCCCAAGCAATCTGATGACCAAAAACTAAGATATGAAAAGTGAAGCAACTCACCCAAATTCACACAGCCGATATGTGCGAAGATAGGATCAGAAAGCCTGATTCAAAGGCTAAAACGACCCCCTTCCCAGAGATACGGACAATTCAAAGGAAAAATGAAGCATATCTACGAATTCTTTGTGGACCCAGCTGGAGTGTTCTCACATTTCTCCTGGCTGCCCTGCCCTTCAGGCTGAAGTTCGCTGGCATTACCTCCCAGATGGTGCTCTGTTCCCTCTGCCTGGTTCCTACATTCCACTCAAGAGTAGGAGTTTTTGTTAAAGATGCTTTCCCGGGTGGAAGGTCACGGGAGGGTGGGGGGCAATTCTATCTATGCAACAGGCCTCTCCCCTCAGTCCATCTTCTGCCGAGCTGTAGACGGCATGTAGAGCAAGAGTCAGCTATGACAGGAAAATCAAAATGCTGATAGCAGAGAAGGCATCCACTTCTCACCCCAGGGGATCTCAGGAAAGTGTCTAATTGACCTTGTTTCACAGAAGCATGCTGCGCACAGCCACTGTAGGACTTCCAGGAGTCGTGTCAAAAGTGCTATCCAGAGATGACGGGGCTCGGGTGGTAACAAGCCATTCTTAATTATTCATGGTGGTGGAAAAATTGTAATAACCTGGCTAAATGACGCTGGCAGAAGAGTCAAGTCTTTCACTTGGGCACACATTCGTGTTCCTCAAACATATGCGTGTTCTGGCTGAATCCACATTGTACTATTAATCCCGATAAAATGTCCACATCGGACTGCTTATCTATATAAAGCTAGAATAAGGTTGGAGGATAAAATGCTGAGGCTAAGGTAGCATTTTTGAAAAATAACTCAATGAGCTGATATCTGATCTTTACTGAATACCTTAGAACTTTTAAAATTTTACCAAACGGCAAGTGATCAGCCTGGGGTCTGTCTAGTGCTTTCCATTAAGCACACTTGATGCTTTTTTCCCCTTATATCCTTAATTGTCTTTAGACAAGAATCATACACTTGGGTTCTTTAGAGGTAATTGTTTCTATTCACAGTCAAAAGGCTGAAAGATAACTTAAAAGGAAGAAACAAGGATGTGGTTTACTCACTAACTGATGTCAGACCTTGAACTAGAGATCTAACTAAAGATGCAGCTTAAAAATGGAATGGGTGGAAGGCTGCATCTGAATCATGAAAATGGCTTTGGTTGTTTTGATCAGTTTTCATGGTCCAGAGGACAGGCACATTTGGTGGCCTATCAGCTGGCTTAACAGGCAGTGGGACCGTATGTTCTGCCTTAAAAACTACGTCACATGATCTGGAAAAGGGGGAGTTGGTGTCTTA
The DNA here is from genome assembly GCF_937001465.1 of Orcinus orca. Taxonomy (NCBI): domain Eukaryota; kingdom Metazoa; phylum Chordata; class Mammalia; order Artiodactyla; family Delphinidae; genus Orcinus; species Orcinus orca. The sequence continues at coordinate 104,251,540 of NC_064565.1, forward strand.
ATTGAGTTTTTGTCCTATGGAATGCAGTATGAAACTACACTCTAATATTGCAAATTTTATAAATCACATGAAATAACCAAACCTTAGATTCAAGAATTTTCATAAAAGTATGTTCTCAAAAAAGGATTGATAACATAGACAATAAAATGTGAAGTGGTTAGGGATCAACCAATGGATCTTCTGAAACACTTTTGTGAACAAAACTTTAGGAATCTTTGGCCTTTATTCTCATTCTTCCACTAACTAGTCTGTCACCAGAGCCAATTACACTCTCATTGATCAATTTCACAGAACGTCCTTCCTTCCATCATTATATTATTAGTTACTTGTACTTCCAAGGCAAAAAGAAATATGCTTTTGGGTGGGGAAGAAATGTAGTGTACTTGAAACCGATAGCTACCTTTTATCCTGTGGTTTATAACATCAAAGTCTCCTGTTAGACATCCCTTCCAAAATCCCTTAGCTGGACTGTTAAGCATGTAAGTCTTTGGGGCAGAGATGAACATCAGTGGAACCTTCAAGGGCTTGTTGGAAAATGGATATGAGATTTCCAAAATTAAAGCACTTAAAAAATGAAAAAAGGGCTTTCCTGGTGTCACAGTGGTTGAGAGTCCGCCTGCCGATGCAGGGGACGCGGGTTCGAGCCCCGGTCCGGGAGGATCCCACATGCCGCGGAGCGGCTGGGCCCGTGAGCCATGGCCGTTGAGCCTGCGTGTCCGGAGCCTGTGCTCCACAACGGGGAGAAGCCACAACAGTGAGAGGCCTGCGTACCGCGGAAAAAAAAAAAAAGAAAAAAGTCTCTCTCTTCTCCTGACCTTGGAAACAAGTAAGGACGATGTTATTTTAATTTGCATTCAAATGTTAACAACGCAGTCACACAGCACCACTGGGATCCACATCGGGTTTCCACTGAAGATTGCTCATCATTTCATTATGGTTCATTATGTGGATAACTGTCAGAAAGCATTAGAAGGGAGGGCTTTGAGTAATAGAACTGAAATGGTAATTTTAAAACAATACATTTTCTAGAGGAAATACAGTGGTGCGATAAATTCAATTAGAAAAGGCAAATGTAAAGACAAAGTAAGTGATGCTTTGCTGTTTGGAGCTAGGCTGTTTCAATTTCTTGATAACCTAAACCTGCAGAAAGCTCTCCTCAAATCAGGACCTTTCGTCACAGATCTTGGTAAATTTGCCCTCATTAGCACTGAGCTCCTCCAGTACAAATTGTCTTAAAAGCTGCAATTTTGGAATATTTTAGGCCACATCTAAGTATCAATCATTCTTTGTTTGTTTGGCATAGCTGACTGAATTATTCAAGGCCGTTTACTTACAGACAGATTCGTGAAGGCCCTTCAAGTTGGCAATCTAAAATAATAATCTCTTATTTACAGAGTGCCCCCAATCATGAGGCTCTAATAAGTTTCATCAAACAAGTTAAACAAAGAGGACCCAACAGCACAAGGACAGATTTCCAATTGAAAAGTACAGAGCACCGTAATGGTGCTCAGAAGTAGAAGAGGCAAAATAACAAATCAGTTCTTTCTTTCCAGATATACAAAGCCAATTTGCTTTTTCACAAGGCATTTTTTCCAGTCCATTTTGAAACACAATGAAGGATTGGAAAGTTACCTTAAATGTAATACTGGTTCTGTCTTCCAAAGGGGGAAAAGAACACCGACTAGAATCATTGAACGAGCAACTGAATGACTAAGGCTTCAAGGTCTCCCAGCACTGCTGATCACCAGACTACGTTCCCCGACTACAAGGAGAGGTAAAGGAAGGGGAAAGAGATCTGGAGGAGAAGCGTTGGTGATCATCAGAGTTAAAGGACATTGATTTCATTGATAAAAATCACACTGACTGGTCGGAATGGCCATCACTAAAATGTCTACAAATAATAAATGCTGGAGCGGGTGTGGCGAAAAAAGAACCCTCCTACACTGTTGGGGGAAATGTAAATTGGTGAAGCCACTATGGAGAACAGTATGGGGGCTCCTTAAAAAACTAAAAATAGAACTCCTGTATGATGCAGCAATCCCACTCCTGGGCATATATCCAGAAAGGACGAAATCTCTAAGTCATAAAGATATGTGCTCCCCACGTTCACAGCAGCACTATTCACAGTAGCCAAGATATGGAAGCAACATAAATGTCCATCCATAGATGAATGGATAAAGAAGATGTGGTACATATGTTCAGTGGAATATTACTCAGTCATAAAAAAGACTGAAATGCTATTTGTAGCAACATGGATGGATCTAGAGATTATACTAAGTGAAGTAAGTCAGAGAAAGACAAACATCATGTAATATCACTTATATGTGGAATCTTAAAAAAATGATACAAATGAACTTATTTACAACACAGAAATAGACTCACAGACATAGAAAACAAACTTATGTTTACCAAAGGGCAAAGGAGGGGAGAGGGATAAATTGGGAATTTGGGATTAACAGATACACACTACTATACATAAAATAGATAAACAGGGACCTACTGTATAGCACAGGAAACTATATTCAATATCTCGTAATAACCTCTAACGGAAAAGAATCTGAAAAGGAATACACACACACACACACACACACACACACACACACACACTCATATAACTGAATCACTTTGCTGCACACCTAAAACACTGTAAATCAACTATACTCCATTTTTTAAAAATCACATTGAAATTTCTTCTAAGAAGTGGTTCATGAAAGCAAAATCCCTTAATCAGCTTAGATGGCATCCTTGTATGTATGGAGGCCTGCGTGTCTGCCTTGCTGGCAACGTCTCCAAAAACCCTGTTGACCTTCTTGACTGATGTCTGTGCCTAAAGGGAACACTGACATTTCCACTCTTTGGCTGTAACCTAGTAACACAGTGGAGACCCCACAGTGCCCGTGTTTGATTATGCAACTCCAAACCAGGTTGGATTTTCTTCATCTGGGAGACAAATGAAGTACTCGATTTCCATTAAGGGAGAATGTTCAGAACACTTGAAATCTCTCTCTAGAGTCATCAATGAGCTGAAGAAATGGCCTGAAAGTGACAAGGACAGAAGAGAGGGTCTCCCATCACATGCGATCCACCAGGGAGGCTCTAAATTCCTACTGGCTAAAAGTGGTCCACAGACCAGCAGCATCTGGGGACTTGTTAAAAATGCAGAATGTCAAGCCTGACATCTCCTACCAATCCCTAGGTGTCTTTCGCGTGATTCTGCGCACACTCATGTTTAAGAAGCATTGTTCTTACTCTCTATTCTAACAGGTACAGATTATTTTCTTGAAAATGTTCACATGATGCCTCCATTGAAAACTGCCTATCTAACTCACAGCCATTTATGCTAACCTAACCTAACAAGAAGCTCCATCCAAAGTCCTCCTAGAGATAAAGTTTATTCTCCATTAAATTCTCTGAAGTTCTCCAGCAATGTCGACGGTGTGAAGAACTTCTTAGGTGTTTCCTTCTAAATTAGCCAATGCTGCTTGTATTCCGGGTCTAATCGTTCTCCAAGTGAACAAAAACCTGATTTTACAAGCCAGTGGAGCAGAGTCTCTCTTTGGCCAGAAGAATGAGTCTCAGAGAGTGTGTTTCATTTCTTCATTAGTGTGCCGTCACAGTGAGCGATCACTAAACTCAGGGCTGCATAAGAATGTTGGGGTTAAAGACAGCATAATGAACAAAGAAGTCCCTGATTATCATGGCTGTCAGCACAAGGGGATTGGGTTTGTCACCTGGCTTAACCAACTGGGAAGAACTGATTAGAGGCTGGAATCACTTTGAAAGGATCCCTGATGTTTATGCTCCTTTCCATCCCCACATCTTGTCAGGAGAAGCCGATAAAGCTGGGGGCGGGGCGAGGGGGAAGGGCTTCATTTTCTGGGTTATTTGATCAAGGGGTTCTCTGAGAAACTCCCACTGTCTTCTCTATTGAAAAATCTACCACCGCACTGTCCAATGGAACTTTCTGTGATCATAGAAATATTCTATAGCAGTGCTGTTCAGTATGGTCACCACTAGCCACATGTGGCTGTTGAGCCCTGAAATGTGGCCATTAAAACAGTCACGTGTGCCTCGTGGCTACCGTCTTGGACAATGCAGGTCCACTGTACTCACCAGGATGGAAGAAATCTAGAAGGAGAGCCGTAGGCTAGAATAGATTCTAATTCTTTTGTTTAATTTACTAGTCTATCTGTTAGCAAAATATGGTCACCTCCCAGATTACCCCTATCTCAAAGAGGTCTTAAAGAGTCTTGTGTAGTAAAATAAAACTTAAAAATTCAACTCTGTAGAGAAGTGGTCTCAACCTTGTCTGTACAGTAGAATTATGGGGGCAACTTTTGAAAATACTGATGCCTCAGTCCTACCCCCAGAGCTTCTGGAGTACAGTACAGCCACTGGTAATTTAATCATGTAGTCAAGTGAGACAATCCCTTTAGAGGGGCAGTGAGATGCACTGGCTGTCTGCTGTGGAGGTCATTTGGGGAAGGAAGTGACCAGCTGGGGATAAAAGAAGAGAACAAACATTCGTTATATCCCTACCATGTGCCAAACCTTTGCAAATATCTTCTTGTTTAATTCTTCTTCTTTTTTTAAAATATTTATTTATTTATTTGGCTGCTCTGGGTCTTAGTTGCAGCACGCAGGATCTTCATTGCCACGTGTGGGATCTTTAGTTGAGGCATGTGGGCTCTTTTAGTTGCAGCATGCAGGATCTAGTTCCCTGATCAGGGATCGAACCCAGACCTCCTGCACTGGGAGCACGGAGTCTTAACCACTGAACCACCAGGAAGTCCCTTCTTGTTTAATTCTTAAAACCACCTCACAGGTAGATAGTGAGAATCCCATTTTATAGATCAGTAAACTGAGGCTTGGAGAGATTAAATAGCCTCTCAAGTGTGTGGTATTAACATCAGCACTGTGTTTCCTCTTAACTCAGAGTCAGAGAGATACAATAAATGCAATGATCTTGTTAGGAGAGTGTTAAGGATCACATATTGCTTTGGTATTTTCATGGGTCTCTTATCAATGGCACAAAAAGCCACCTCTCTTACGTTGTTGAAAACAATCTCTGAAAAATGCAAAAGTTACTTTCATGTTAAACTTTCAGGTCTAACCATAGGCTAAAATCAATATTTTCTTTCTCTCATTTGCATAGTCAGGGTAAAGCTAATAATTTACTCCTACAGAAACATACAACTCCAAGGTTCAGAAACCACTTTTACACATATGGTAAACATACCAGTAACTCAGGCATGTGGCAACCTTTGGGGTCTCCCTAAGCTCCCACACAGCAAGCTGCAAGAATTAAGTGATTGGCCCATGGCCCCCCAGAATGCTAGATAACAGATCAGAATCATAAGACTAAAAATACCTGGGAGAAAAAGCCAGGTTGTCTTGCCATCAGAGGTGAATTTTATGAGGTTCACCATCAAGCCCCAGCCTGGAGAAGACTTATCTGTGTGGAATGTAGGTGCTGGACTGCATGATGCAAATTGAGGGCAATTATCACACTGTTGTCCCACTATATTTCCCTTTGAGCTTGCTATTGTGCCCTAAAATCTCAACTGGAGAAATGTTGGTAGTGGGTGTGGACAGAGGAGGAGAGTTTATTATTAAACTAATTGCACACAATGGAACATAAGAGAAGAATATTTAGATTGGAAAAGAAACAGGCTGGACTTGAGCATATCAAATATACGTGGCATCCAGAGAAAGTACTTAGTCTATGGAAGGAACAGAAAAAGAAGATGAGGAAATCTTCGTCCAGTTATGTTTACAACTAAGTCTGGCCCTAATATACTCCTTCCCTCTGAAAATGTGTGCATGAGCTAAGGAAGAGGGCAAGAGTGCCTCCCAATAAATAGAAACTGTGTGAGGCTTCTGGTCTTGCAGCACGACCACCAAGCTGGGGTGTAGTCCTGGTCACGACCCCTAACATCTCTGAGCTGGTAGTTACCTCATCTCTAAAATAAAGATAATGTCTAGCTCATAGATTGTTATCATATGAGCCCTATGATAAGTTAATCAAAAGTGCCTAATGCATCACCTGGGTATAATGATAAAATGGTTGTTGTAGTTATTATGACAATAATTATTATCCTCTCTGGTTATGAAATGAACTCCGGAGGGTACAGCAATTTCAGTACAAATTTGGGATGGCCCTGCAGTTTCTCCGCTCACTCCTTTTTTAGGTTGTTGTTTTGCTTTTTGTTTTTGTTTTGTTTTTGTTTTTGTTTTGCAGTACGCGGGCCTCTCACTGTTGTGGCCTCTCCCGTTGCAGAGCACAGGCTCCGGACGCGCAGGCTCAGCGGCCATGGCTCACGGGCCCAGCCGCTCCGCGGCACGTGGGATCTTCCCAGACCGGGGCACGAACCCGCGTCCCCTGCATCAGCAGGCGGACTCTCAACCACTGCACCAGCAGGGAAGCCCTCTCCGCTCACTCCTTTTAAAGGTGGTCTTTGACTGGGCTAGACAATGGCCCCCCAGCTGACCCAACTGACTCCAAACCAGAAAAACAACCTGCTATCTGCAGTGATGTTTGCAGGCCAGCCAAGATGGAATGTTCGGTAGTTAAGGAACAAAATAATGAAAGTCCTGATGACAGTAAAAGCTAACATCTGTCAAGTAGCATGATTTTATACATTTTACATAGTGTGTAAATAACATGAGTGTACTGAGTAGCAACAACCATGAGGGAGGTACTATTATTAGACCATTCTACAGATGAGGAGACTGAAACTTAAAAGGCTAGATAGTCGTTTGGGTACTAAATGATGGGCTGCGAGACAAAGCCAAAACCTGTGGAAAGCCCCTGTGCCTGGCCACTCAGCTCTGTCCCTCCAACACAGTCTCAGTCAATGAGAACACAGGGGTGGAATACCCGGGCCCACCACTCCCTGCTCTGGTCAAGGTCATAGCCACTGCAGGGTCTATGAATCCCAGAGTATGCATGAAAGGAATGTCAACCCCCGGAAACACTGTCCATGTAAAGTGTGAGAAAGGAGTTCTCTATTCCCCTGCATACCGAGGTGCCAACCCATCCATTCCTTAACCCAGCATGTGTTCAGTGTCTATCATTAAACAAGCATTTATTAGGATCCAGGTCTAAATGTTATGAACACAAAACTCTGAGGAAAGAAGGAAGAAGGGTAATGACATTGCAAGCTATGACATCTGTGCACAGAACTGAAACCACTTGCCCACATGTGATCCCATCCTATACCTGTTTCCCTTGCAGCTGTCACTCTTCCCCAGGAGTCCTAGATGAAACGGTAAAGCCGTTTATAAATTCCAGTCTCAGCTCTAATTACACTGTGTCAGACAACCCCTGAATGTTCAATCTCTGCTCCACTAAGTCGTCTGTTGGCAGCCGTGCATCTTGAAGGCGACAAACTCAGTGAGAAAGAGCCTTTCTTTCCCTAAGGATTGCCCCTGCTCTGACTGGGAAAAGATGCATGTTTCATTTCATTTGCCCCCTGCATGGTTATCCTGGGAGAAGGCCTAGCAGTGCCCTGCTAGGTGGAAATGAAAGCTGTTGGTATATAAGAAACGGGAGATGAGCGTACAACTTACGGGTGCAGGGCATGGAGGCAGCATCGCTGTCGGCTCTGAAAAAGCCTCGGTCACAGGTGCACGACGTGGCCCCTTCCCAGACAGAATAGCTGTGTGGTGGACACTTGGCACAGCTGGCGTCCGTGGACAGGGCCTTGTAATATCCAATTTTGCAAGCTAAAGGAAAGCAGAAAAAAAAAAAAATCAACATAAACCCCTGATAACATAGCAAAGCGAAATGTTACCTCCTTGATTCAGAAGAAAGGAGACATTTTTGCTAATCACTAGTGAGCATCTGGTTTGAGATGCAGGTAAAACAACCCAAAACATTTGTTGATAACAGTCACTCTTTAAGAGCCATTAACATTACGGTCAGGTGGCAAGCCCTGTGGAAAAAAAATTTCTTAAAACCAGTTGTGTCAATAAAAGCACAGCTGAAGTTTACCCTGCGCTTCCTACATGCTTATATGCATGATGCCGTTTGATCCTTACGGTGCCCCCTTTCCACAGGCACTGTTACTAGTCTTACCTTGGAAATGAGGAATACCAGCTTTGAGCGGTAAACTGTCGGCACCAGACCATGCATCTGGTAAATGTCAGGGACCAGCTTTGACTGCAAGTGCTCGGCCCCCAAAGCCTGTACTCTTGGCCCCATGCTATGGAATCTGACAGCATGGTTTTGAACCAAATAGCTGGAAGTGTATCCCAGCGCCAACAAAAAATTGGTAGGTGATTATTTCCTAATTACGCTCAGCTACAGAGAGAACCAAAGTGAAAGACCAACAGAAGCAACCAAGCATAAAAGAAAAGAGTTGGTAAGACATGGATCATGATTTCAGGGGAAAATAATATAAAACTACCCACGGTAGATTCTGGAATATAATATGTTCAGATTTTTTTTCAAGATTGGCAGATATTGGCGTTCATTTTCAAATTCATAAAACCCTCATGTTTCCCCCTTCCTCCATTTTTCCAACGCCGCCCTCCCTCTGCACACACAGCCCAAGTGGCTGGTGGAGAGAAAACATGGGCCAGGGCCATATAGCTCCTTATGCACCTGACACGCTTTCCATGACCTCATCTAACATCACACTGACACCGAGGACCGCTCTGACTAATGTGGAAAGACTCAATAATTCTGGGAAATCTCACTATAAATAATAATTAATAGCGTCTTTCTCTCCCTTTTTTTTCTCCCCTATGCCTTCAAGATCACCTCCCAAATCTGTCTCAACCTCAAATAAAAATTGACTGACACCATCCATATTAAACCCACAGTGACAAGGCCATTAAAAATAAAGTTATTTTATGAGACCAGAGGTACGATAAAAATGTTACAGTTACCCACAATCTTTCCAGTATGATTCCCTCTCAATTTTCTCCATTTATCACACACTTTGGGTATTTCTAAATTATCAAAAATATCAGCTGGGAGAAGGGCCTTTTCCATCAGCGTGACCACCGCAAGAGACCAACCGCGCCAGCAGATTTTACTCAAACCAGTAGATAAAAAGAGATCCACAGAACTATGTGATTCTCCGAGGAGAAATGGCCACATTCCCTGTCTCGTTACTCATCCATCAAGCATCTGTACGGCTTCAAGTTGAAGTCTGTTCCCCCGTCCAGCACATCCTGTTGGTATTTTCTTAATCATGCTCTGGTAACGGCAGGCGGAAACGGAGTTCAGCAGAAGCACCAGAGAAGCGCGCAGTTACTTCACCATTATTAACTAAAGTTGCTTATGGAATTTCCTTTAACGAGTCAAAACTTTATGGCGTGTGGAGCACCGACAATAAAAGCGCTCGGAGATCAAGCTCTCCCTTATTTGCTTTCGTCTGTCACTGGACCGGAGCATCTTAGAAAAACAAGTTGCTCCAATGACTATGACTGAGATTTATGTCTCAATATGATACGCATCATATCATTAGATAAGGTTCAACATGCAAGGTGCTTCTTGGTCACGCTTAAGATGGCCCTAGGGTTTCGATTAAAATCAAAAACTGTGGCTTTGGCAGGAAGAAGCACAGAGGGTCAAACTCGTTCTTCCCACTTCAAACACAATGAGTCCTTGAACTTGACACAAACCCACTGGGTCTCGTGTCTCACTCGGTCAGTCACAGCCCACAAAGGCAACTTGTGGAAACCTGGTCGCTCGGGGCTGGGACGGCCAATAAGGGATAAATTGCTTTTATTTTTTCACATCTGGATGTTGGAGGAAAACTTTCCACGTTCCTGCCTAATCCTTGTGCACCTTCGTTTCATCAGGCATCAAAATGTAAAAACTCACAGCGGGAGAGGGAGATTGACAACAAAATTGGCCTATGACTGATTCATTGCCATGTGAAAACAGAACACATTCAAAAACTTAAGAAAAAAAAAGCATTGCTATTTCCTCCACTTCTATTCCAATAAGACTACTTCCAGTTAAAGAATTGAATTCCTAGTTCACAAAAATCAAATTGAAGGATATCTTGAATTTCCTAAAGTTCAAAAATTAGTTGTATATATACATGTTTATTTAAGGGAAAAGTGAATTTTCAGTTTTATACTTCTTTTCTGTTTCCTTGAATCTAGTATATTAATGTTACCAAGAGTAAGTATTTGTGAATTTATTTGGAGAATACAGAGTTTTACATCTATTTGGGAAATTGAAGGCTGCTGTTCTTTAAACACACTATTTTTACTCTCTTTTACTCTTGCTTTTACAAGCGCAAGCAGAAAAGACAAAATTGTCATTGTGCTATTCTCAGCAACCCTTGCTACCCTTAACACATTCTTGTGTCTTCAACTACATTAAGACCATGTTATTAATATTTCAGGATACAAAATACAGTAGTGGTTTTTCATGCACACAGCCATTTTGCTGCCTACATTCAAAATGACCTTCTAAACGGATGGCTAAGTACATTTCTTTGCTCTGTGTGGTTCACAGCCTTGCAGCGTTTGGTGCATGGATGTGTAAGTACATCCCATATTTAATCACCATTTATTTGCGTCTTAAAATCTTCACTACATCTTTCATTCTAAACAAAACCCCCATGAAACGTGTATAGCAAGCATTGACACGTGTTATGATTTTCCATCATTCTCTTTTGGGTGAAAACCATTACACTGTAGTTTTGAATGATAGTGACTTGGTAAGCAAGTTTGGAGAGAGCCCAACTGCACACCCAAGACATGCCTTCCTTCTGCCCCGTTGCTGGTGAGGGTTCACTAGATGGGGTACAGAGAAGGAGTGCCTTACTTGATCTTTCAAATATGCCATTGTGGGAAGATTAATTCACATGTGCCATGCAAAACTCTGAATTCTTCTCCTTTAGCTTTGCCTTAATTAGTTCCTTCTGCTGACTTTAAATAAAGGAAGACAAATGAGGACAAAGAAGAGAAAGAAAAACTTTTGTTTCATTGGCTGACCCACTACTATAATGAGGTTGTATTTTAGGACAGTCTTCTGTAGAAGTTCCTTTGTGGAATATTTAAATATAACTACTTCTGGTTAAAAACAAAAACAAAATGGTTCTTAAGGCAAGGTAGTATCTTCAGGATTTCTTAGTGTATAGATGATTTGCATGAGGTGGAATGCCCAATTTCAGGAACTAGTGAAACCTACTCTTAAAAGATATTATATATATAGATGTTTGGTCATTTTTCTCCTTTTTAGAGAAATACAGAAAGATTGATTGCACCTGACTGCCTTTATAGTTCACGTTTAAACTCATTTAGTTTGTAAAAATAGCTACTAATAATATCAATTGTGATGATACATCAAATATTCATTGAGCATTTATGGTGTTTACATGCAAATGAAAAAACTGAGGGTTTTAAGTAACTTGCCCAAGGTCACACAGCTAAGTGGTGGAGTCAGCATTGAGACTGACTTCTAGCAAAATGTGACACTGATATAATTGGGTGATGGGGAGGTACGGGTGGTCCCAACTTCCATTTGTCCTTCCAGCCCACCAGGTTGCTGCCTCGGTCAACCACATGTCTGTGACCCACTTTCCAGGTCTACACTGTCCAGAGTAACTACTGGCCACAAGCGGGCCCTGAGTGCTTGAAACGGGACTGGTCCGAATTGAGACAAACTGTAAATATGAAATACACAGGAGATTTCAAAGACTTCGTACTCAAAAAGGAGAACTAACTTATTAATAATTTTTATATTGATTACATATTGAAGCAACATTTTGGATATGCTGAGTTAAATAAAATACCATTAAATTTAATTTCACCTTTGAAACTTTACGTTTTTTAATGTGGCTACTAAAAACCTTAAAATCATCTGTGTGACTTGCACTGTATTTCTATTGAATAATGCTATGCTAAAGTCTGGAATCTTAAGTCGCGCGCGCACACGTGTGTGTGTGTGTGTGTGTGTGTGTGTGTGTGTGTTCATGTGTGACCACACACAGGCACTCTTGCAAATGCTGGGCACTGACAGTGATGGGGGATGGACCTTTACTCAAATTTACCCCGAACCCACCTCTGGGAGTCTGATTCACTTCTATTTAAGCACTGCTCTCAGGCAGCTGGCTAATTTGAGAAAACCTAATTTGTGCTAAAGTACTAACAAATAAACATTAATGTGTTAAAAATTACCTTCCTGGGTAACAAATTTGCATTTTAATTTGGAGTCTCCAGAAGGTTAAAGATGAAATTCCAATAGTGGCTCCCTTGGGGCAATCTGAGCCATTTATGCAAACTGGTCCAGGGGGAACATTTGGCTGTGGGAGGCCTGTGGGCCCCTCTACCCTCATCCTGTGGGTAGGATATTAGGCACACACTTCCAGACGGGTACTATGGGGAACTCTGCCTTTGGTGTACTGGATATACAGTATTTTCAGTACGCTTAGGAATTTATTTTAGAAATATCAAAGTTACGTAATGGCCGTTATCAAATTAGTTTCTGATTAACTGTTCACTTGCTAGACTGTATATTTTATGAATAACGTAAGAGGTTTTCCTAAGGGGAAAACAATCTGTCAAAGAGAATTTCTGGGGGCTTCCCTGGTGGTCCAGTGGTTAAGACTCCGCGCTCCCAATGCAGGGGACACAGGTTTGATCCCCGCTCAGGGAACTAAGATCCCGCATGCTGCATGGTGAGGCCAAACAAAACAAAAATTTTAATTAAAAAAAATTAAATGTATAAAAAAATTAAAAAATAAAATAAAGTGAGGTCTCTAAAGAAGGTTTCTGCTTTCAGGTTTTTGCGGAAATGTGCAATCCCCAGCCATCTTTGGGGAAGTTGTGAACATCAACAAATCCCCCATAGTACAGACGGGAAAACTGAGGCAGAGAGGTTAACGATCTGCCCAAGGCAGGGTTGGTTTTCTAACCCAGGCAGTGTAGCTTAACCTATATATCAGGCTTATAGATCTCCTCATGCTTTTGAAATCTACAGGGTAAAGATGGACAATTGTTACAGGGAAACTGGGCTCTGCTTTGGGACCATCGACTATTCCATTCATAAATAGCAAAACACTGGCAAAACTACACTGTGCCAGTCATCTGCATTCCACGACTGGTTTTCCTGATATGTGTTGGAAAAAAAAAAAAAAAAAGGAAATTGAGTTTTTTAAGGAAGCTTAGAGATCATCTAATCCAGGGGCGAGCAAACATTTCTGTAAAGCGCTAGACAGTAAAAAATTTAGGCTTTGCAGGCCAAGAGGAAGACCAAGGATATTAAGAAGGTAATTACATAACAAGATAAAATTCTAAGAAATTTCTACAAAAATTTTTAATTGATGAAATTCAGAATATAATAGTAACAATTAAGTGCTATTTATTAATGAGAAGAATGGAATTCCTATCTGGAGGGATAATATTCCACTTAATTGGAGTTCAAAAAAAGTGTGCCTTATTATCAAATTGATTGCAAATGTCATCTATAAAAATCATTCTTAGCTCTCAGACCATAAAAAACAGATGTCAGGCCTGGGGGTCATACTTTGCCAATATTAAATCTAGTCCAACGCACTCATTTTCGAGATGAATGACTTGCCCACCATTCCTTCTAGAGTATGCCAGGATCAAGCCTGGAATCTAAGGTTCCTTGATCTCTGTTACCCTGCAGTGTCTCCCCGAGTTCCAAGCAGTTACTAATTAGAGAAGTGATGGAATGCAGAAACAAAGGAAAAGCAGTTAAGCAAGATAGCTTGAACAATAGCTCAGAGATAAAACAGAGCCCTAGTTCCTCCTCAAGGGCTATACATGACAATCGGATAGACATGTTTGAGTTCTGTAGGAACTATGACCCCCACCCAGGTGATAAATAGTAACTACAATGAGACCCCAGACTGGTTGGAATCAGAAAGTTGATGATTAAGATTCCTGGAACACCACCCTGTTACCTCATCACTAACCAATCAGAAGAAAGTCATATATCCTGCAGCAGTCACCCCAAATGTTGCCTTTAAAAACCCTTCCCTGAAAGCCAATTTAAAGTGAATGTACATATTATAGTACTGAGTCAAATTACTTTTCCAGTAAGATGGTTGGTGGAAAGTTTACTCTTTTGCAGCAATGGTGAGAAAGTGATGTAGCCTGACTTGGGGGCTGATGTACTTATTAGATGAGACAATACCTATGCAGTGAAGCACAGTGCCCGGTCTGTATTAACTACTCACTAAAAGGGTAACATATTATTACTACAGTGGGATATAACAGGCTGCAAAGGTGCACATAATCCATATATTTTAAAAAAATAATAAATAAAACTCAAGTGTTTGTTTTGTTTTTGAACAGAACTGGATATAATTTCAAAAACACTATGAGATAACGTGTTCATTGTTTTATTTCCTTTGTTAACATGTGAAAAACCCTGGATTGAATTCTGTCTCATAGCATCGGCAACTTATTTAGCGATCATACACAAGATAGGTTTCAGGTAAAGTTTTATTTTTATTTTAAAAATATGTAAGAACATTTTTAAAATTAAGTAAATTATTGGGTTGGGTTTTGAGGTTTCTTTTTTCCATCAATAGTTTATGATGAGACCATCTCCTTCAGCAAACCACTGTTCCATCCTATTCTCTACCCTCCAGCTCCTTCCATTGTTTCCACTCTTATCTTGGAAGTAGCTTTCACAAAAAATAGACAAAGGGGAAGAAAATGACAGAAAAAAATCTACACTGAAAATTGACTTGCTCTTTCAACAGAATGCAGTATAATTCCATAAATAGGTAGGTAATTCTAAAATGTCAGATGCAGACGGTTTTCACATAAGATGCAGTAAATCCTCTAGAAGCAAGTTCACATAAAGCCTGCTAAATTTAAATTAACTCCACAAAAATTACTGAACACAAGTAAAAAGAATGCAATGGAGAAATAACTTATTATTTTCCCTGCTTGCCTCAAAAACACACAGTCTAATTATTTGAGGAGCTATTTCTCTTTGGTAAACTTGGAGGGAGTCAACGTGAACAGAAGAAATTCCAAAGACAAAGTTCAACTAAACATGGAAAAGAAGAAAATGAGTTAGTAGGTTCAGCATATTAATAAGGCATAATTCCATTGCCAGAAACTGCTTTAAAAAAGCCTCCCTCTGGGGCTTCCCTGGTGGCGCAGTGGTTGAGAGTCCGCCTGCCGATGCAGGGGACACGGGTTCGTGCCCCGGTCCGGGAAGATCCCACGTGTGGCAGAGCGGCTGGGCCCGTGAGCCATGGCCGCTGAGCCTGCGCGTCCGGACCCTGTGCTCCACAACGGAAGAGGCCACAACAGTGAGAGGCCCGCGTACCACAAAAAAAGAAAAAAAAAAGGCCTTCCTCTGTATATATGTAAAGGTACTGACCTGAATGTAGGTTGCTAGCTCCAATCTCTGGCTACATCAGTTTGGGATTCTCTCTCATAGGGGAATTTTTAAGGGCTCCAACAAAGGCAATTAGGTTTCCAAATTTAGATGTAAGTGACTTGACAGGACAAATAAAGGGCTTCAGTATTTTTGAAAGAGACAGAATCTATTCTGATCTAAAGCCCAGAGGTTGCTACCAGAATTGACCACAGTGAGGCTAGAAACTTTAACTTAGTTTGATCTTTACAATTTTCTCTAAGATGGGAGTTAACATGAATTTATAATAAATCAGAATAGAGCATTGCTAGAAACAAGTAAGTTATTGCAATTTTATAGGGGGTAACAATTTTAAAATAGAAGGCAGCACAACAAACTGTAATCTCTCTCTCTCTATATATATATGTATATATTTAATATGTAGTTTGTTAAATAAAGATTCTTTATTCTTACCTCTAACCCTTGTTCTTATGCTCCCATTTAAGACACTGAAAATTTGCTATATTAAAAAAAAAACAAATTATGGATTTCAATATTGCCTTGAAAAACAATGAGACTATTTCAAGGAAACAATCTAATCCCCAGAGCTCTACAAATTTTGTGGATCTTTTCCTTTTATTTCATACTAAATTTCACATATCAATGACCGTGACTTTCTTTGATAAAATTTGAGATTAATGATTGATTTTTTTCAATTTATTGATCGTACTGAAGATATAAATTTGCATAGGTTGAGCAGAACTTAATTGAATGATTTATAATAATGTTTTTAAGGCTTTGACAAAATTTAAGTTTATCTGCTTTTCTAATATGTAAAAGTTTATATTAGGAAAGGAAACAAATATAAGTTAAAAATCACAAATGTCTACAATATAAAGAAAAAAAAGTCAAGAAAAACAAATACTGTAAGATGAGCTAAACATACAAAGTGTTTAATCACGGCTTAAAAAAAATTTTTTTTTATTAATGTTTTTTTTCTTGGCTGTGCCAGGCAGCTTGTGGGATCTAAGTGCCCCGACCAGCAACTGAACCTGGACCCTGGCAGTGAAAGCTCCGAGTCCTAACCAATGCACTGCCAGGGAATTTCCTAATCGTGTTCTTAAAAACACCTAATCCCTGCCTTGACCTTGAATATAAAATTACTGAAAATATATGGGAACATAATAAGTGCAGCTACATAGGCTCCAACCTCACCACTGATAGTACATTAATCACAGGGATGGCATGCGACTCTGAAGTCATTCACACCGAACTTGATTACCCCTGACATTTCAGAGAGGGACCAACTTGCCAATGAGTTGTGCTATCGCCTTCTTCGGCCTCTGATCTTTGGGGTACATAAAGGCTAGTGGTTCATTACACATCCACTGATTTCAAATAAGAGGTCAGAGCACTAAATAAAGGATCCCACTCCTCATACTCTGAATTTAATACTTGATGTGATCAGCATTATTATGTAAAGAGATCATCCACTAGCAGGTATGCACACCTTTTCATTCATTCGGCTGTTCATGTTTTAGCAAACACTTATTAAGCATTATTATAATGTTTTTGTTAAGCTTTTATAGTAACCATGATAGAAAGTATTCATTGAGCACATACTAAGCCCTAAAAATCTGGGAAATGTTGCCTTCAGGAAGAGTAGACTGCTGCCCCCACTCCCATCTTAAGGACGCTCTCTGGCAGGGGTACCTGCAGGCTTCTATGGGGACCTTTCTGACACACCTAACCCAAGGCTATCTGCTTATTTTTTTTTGGCCGCGCCTCGCAAGCATGCAGGATCTTAGTTCCCCGACCAGGGATGGAACCTGCGCCCCCTGCAGTGGAAGCAAGGAGTCTTAACCACTGGACCACTAGGGAAGTCCCAAGACTGTCTGCATATAGAAGGAACGGAGTAGAAAGATGGCATCTGTAAGAACAGGTGACCCCTGAGTAGAATGTTCCTGAAGGAAAAAGAGTTTGGCCAGGAAGCTGATTCTACCCAGAAAAAATAAAACAAGAGTTACTGATTGCCAGCCAGGTACAGATCACGGAAGTGGGCACTCTGGGTATTTACCAGACTGATTTCGACAAGGCCCCTCTTTTTAGGGAGATCACAGCCCAAGTGGAGGTTCTCTCATTAACTCTAGGTACATCCTATACTTGCTGTTTCTCCATTTAAAAGTAAAGATTGTCAAGACTGGGAATGAATGAAATATGTTCTGAAGCCAGGGCCAGACCAAGAGAAACACATGTTAAACAACTATTTGATTAACTGGCAGTGTCGCTGGTCATTGTCATCCAAACGACTTTACAGCCTGAGTTGTCACAGATCACGATTTATGTGGCTGAAATGACTACAGTAACAACTGCTCAGTGCCTCCCTCTTCTTTTTTGTTATGTTGATGGGGCCCAAGGAGCTCAGAAGAAGAAAAAGAAGCTTTAAAAGACTCACTGCTAACGTTACTAGGGATGCATTACAATTCTTTGCTGAGGTTTTGATCATGGGCCCCTTCAGTGTTTACTTTTTTTTTTTTTTTTTTTCCCCGCCGTACGCGGGCCTCTCACTGTTGTGGCCTCTCCCGTTGCGGAGCACAGGCTCCGGACGCGCAGGCTCAGCGGCCATGGCTCACGGGCCCAGCCACTCCGCAGCATGTGGGATCTTCCCGGACCGGGGCACGAACCCGTGTCCCCTGCATCGGCAGGCGGACTCTCAACCACTGCGCCACCAGGGAGGCCCCACTGTTTATTTTTTGAATATTATCGTACTGAGAATTTTTGGAAAGAGTTTTAAAATTCTGAGTTACTCATGATAAAAAGGGGATTTATGTTAAATGGATATGAGCAGGTTAAACATTTGTTTTGTCTTTGGTATTGCATTAGTGGATTAGTGATTTTATATAACTATCGGCCAGCGTTTAATATTAGCATTAAATTACATGTAATTTAATATTACATGTGTTTGACTATTCCAACACTGCTCACGTCTGAGGAGAACAACAACAACAAAAAATTCCCAAGGAGCTCCTTGAAGAGTCCTAGTCTAGACCAAGTGAAAGTCATGGGGCACGTGCACCGTCTGTGTTTGGTGCTGTATAGAGACAATCTGAGAGATCAGAGCAAGAACCAGCAGACCAAACATTTGAGATCACCAATGACTTCACTCTTAAATAAAAGAGTGCTAGTACCAACTCACTCTCTCCCACTGACTCAGTTACACTCATGCAAGCTTCAGGGCTGGGGTGGGTTTGATCCTTTATCTAATGCATTTTCAGCCCATCAGGCTGACAGATCATGGTCCCAAAAATCAGTTTAAAGCTAGCAGGAATAGGCAGCGTGACACTGAGAGCCCATGGGCACCCACCTTGACAAGGAAGGACTAGCAACTGGTCAGGGCTTACCTGTGAGATTTCTACAGGACCACTTGGACAAAAGGGAGGCTGGGGAGCTGCACATTCATAGATCTGAGCTCCACAGCACTAGGACAATTTCTTTGCTTTCACCGGATCTCCGCTAATGAAAGCACAAAGGGCAGGCCTCTACGATGGTCCTTACAGTATGGCAGGTGGGGCTGGTCCCTCCCTCAGGAGCTCTCCTGTTGAAAGTGCTCTGGCAGCCTCAGCTTTCTCTGTCAGCAGTTTGAATTCATGGGAAAGGGCAAGATGCCAAAAGTGCTTGCAGGTGAATTCTTTGTCCCTTTCAAGTGCATCTGACTTAATACTGATGACTTATACAGGTGTTTATCTTTTGTTGGGAAGGATTATCAGTTAGGTCAGTAAATCTTTCCCAGGTATAAATTATAAATCACAAACAGGGATGCCAGGGGGAAATATCAATTCATTATCTCTTCATTTGTATCTCATCCCAAATATCAAACACAAGCAATCACGATGAAAATTGATATTAATAAAAACAAAAACAAGACCATGATATTGACAAGTTCCCGCAGTGTTGGGTCTTATGAAGGAAGAGTGGGACAACTATTGTTTGTAAAATATAGATGGGGTGACAGTGAGAGCCATTTAAAGCCAGCAGGAGAACAAATCAGGCTTATTGCCAAACACAGAAGAAATGAATTTCACTAGCATAACCTAAATTCATCTCAGATGTACAAAAAGATGTACAAGTTTCTGAACTAACCTTCAAAAATGATTACAAGCAGCATGGGAAATTGAAAATGTTTCTTAGGATTCTAGTTACAAGATCATAACCAACCTGGATTTTGGAAAATGGTTTAATTTCTTTGCTAATTACTCTTCTTTTCTGTATATCACAAAGCAGTTGAGAAACATGAAAAGTCCTTTCACAGAGCTGTCAAAAGCAGATCAGTTTTGTGTCTGGAAAGCTGAGGCCATGAGAAGACCTGTATTTTATTTATTAGAATAGAAAACTTTTTCCTAGCCCTGAGGTGGGATCATTTTGAATGAGGTTCGGATTTGAAGAAGTTAAAAAAAAAAGGCTGAAGTCATAAATCCTCCTCCCAGAAGAGAAAAAAAAGAAAAGCATTAAAACAATTTGGCAGGTGGATGATCATCTCCATGAACAAAATGAAGCTTTTTTCCTCAAGGCTACGTCAAGGTTATACTTGGTATGTCAGAATTCATTCCTAGCATATGTGTAAGTGCAGGAAGTGAATCCAGAGGCCAGGCTCTGTGGGGACCGGAGCTGGGTTCTAGTCCCAATATTTACCAACTGAAGGTCTCTGGGCCTCTGTTTCCTCTCAGGACACCAGACTACATAATTTATAAAATTTCTTTTTAAACTTCTAAAATTCTGGTCTATACTCCTCCCAGGATCTGATAGACTCAATGATTCTGAAAGAGCTAACATGTTTTAATAAACATTAAAGTCATTTATGGTTTGGTTCAAATGCTATTCAGCAAATGACTCCAGTACATTGACCTTCCCTTCCAGGCCTGGTGTGGGCTCATCCACAGAACTCAGGACCCGAGCTCGACCACTCACCAGCCACGGGTCTGAGTTACGGGCTTATCAAAACAACCCACTCCCCCATAAATTCATAACTTTAAACTCTTTATTGAACTTTCTCTTCTCTGTCTTAGCAGAGATTTCTGAGTGTTCCTATGCTCCTTTTGCCACTTACTAAAATCAGAAAAGAGAACGAAGAAAACAGATGTCTTTTCTCTATGGCATCAAGGCTCACTCACTCCACATGTACAGTTAAGCAGCTGCATATGCCTGGCAGAGGGAGGGGATGACAGAGAGGGCGTCTGTGCTTTGGAAGAGCACACACTCTAGTGGCTCAGGTATAATTACAAGAGAGCAAAGTGGTAACATGAAAGCGATTGGGGAAAGGGCTTACAGCAGCTGTTTAGGGAAGGCCTTTTATAGGTGACCCATGAGCTGGGCTCTGAATTAAGAAAGGGCCAGCAAATGTGAAGATTTATGTGAGAGAAGCATTCCAAGAGAAAAAGGAAGTTGCAAAGGCCCCTGATGAGGTATGCATCCATTAGAGAAGAGCTGTCTCTAGGGAAAGCTTGAGGAGGAAAGCCAACACCGAGCTCCAAGAGACCAGCAGGGTAGAGATTTTTCAAACGATCACTCTGGGGGCTGGTTGAAGATGGGTGTTGGGAAGTACCAGTAGAAGCAGGGTCACTAGTGAGGAGGCTGTTGAGGGAGACCAAGAAGAGACGATGGTGACCTGGACCAGGGTGGGGATAGAGGAGCAGGGATCAGAGCTTGGGTTCCAAGTAAATGACATAAAGGACTCGCTTTGCTCTCCAGTGAGGTCACAAAATATTCCTGGATGTGGACTTAAGATACCAGACAAGTGACATGAGGAGTAAATTTTGGTTTTCCCCTTGGCTGTGTCCTTTGAAATGAGTCATGTCTAGATGTACCTGAGCAGACTGGGCCATCACTCCCACCGCTGATGATAGAACACCTCCCACCAACACAACAGTCTCTACGAGGCTGGTAACCAGGCCTAGGTGTCCGACCACTTACATACAGCAGCCACACCTTGATGGCAGGCGCACGACAGCACCCACTGACACGGAGCCTGCCCGAGCGCCGGATTCCAGAGCGCGAGGCAAACCGGAACCAGGAGTGCAACTGACAAGAATGTGTCAACAGCAACAGAAGTAAAGGAAGAGCCATTAGCTTCTGAGTTGACATTAGGTTGCTGTTGGTGTGGGCAGGCTCTGTTGGTTTTCAAGTGGGGTCTTTACTTTCCTGTTTCCGCACAGAGCTGACGTTGACCTAATTGGGAGACCGCAGATAGCTAGCTGGTTTCCAGAAAACTGAAAAAATGAGAGTAGAATTTTCAGATTTGGTACCATTCATACCCTCTTTTCCTGATAGACCCTGTGATGATATAGCTCAGTCCTTAGCCTACAGTGCAAAACAGTCATCTTCAGCTTATAAGAAAAGAAGGGACTCCTGGGATGCCGGTACCAGCCACAAGGAAAGCCTCACTCTTACAGACCCTCTCCTCAACCCCGCCTTCTGCACAAGTATCGTTCAGTGATGAACTGTGTGTTTAGAGGTTCCCGGCCCATCTCCCCCTGTAGAATGCACCTCTTGATCAGTAGCAGTAGTAAATGTGCCTATCCTGTTTGCGATGAAATCTCCAGCACTGCGTATAGCATCCTGGTAGCTGTTCATGACATACTGGTAGGCTGGATAAATGGACGGATGAATTGCCTGTAGCATCTAAACCTTGATGACCAGCTCTAGAAGGCTGGACACACGGCCAGACCACCCCTGGCTCTGTGAACCAAGCTTTACAAAGATCATTTTGGGTTCCCTTTCCTGTTCCTATGTTTCTTGTCCACTGGGACTCAGATTTCCCTTCAAACAGCCTCGCAACGTTACAGGCTGTGCTGAAAGTTGCCTAGAGGAAAGAGTCCAACCCCAACGCAGGCAGGCAAGAAGGTCTGCTGGTAATACTTAAAGGGTGGGGGAAGTGGAGAGGCAAAATGTGAATGTTCCCGGCTTGTGAGCCCCTGGCACTCAAAGGAGCAGGAAGCCCATGGTTCAGGTCACGCAACAGAAAATAAATCCAGAGGGCTGACTAGTTTTGAAAAGCTAAACTATTTAGATAAGAAAAGTTGGGGGAGGAAAGAGCAGTACAGGTTGGAGTGGGTGGGGCTGGTGAGGGAAGAAATAAGTCGTATCAAAGGCAGCCTCGGGACCTCGGGCAGATAGGATGAGAGATAAGTCTCTTTGCTGAGTTAGTCACACCCACCTACATACAATTCTCTTGGCAAAGTTTCCTTTACTAACAAAGCAGGTGCGTGTTTTAAACAAAACAGTGCAGTGTCACAGCCAGGGTGCCTATAAATGTAGTTTAAAAAAAAAAATCAAAGAGGGTAGACTATAACAAAACATGATCCATGGTTTGAGAATATGAGAATACTAAGATTACTAGGGTCCTATGGCCACAAAGGAAACCCGTTTCCTCAACGTACTTGAAATGATGCGGTTTCCGATTAAGGATGTTTGGACCCTGAGTCACAGACTGCAGAGCTGATATTAACCCCAACGCCCTGTGAGGTGGAAAACAGATGGTGATTCAGAGCAAGAATCCAAGGGAAAGAGAGAGGTGGAGAACAGGAAGGGACTCAAGAAAACATTTCCTTTTCTTCAGCTCTTCAGGTTCATCCAACAGAACTTCTTTCTTCTGCTCCAGCTATAAAGACATCCCACTTAGGAGACTGGTCCTGGATGGTATTCATGCTGCTGGCATTGCCACTCGAAGTTAATACTACAGCTAACTAGCCCCTAGGAAAGGAGCCTCTCAGGGTTTAAGGATAAAAAAACATGAAAAGACCTGGGCATAGTGGTAGAACAACCAAAGTGAACTTTCAGAGACAAGGCAAGGATAGCATTCTGAACTCCCAGCCCAAGTAAACAAAAGCAGGTTACCTCCAGCACAACCTAGAGCTCCAGCCACGTCCTACCTAGCTCTTCGACCAAGATCCTTCTACTTCCCCTGTAGTTTCTCAGTTTTTCTGTCTCTCTCCCTTCCTCTAGTTTCTGCTTCCACTTTCTTCATCGGCCATTATCTGGATTTAAGCGTAATTTTTAAATACCCATTTTGTGTAATAAAGAAAATACAATGTCCACACTGATTGTGTCATGCCTGTGTTTAAAATCTTTCAAGGGGCCCCATCGTGTACTCCATCAAATTCGAACAGAACAGTAGAGACACTCAAAAGCCTCATATCCAGCCCCAGTTGTTCCTCAGATATCCTACATTTCAATCAAACTAGACCGTGTAGCATTTGTTCTTACTTGGACTGTTCACAAGTTCTCAGTCACTTCCGGATAACAAAATCTTAACCTCTCCTCTGCAGAACAAAAACGTGCTGTCTGCAATTTCAGTAAACAAGGAATGTTGCCCACCACCAAGCCATCAGCCCCCGATGACAGTGTACCCTGTGGGGAGTTCCGCATGGAGAAGAACAGGATACTAACCCCAAATAGTTAAGATATATATATATTTAAGGAATAGTTTCAATGAGCCCAGACTTTTGCATATTCCCATACATAGAAGAGCACTACGTCGTTAACTTAAGATTTGTTTTGTGATTAGCAGTAACCTTTTGACGTTCAACTATGTGGTTGTATTTTTTGTTGTTGTTTTTTCTTTTCCAATAAAAACTCCTATATATCCTGGCTCCTCCTTACCTCTTCAGAAGTTCCTCACTCTCCTGGGCTATAGTCCTCAGTAAGGTCCCCGAATAAAACATAGCTCACAACATTTAGGTTGTGTGCTTTTCTTTGGTGGGCACTTCCAAGCCTAAACAAAATCAGCCACCACCTCTTCTGGGAAGCATTACTACGTTCGGGAATCAGACCTCACATTTACTTTGTGCGCACTACACTCCTTTATCGTCATGCTTCTTTACACATATATTTATTTCCCTGTTATCCAGCAAGTAATTGGTAAACCCAGAAGACAGGACTTATCCTAGACACACACACACACACACACACACACACACACACACACACACACACACCCCTATCTTGATTATAACAGATGGGAGTTCTAAACTTACTAGTCAAGTGTTTTGAGATTTTTCAATTATGATTTCTCTTCCCCCAAATCTAATTTTTGAAAGCTCATGTAATCCCTGATTTTTCTTTTCCCTATGCATTTGTGACTCTGAACAAATGAAAGTCAATAATCCTTGAAATCCATGTTTCATCATATGACATCATAACATTTGATGAAACCCCCCAACAGTTGCACTTTCAGTATGCATTATTTGAAAAATTCTACAATGACGAAAGGTTACTACACATTCAATAACTCTTTAAAATACATTGGCATTTTATTAACTATAGTAGCACCTTCATGTATTTGAAAAATAGAGATTATGAGAGACAGGTTATTCCATATACAGCAAGGTTTGGCCTGGTCCATGCAGTGCTAACCAGGGACATTTTGCAATCATTCCTTCCCTATTCTCAGTCCCACAGACTCTGTGACCTACAACTGTGAATATCAATCAAGTAGCCATTGCTTGGCCTAACTTCAAGCAGCTAACTTTACTTCCAAACTTGCCCTTGAATGAGGAAAGGAAGAACGCTCTACCCAAGACCAAACCAATAGTTCTAACTAGATGTTGCAGGATGTAGAAAACGTGGAATTGAAACTAGCTATAAGGTTTCCAGACCAAATACCTGAGAGAAGAGACACCATAACCAAAAGAGGGACTAGAAGAAGAGGAGTTGATTTTGGAAGGAAGGGCATGAGGTCAGCGAGGTGGTCACTGAATTCAAGACCTTTAAATTGAGATGTTCAGGAAGCAACTGGAAATACAGGTCTGGAGGTCAGCACAACTAGAGACAGAGATTTGGAAAATATCTGCAAAGAACACAAGAATCACAGGAGTGGAGAAGCTGCAGATTCAGAAAAAGTTCAGGAAGGAATCTTGTAAATACCATCTTTCAAAGACAACTGGAAAAGAGGCAGGATAGACAACAGAACAGAGCGAGAAGGGAACTTGAATGTATTGGCCACCACCAGGCACTAGGCCACGCGCTTTAAATACGTGACCACATTTAACCGAGAGCAACCAATTGCTCTTGACCTAGGCATGGCCAGTTATGCCCACTGTGCGTGAAAGGCACCTGAGAATTTCAGTGTCCACTGCTACAGATCAAATGCTACATTCACTGTGGAAGAACAAGGAGGGTGCATGAAAAAAGCTAAAGGAGATCAGAATTTCAAACAGTCAAGGTGATTATTAAGGAGGAAGAGGCCTAGGAAGGGACAGATTGTCAATGTCAAAGACGTCTGTATTCTTTGAGAACAGTATCAGGGGAGTGATGTGGGAGCAGCTAAATTGTAGGATTGGTCCAGTTTATAAAGCACAATGAGTCAAAAAGTTAGCTAACCATACACCTATGCAATGACCAGTCTAGAAATTATATAAAGACAGTAGGTTACTGTTACAACAAAGCTCAGTATTACAGGGATTTAAACCCAATCAACACACCAATAAACACCCACTCCAGAACACGGCTCTAGCAGGGTCTCCCACACTTCCCAGACTTATGTTCCATTTTCAGGAGTTGTATCTTCTGAAAGTTCAATCATTTTCTCAATTTCTTAACTCAAAAGCCAATATCCCTTGCCATAAATTGAAGGCGATAATAAAACTAAAATTCTAATTGTTACATTATTTTAAAACTGTGCACTACCGCCTAGAATTTGAGAACCTCAGTACCATCAATATGCTTCCAAAAAGATATATTTCAGTTGAGAAAACCAAGGCACCCAAATGGTGCTTGACTTGCAGAGGCAATAAAATATTTATTAAGTGGTGGATGGGAGGTCAGATGCAGAGAGAATGGCTCCAGAGCAAAGGCTCTAGCCACTCCTGTGTGCCTCCTGCCAGGTACTACCCTCCCTCCTTAGCACCAGAACTCCCCAAGAGTTTAAGTATTAAACCCACCAGATTCTGTCTGAGTGCATTTTCATGCCAGGCTTCCGAATGGAAGAAAGGAAAATGAAACTTGAGAAAGCATAGTCACGTGCGGATAGCCAATAAGGCAAGTGGTAAATGAAATGATCATTCCTCAGGTGTTTGCCTATCTTTGCAGGTGTTTTTCTACAAGGAGAATGAGAATGCAGGGCAATGGTCAGTCCATGTTAAATCTTAATATAGCTGTTAAGTCATCATGACCCACCAAAAATAGACTTATAACCAGTTTTACGTAACGATGAACGTTACCTGGGAAGTACAATTGTCATTTCCTAATGAAGCCCATGTCAAATGAATAGGCAAACTAAAAAAGATAAGGAAGTATAGTTCTAGAGAGTGGTCTTTCAGAATTTCCCAAATGCTTAACCATCTACATAAAATTTAAATATATCTTAATGACTTAAGCCAGAAAGATACAACATGTATCTTGGACTTGGACTTTGTACTTGGACTTCTCAATACTTTGTACTTGACTTTGTACTTGGACTTTGTACTTGGACTTCTCAATACTTTCAACATCTCAAGTGTCCATTCAGGTTAGTAAACACAACCTAAACCTGTTGCCACATAATTGATCCTTCTTAGCATCCCAAACCTAGATGTGATTTGATCACATTTTAACGGCTATTGCCAATGAATTACTAGGAACGTGCTCATAGTTAAGGTATTTGTTCCCCCAATTCAGATTTAAAATAAAAATTTTCAAGTAATGATTATGACTTTATAACCCTTTAAATTCCCCTAACTGTACTATCTGTTGTCTCATTCCTCTGGGATAAGTGCGAAAGAGAGAGAAGACATAGGGCAAATTTCATACAAATATGTAAGTTTACAGCCTTCTGAAAG
Organism: Orcinus orca; assembly: GCF_937001465.1. Lineage (NCBI taxonomy): Eukaryota > Metazoa > Chordata > Mammalia > Artiodactyla > Delphinidae > Orcinus > Orcinus orca. Next base: position 104,278,666 of record NC_064565.1, read on the forward strand.
AGCTCACTATTTTCAACACTCAGCAAATTACATGCCCACGACAGAAATTTCTATTTCATAAAAGAATGTGATAAAAATTGATGATGTAAACTAGACCCATCTGTCAAGTACACGTGGCATTCACAATGGCCTCAGGGCAAAGCAGGTGCATTTGTCCCCTACAATGTGTACACAGAGAGGACATCCATTATGCTGCGTGAAACTTACCATTTAGGTGGATGAAAATTGGTGCTAGACTCCATGTACGACATATATATTAAGTTAAAAGGTTAATTCTCTGACTCGTGGCCTGGATATTAGGGCTGTGGAGGTAAACAAGTTATCATATGCTCCCTAAACTACCTTTCAGTGACACAAGATAAGGAGGTGAGAAAGGGATGTGTCCTCTATTTAGCTCCATTAGTTCCGGCGGTGGGGACACCCGTGCCCCCGGCTCCACCGTGTTTCCTCAGTGCGGGTAGGACGGCTCAGGGGTTAGGCACACAACCGGAAGTCAGACAGACCTGAATAATGGAGCTGACGCTCGACAGTGAGATGTGAGACTTAACCCGCAGCTGTGATTTCCTCAGTGAAACTGGGACAACATTGTGTGAGAAATAATGGAAAACTGCCCACCAAGTACATGGCACAGTGCTCGAAATACACTGCTTACCACGCTGCCCTGAGGTCCTCAGCAGGAAACATAAACGTGGCACCTATATCCTCTCTACAGAAGTGCTTCTTCCTGAAATTGACATTCCCTGAAAAAACATTGCCAAGGAAAGAGGCTAAGAGTGGGGAAGGAAGAAGAAACCTATCGAGTACTTTTAGGTTCTGTGTCCCCAAAATGCTGAAGTGCATATCCTCTTTACGACTCAGAATTAGATACCGTTTTCCCCATTTTATTTTCTAGATGAGAAAATGGAGGTTCAGGCAAAGGTCCCAGCTAGTTAAAAATGGCCAAAGTGAAAGTCAAATTGAGGTTTTCCACATTCTAAAAATAATTATAACTAATATTTATTGAATGAGTATGGTCAGCGCTTTACATGGGTAATCTTACTAAATACTTAAGATGACCTGATAAATAAGGAAACACATGACCTCTATTTTAAATGAAGGAAACTGAGGCATGTAGAGTTGGGCAAATGCTAGATTGTTTGTTGGTAATAAATTTCAGAGTCAGTATTTGAACCAAGAAGCGTAATTCCAGAACTATGCATGCCTCAAAAGCTTGTCTTTCCTTTGTGTGCTCAGGGAATGATAATAGGATCCAGGGTCAAGAAAAATTCACACCCACCACACACACACGTACCTACCACACACATACACATAAACACACCCACACACACCCCACATACACACTACACACACACACATTTAAAATGAGAAAAAACATTAAAGTCATAGTCTACTAATCTGTCTTGGAACAACATAAGAAAAGAAAAATGGTGTGGAAATCGGGTAAATTCAACATGTCCCCATCTTCTCTTGGTTCAGAGGATTCTTATTAACAAACATGTTCAACTCTTCAATAGCAAAGTGTCTCTGATTAACGTCCATACTCACAGGCCCACCAGCCTAGTCTCTCAATGAAAAATGTTAAGAGGGAGGGAACAGGAAAGGAGAAACTAGGACACTGGGAAGAGGCAGCTGAAATGAACAGACGTGTTCTTCGAAAGACACCCTGGACAGAACTTGATAGTGTCCAGATTTAGGACAAGGACTCAGCCCCACAGGATGAAGAGGGTCACAGTTCAAAGTGCAGCCCTGACCCTCCACCTTCATCCCCACCTAGAAGTGAACAGCCCAGCATGGTGGCCCCAGCGCAGGAAGGGAGGCCCACCTGGGTCTCCTCCGCACTCATGGAACCTGGAGGCCCACACTGCCTCAGGACCACTTGTCAAATCCTTCCAGAGTCAAGGCAAAGTTGGCATGGGTCGGTCCTAAAGATATTAATGGCTTATCTTTATCCCACAACAGCCCTAGGAGTTAGATACTATTGTTATTTCCATTTTACCTAAGAGGAAATTGAAACATAAAATAAAGATGAAGTAACTTGCGTAGCTAAGTACTGGATGGGACAGGGTATAGACTGAGGCAATCTGACTTCAGAGCTCTCGCAGGTGCCCTGCAAACTCCTTCTTTTAGTATTCCAGAAGCTCAGGAGCAGAGACAAAGAAATTCTTTCACAGATTACAGGTGTTTGGACATCGTTCCCAGCTCCCACCCCAACCCAATTTCTCCCTCTTTCCCCTCCCCTCCTTCTCCACACACATGCAACACAAACCTTATCTGTTGTTTAAAACACAGAGCTCTGCCTGTCTGGTTCACCCTTGTGTAAATACAGCAAGATTCCTGATATGGAGGCCTGTAATCCGGCAGCAAAAGTCTGATAAGGGTCTCTTAGGTGAGAGAGCAAACATATTAGCTTTACAGGAGAATGTACTTATTGAGTTAAAAATACACAGACGAGAGAAGGAAGAGTGACCACAGTGAAATAGCAAAGGAAAGCCTCCTAATTCCAGGCTGGATAACCACCTTCACAGAAAGTCCACATTAACCATTCAATGCATTAACAACAACAACAATAAAATCAAATCAGACAATTAAACCTTTTACCCGCACACCCACCTACAACTCCCAGCCACCTTTGGTCACTTTATTCTTATTCCCTTTGAATCACCATGGCCAAGTTCGAACACCTTTTTTTATTATAATAATATTATCTGATTCTTGCAGTGCTTGCTTACAATTCATCTTCACAAACAGTACCTCGTGTAATGAACTGAATCATCAATACAACCCAGAAAAGCTGGAGTTCTCCCATTTCCCAGATTAGGAAATACAGCTTCAGGGAGGTTGCCAGCCAGCAGAGCAGGAAGCTGATCTTCCGATTCTAAATCCAGCGCTGCTCCCATTTCACCATTTTCGGTCCCTCTGATGGCCACTTCCACACCCTTCCTCCTCTATCCCAGCTCTCTGGTCCTATGTTCTTCTGTGTCATCCCCAAATATGCTACAGCTCAACAATTCAAACAGTTTTCAAACGCTCACACAACTAAAGGCATGCTCTTAGCCTTGGTCAGATACGCCCCTCTGATAGAACCAGATCAAGAATCGAATTAGCTTGTGCAGTCTCAAATAAATTATAAGCAGAGAGCATTAAAAACAGTCTGTCCATATGCACCCCCTGCCTCCACCAAAACAAAAGAAGAAAAAGAAAAAAAAATACCTCAAGAATATGCATAATCTAGTAATAGTGGGTCTCTCTGAATGATAGGATTGTGGGTAATTTTCTTCACACAATACTTTATACTTTCTAAATTTTCTATTAATATATATCACACACTGTTTGACATCAGGGAAAAATGATTTAAAAAATGTTAAGCAATGAAAACACTGAGATGTCGGGTCAGTTGAGGAAGGAAGGAAAGGGATTTATTTTGCTGTATCCTGAGGGGGCTGTGGAGAAGGTGGGGTGAAGGTGGCGGCCACCATCCACAGAGCACATGGAGGTAACTGAGTGGACGGCTTCCTCTCTCACCGGGGACTGTGACTTCTGCGAAACAGCCGCCCCTCCCTAAGGACCACCAGCCCTTCCCACATCTAAACACAACACGCTGACTTGTACCAACAGAGAACGCCTATCTTCTAAAACAAGTTTAAAGATTGTTTGGATCTGAGGAGAGAGGGAGGTGATTATCCTGTAGGCAGAGCTAATTATTTTGACCTAACGCTTTGAGATACCCCTGGCATCAAATCTCTGACTCAGAAGCATCTCAGAGGTCATCACACCTGGTCTTGAAGCCCAGACTTAAAAGCAAAATTTGAGTTGCTGCCGAAGGGCATAACCTCTTCAACTTTCAGTGATTCCGCATTCATATTACTGAAGGTGGCAGAAACTTTGGTCGTCAACTGTAATGGTTTCTAGGCATGACACACGGAGCTTTGGGACCCAAATCCAGCAACCGTTTTCCTTCAGTTGGCAAACCTGCAAGTACGGTTTCCTCAACGTGAAGACAGAGCACTAGAAACGGAAAAGGTGTTTTAACCTGAGTATTATTTTCACATGAGGAAATCTGACCTCCCACAAAACCACTCATGAAAAGGGTGAAAAACGGATTCAGAAAGTGAAAGGAGGGCCTTCCCTGGTGGCGCAGTGGTTAAGAATCCGCCTGCCAATGCAGGGGGCACGGGTTTGAGCCCTGGTCTGGGAAGACCCCACATGCCGCGGAGCAACTAAGCCCGTGCGCCACAACTACTGAGCCTGAGCTCTAGAGCCCGTGAGCCTCATCTACTGAAACCCGCACGCCTAGAGCCCGTGCTCCGCAACAAGAGAAGCCACCACAATGAGAAGCCCGCGCATCGCAACGAAGAGTAGCCCCGCTCACCACAACTAGAGAAAGCCCGCGTGCAGCAACAAAGACCCAATGCAGCCAAAAATAAAATAAATAAATTTAAAAAAAGAAAGTGAAAGGATTTCAAGTGCGATATTAGCTAAATGTCAAAATAATAACCAAAACAGACAGACCAGCAGGAGCAGGTAATAAATCAAAACAGTTGTGAGAATCGGACCTCATTAGGTTTGAAAAAGGAACACTGCTGCACAAACTGGTTATTAGCACAAGGCTCTCTTTCTCTCCCTCTTTTTTTTTTTCCTCTTTGAAAAAAAAGTTGGGACTAGACCCAAATCTTTAATACGTAATTTCTTTCCTCACTGTACATGTCTCAGCAAGTCGCCATCAGCTATTTGTTATTAAGGATCTATATAAACATTAAGGCCAGGAGACTGACTCATGCAGAAGAACAGGAAGAGAAAGAATTTGATCACACTGTTACTTTCAACTGCCTTTGTGTTCAGCATCATCCATCAGAGAGGAGATGGCCGTTAACCAACAGGGAAGCCTTTGAGCGCAGTTGGAAGCAAATTCTAAAATAAAACAACACAGCAGCGGGGAACCACGGATGGACTGATAGACTTAGGGATGGGTGAGTACCTGTGCCTGGCATGGGATGAGTGGTGACCCTGTCACATAGTGGAATCCTGCAGGGGAACTGGGACACGTGGACCCCTGGGCATCCTTCTCAGGAGAGCTGCTGGGCTCGGCATCCTTAAACATGTGGGCTGAGGGCTTGATGCGTATGATTTGGGAATGGGGGACAGGGGAAATTCTGTTCTCCAGCTCTGCTGGGTACATCCGTAGCCCTGTGGGAGCCGAAGGGAAGAATTACAGCAGGGCGTTGCAGTGGGCAGGAAGGCAGTTCTTTTTGTTGTCCACTCCTCCATTGTGCTGTGGGTAAATGTGATTCTCTGAGCCCCTACCGCCACCCCCAAGTACCTTGGAAGTCCTTCAAATACTAGCTATAAGTGGCTGAAGACAGAATGACACCTCCAAGGCCTGGGAACTAACTTATAAATGTTAATTTAGAGTCACATAATCAGCCCATGTACCCAGCTACAATCAAGTTAAGAAAAGCATCAGTTAAGATACAACTGCTTCAATTGCAGCAAATAAGTATGTTCTAAGACGACTCAAGAAAGCAAGGTCAAGAAAAAATTACTACTAGAAAAGTCCAACGAGGGCTTCTAAACCTGCTTAGTATTAAAACTGCAAAATTAGAAAAGTAATGTTCAACTCTCTATTAGATAAGCTTGCAAGACCAAATCTAGTTAGAAAGGGTTTATACTGGGGGGTTTATTACTCTAGTATAGATTAATAGATTAACCATTTCAATGCCTGAAACACCAATCATTTCTTACATTCTTCAAAGCATTAGACTTGTTTCTGTTTGCAAAAGCCATGTGCACTTTTTAAGCTTAAAGAGCCAGTATGGCTGAGACTCAAAGTCCTCTTTTAAAGAACTTCTACATTGTATAATTTTTATCAAATTCTTGGAAGTCCTCAGGCAGGAATTTCAAAGTAATCACACATGGAAGTTAAAAAAAATAATAAAGATATTCTAATTCAACACTGAACCATGATAGAAAGGAAAAATATAAAAATCTACTTCTTGTACAAATAAGTACATTTGCCTTCCAACTCAGGGCTGATTTTTAATGATATCCTTTTTCTTCACTGATGTATGTGAAAAGCTTTTTTCTTTTCTTGTTTTTAAAGAACAAACGTAGTATAAATAGGGTCACGTTATATCCATCTATCTGTATCACACCTATATCTGGTCTAAACAATTTTTATGTATCTAGATACAGTCTAGACAAAAACATTTTATCTAGATGTCTGTTTTATTTTTACTTTTTACATCGCAGCTATTCAAACCCAAACAGAATTTTGTATCTGTGCCAAGGCCAGGGCTTAATGGTCCTCTCAGGGAAGCAGAGACTGAAGACAAATGTCTGCTGAATGAAGGGAAGGATAAATGAGAGACCATGTGCAGAATTTCCCAATGAAAATGTGTCAGGGGAATTCCCTGGTGGTCCAGTGGTTAGGACTCTGAGCTTCCACTGGACGAGGCCTGGGTTCGATCCCACGTCAGGGAACTAAGATCCCACAAGCAGCATGGTACAGCCAAAACCAAAACAAAACCAAAAAGGAAAATGTGTCAGAAGAAAGAACCTCTAGCGGCCATCATTGACCCTTTTCCTTTCTCAAGGTGTGGCCAATGTTCTTTCAAAGTGGGACCCTGCTGAGACAAACCAGCCTCATTAAGGTGTTTGAGAGGTAAATTTCAAACATTGTTACAGAGATAATTAAATGTATCCTATTGAAAGATGGGAAAAATCCCACCTGTTGAGATTTCACAATGAGTTCTGATTGTTGGCCACCTTTAACTTGCTAAGTAGACAGGATTTACCCAAATCCCTTCTCATTCTAAGGGCAGGTTATTAATTTCCAGTTCCTGCTCAAGGAACCAAAACTTTGAGCCAATTTATGAGCTTCAAGAAGACCAGCGTAAAAGTAAAGCAGTCATGTTTTATGCTGTTACATTTAACAGTCATGTTACAGTCATGTTTTATGCTGTTACAGTTAAATGCCTGTTACATTTTATTTGAGCCACACAAATGGCCTTGGCATGGAAACTATAAAGGAGTTTCACTGAACAATATACATGCGTTATAGTAAACTCATTATTTATCCTATCATCTGGCAGCTCTACTTCTCAAAACACTGGCATTTTTTGTTCAAAACGTGTTACAACAAATCATAAGCCTGGCCGGTCTTCTTTTGACTTGGTTTCTCTTTCGGTTTGTGGCCCTTTGCTAAATGTTTGAACGAGGAAGTGGAGGAAAGGTAGTCACCTGCCCCACCCACCCCCAGTTGTATCAATAAAGGACACAGATGTGCACTTGATTAAGGGGGTTGATGACTCTGAAAGAAGAAAACTGATGTGCTCAAAGCATAGACTCATAGGTGTGTCCCTGAAAGAAAAATGTTGAAACCCTGGTCGACACCCGTCTGTAACTCCAAAATTCAACGTAGCTTCTAGACACACAGATTATAGGGCCCTGAATGAGTTCCAGTTTATGGAGTTTCAAAACATATGGAATAATGATGGCACCCGGGACTGTGCCTCTTCCGAGAAATTCATTCTGGACTAAAGAATGAATTTGTGCAAAAACAGACCTCTAATGAATAAACAGATCATTGACATCCCAGGTACCCACGAGTGGTTTGAGAAAATGTCTCTGCCCTGGTCTCAGCTCTGGTGCTGGTCCTGATTCTACTTCCATTTGTTGATCTTCTTGGCTAATCCACATCCAGCCCTGCTCTACAAAGTTTTCCTTTTAACCAGCATGCTAGGCTGACTCCAGAAAATTCGGAGACTCTGTATCTGCAAATGCTCTAACACTGGCATGTAGGAAGGATCTCCCTCCCAGCAAAACGGTCTCTTGCCTGATAGCCTGAAATGGCCTTCTTCACTGGTCTGGCTGCGGGGGTGGGGTTGAGTGAATTTCCCTACCTTTTTAAAAGGAAGAGAACAAACAATCAGCAAGCTAGGATTCTCCCTGGAACCCAAGGTCAATCTGTTGGTTCCTGTTTAAAAGTCTTAATAGTTGATAACGTTTTGATTGGCTCTTCTTTGTTCTACTAGGGCTGCCACATTTAGTTGATAATTTGATGCCTAAATCCAAACTGAACAGCCTTTCACTTCTGTGTCGTTGTCCTTCCAACTACTTTTTCCCCCAATAAACAGTCTCCATAAAAAAGAGGTAAAAAACTCCCAATTCTCCAATAGACAGAACTGCTCTTTGCTCGAGCATCTACATGATTTAATTTTTGTATTAATCAGAAAGAATATTATTTACAGCATCCAACCAAAACAATGTGGTATTGGCTAATTTCTGTCTATCTGAACTTGACCTCATGGGCCTAGAAGGGTGTAGGCTCCATCCACGATTTTAACCAGAACCACCTGGGAGTTTGTTAACAATTTAGATCACAGACTCAAAACTCAAAACTCTTGGGAGGTGACCTTAAACATGTGTATTTGTAGCAAGCACCCCAAATGATTCTAATGTACAAAACTCATTTTCAGAACCACTGGGGTTCATCATCAGAGAGAAAAGCCTCAAAACAATCACATTCCACCAACTTATCTTATGCCATTCCTACACCTAAAAAAAAAAAAATGAACAGCCATGTGTTAACCTTTTAGAACAGCTCCAAATTCCAAATTGAATAAACATCATCATTTGTTTACTGTCCTAAACTACCCATCTACAAAGCAATAAAACAATCATGCCAAATCAAGGGCACTTTGTTTTTTGCTCTTCAAACAAATGATTTGTCATTTTCTCCTTTTGCTTAAATTAAGCAAATTATCCTTTAACTATAACCTTCAGGTCAACTTTCCTGGGAGGCTTTCCTTATCTTTCTTCTGCACGCCTTAATAGTAGAAAAAGGTTTCGGTAAACATTACAAATCTTCATAACGACAAAACATTCTCTTTGGTTGGATGAAATATCTAGAATCTTCCAAGATCAATGGCTCTCAATGGCCAGAAGAGAGCATGCAATCAAGGACTATAGATGAATGAGCCAGGTGGAAGAGACCAAATCTCTCCTCTGCTCTTCAAATTCTTCCAAAAATCCAGTCTCCTCAGCCCCAGGGTGTGACAGCTAATTCCCTGTTCTTAGCTCAAGGGGCATTTATTCCTCTTATACCACTGTACTATCTAAGTTTTATCAAGTTCCTCTTCTCCCTGGAAGCCTTTCCAGATAGCTCCAGTCAACATAGATTTTTTTCTCCCCCCGATCTCCAGAGAACCAGCACTTAATATCCTATCACACATTTTGACACTTAAGAGCTAAAAGGCGTCCTGTAAAAGACTTATTCCAGCTAATTATTTTCTAGATGAGGAAATTGATGTGGGAAAGGTAAGGAACTTCTCCATGATCAGATAATTGGATACTTTCAGAACAGAGATTAGAAGCTCAGTGTTTCCACCCTAAAGTACTCCTTTCTCAAGAAGATTGTAGGCCTTTTTGGGAGCTTGGGCTCTAGATGAGAAATTATTTTAAATAAATGTACTGGTGGTTTACCCTTTCATTGAAAGCTGCCCATCATACTCCTTGGCTAAGGTTGCTCTGCAGTAGACCTTTGACATTCTTTAAAGGTATTTCCCCAAACCCCCATTAGTTCCTAAATTAGAAAATCTCTCTTTTTTTTTTTTCTTCTGGGGAAAAGAAAAAAGCACTATTAAGATTCCAGAAGATTGTATCTCAATGAAAGAGTAATCGGAAATTTCAACATAAAGGGAAAAACATGAAGAGTCCTTCGGCGTAGAGAAGTGGTATGGGGAGAAGGGCAGCCAGGAGGACATCACAGCAGTAAGCAGGAGATAACCAAGACGGCAGCCAGGGTGCCCAGCTGGTAAGAACTAAGTGGCAGCAAGGATGGAGGATAATATTTAATGATAAAATCAACAGAAGACAAATCTATTGGGTGGATCACACCATTAGGTGTGAAGAATCACTCCCAGGTTTCAGGCTTAAACATCTAAATGTAATCATATACTGAAAACAAGCTTATTGGGGGGCAGGGAGGAGAGCCCAGTTTTGGACACGTTGCATTTGAACTGGCTATGGACATCTAGGTGGGGACATAAGCAGATAATCACATGGTTTTAACATACTGAACAATACAAAGTTACTATTCACTGTTAATCAAGAAACTAATGAGACCCATGAAAGCCAAAATAAAATGGCTAGAAGAGGTTGCTGGTTTCCTAAATTAGAAAATCTCTATTATAAAACATAATTTGGTCAAATCCCTTATCTCTAAAAGGATTTCTATATCCCCTGTTTAGGAGGATTGAAAGCATTATGTGAGAACATGTATCCAATCAGAAAAACAGATACACTGAAAGGAAGCATAGAATCCTGGTTAAGACTGCAAATCAGTAGCCGGACTTCTCAGGTTGAGTCCAGACTCATTTACTAGCTGTGTGGCTTTGGCTTTGGGCAAGTTGCTTTGCCTCTCTAAGCCTTGGTTTCCTCATCTATGAAAAAGGGAATAATGACAGTCACTACTTCACCAGGTTGTAGTGCTACAAAGAAATACTGCAAGAAAAGAGGTTAACATAGAACCAAATTCTCACCAGGTAAGTGACCTTAACACAAATTATTTAAAGGAATGCCAGAAAGTTAAATAATAATAAACAAGATAAACTGCTATATGTCCAAGGGCCTATGAGTGCATGTGTGAACTGCTGTTAACATTCATCCGTGCAAGGTTCCATTCACTCGCTCATTCATTTCAATAGCAAGTTCCAGGATTCTGAGGATTCAAGAGGGAACAAACTAGACTTGACTTCTTAGAGGTTACATTGCTATTGACAGCTAAACCCAAGAATGCTGGAGACCTACCACACCCTTATCCTACTAATTTAACCATATGCTCCAAATACTTCTTTTGAGGCTGCATTCAAAGTAAGATTACTCATGAAAAGAGTTTGTTACATTGCAATCACTCATTGTTCTTGAATTAAAAAATATGTATAACACAGCATGACTGATCTTCTCATCTATCAACAACCTTGTCTATAAATTATGTGCTTTCCAAAAATGAAATCCACCTTAAAGCAAAGAATTGTCCAGTACTAAGCACATTTGAAAAGACATTAGACATTTTTAAAAAGACGGTTCCAAAAACGTTTCAAAGTCATGGCAGCATTATACTAATCCTATAAAACTGTCAAGGTGACCAGTTCAAGGACTCAGTTGCATAAAAGTCTCTATCAGCTCTTTGGATAAAATCAGGATGTACTTGAGAGTTACACAGACTTTTGTGTAAGTACACTGCTCAGCAACACTGAGTGTCTAGCATACAGCAAGTACAAAACGAGTAATTTATTGAATTGAGCTAAGAGCCTGAAACATACTAGAATGAAATAGTTGTGTGAGTAGGGTTATAAGTCTTCTATTCTAAGACACAAATGAAAATCTCCTCAGGGATACAGCTCTACCTGTAATTTATCTCTACATTATTCTTATATGTAATATTATTTTTGGCATGTTAATGTATTGTCAAAGAATTCCAATCTAGTGACATGGCAAAAGCTGTATTTCATTTTGGAATGTAAAAAGTGTGAAAATCAACTGAATTATATATCAATGACATGGAATAATGGAAACCAGTATATTCTGGGTAATGTCACTTTTCCGAAATGATTAGCAGCCTAGAGCTATTAGATTAATTACTAGAGTTTTATTCTTACTTTTATAATCATTTGGATTTGCTGAAGGGAGATAAAGACTCAAAGCTCTTATTCTCCCCCCCAAAAAAGAAAGAATGATTTGCCAGGATCCGCATAATTCAGATAATTAACTTCTTTTCTTGGCACTTGACTAAACCTCTGAGTTTATGCTGGCAAATAAAATAAGTGCTGAAAGTTGAAGTCACTCTTTGATCTAGTAAATCAACCCACAGAAAATTTACCCTCAATTTCACTCTTTAAATTTATGACATATCCAGTATTGTAACAAGATGGTGAAAAATAGTGATTTCTTACTGAAAATACATGATACGCTCTGTGAGCATGCTTCAAAAATCAATAGGCCTCTTATAAATAAACAAAACTGCAGTGACATTTTTCTTTTTACATTTATTTATTCATTCATTTCAGTGATCCCATATGGAGTACCAGAACAGAATAGAACTCTGTGTACTATATTTTAGGCACTAGAAAGGATGCAAAGATAAGTGGAATCTATACTTAGGCCTGGGAGAACATAGATTCTGATACTGAACTGTCGTATACAGTTATATAGGCTGTTCACTGAACAAGGGCATCAAACTGAAGGGGAAAGTGGGGTCTGAAATGCAGCTGAAACTCTGCTCACCAAGCTCAGGGCCCTGAAACAGGACCATAACAACCCAGTAGTAGTTGTGTAACAGGGAAGAGCCAAATCTGACTCCATGTTGGATTTGTTTCTTTTACTTTAGAGTTTGCTTCCTGTCGCTTTTGTTCACTAAAAGGATACTGTCTATACATAATGGCCTGCCTTGGGGAACCCTGCCCCTCCGCCTGAATGTTAAACCAAAGTGCATTTGTTCAGGGAAACATCCGGACCCTGTCCATCTGTGGATGGCTGCAAGAAAGAAATTAACACACCCCCTCCCCGAGGCTGGCCATTCCAGGGGATATTTGCAAAACTTATGGCCTTTTTACTTCACTTCCTCATCTTCTCCGCCTCTCTGTGCTATAAAAGAAACTGGCATCCAAACCCTGATAAGACGGTTATTTTGAGACTTTAGTCTGCCATCTTCTGGGTCTGCCGGCTTTCCGAATAAAGTCGTCTTCCCTGCCTCAACACATCGTCTCTGATTTATTGGCCTGTCTTGCGGCGAACAGAGTGAGCCTGGACTCAGTAACAGTTGTAGCAGTAGTAGTAGTAGTAGTAGAAGGTAATATTTATTGAGTAGTTACTATGTTCCAGGCATGGTTCAGGTGCTTTGCAAGTATTTACATGTCTAATCCAAACAACCACCTGTGGAGGAGGTACTATTACTGTCTGTATTTTTTTTTTTTTTTTTTGGCGGTACGCGGGCCTCTCACTGTTGTGGCCTCTCCCGTTGCGGAGCACAGGCTCTGGACGCGCAGGCTCAGCGGCCACGGCTCACAGGCCCAGCCGCTCCGCGGCATGCGGGATCTTCCCGGACCGGGGCACGAACCAGCGTCTCCTGCATCGGCAGGCGGACTCTCAACCACTGCGCCACCAGGGAAGCCCCTGTCTGCATTTTATATACAAGTAAACTAAGCACAGAGAAACAAATTGACTTGCCAGAAGTCAAACAGCTAATAAGTAGTAGGGAGTTTATTCACTAATACTCTGTGCCCATAAAAAGTAAGAATATGTTAATAGAAAGCATCAGTGACATTAAGGAATGCAAGCAATAAAGACCTAAATGTAAGACTGCACACTATAAAACTCTTAGAGGAAAACATAGGAAGAACACTGACATAAATCACAGCAAGATCTTTTTTGACCCGCATTCTAAAGTAATGGAAATAAAAACAAAAATAAACAAATGGGACCTAATGAAACTTAAAAGCTTTTGCATAGCAAAGGAAACTATAAACATGACGAAAAGACAACCCTCAGAATGGCAGAAAATAATTGCAAATGAATCAATGGACAAAGGATTAATTTCCAAAATATATAAACAGCTCATGTAGCTCAATATTAACAAAACAAACAACCCAATCAAAAAATGGGCAGAAGACCTAAATAGACATTTCTCCAAAGAAGATATACAGATGGCCAAGAAGCACATGAAAAGCTGCTCAACATCACTAATTATTAGAGAAATGCAAATCAAAACTACAATGAGGTATCACCTCACACCAGTTAGAATGGGCATCCTCAGAAAATCTACAAACAACAAATGCTGGAGAGGGTGTGGAGAAAAGGGAACCCTCTTGCACTGTTGGTGGGAATGTAAATTGATACAGCCACTATGGAGAACAGTATGGAGGTTCCTTAAAAAACTAAAAATAGAACTACCATAAGATCCAGCAATCCCACTACTGGGCATATACCCAGAGAAAACCATAATTCAAAAAGACACCATGCACCCCAATGTTCATTGCAGCACTATTTACAATAGCCAAGTCATGGAAGCAACCTAAATGCCCATCGACAGACAAATGGGTAAAGATGTGGTACATATATACAATGGAATATTACTCAGCCATAAAAAGGAACAAAATTGGGTCATTTGTAGAGACGTGGATGGACCTAGAGACTGTCATACCGAGTGAAGTAAGTCAGAAAGAGAAAAACAAATATCGTATATTAACGCATATATGTGGAATCTAGAAAAATGGTACAGATGAACTAGCTTGCATGGCAGAAATAGAGACACAGATGTAGTGAACAAATGTATGGACACCAAGGGGGGAAAGTGGCAGGGAGGGTGGTGGTGGTGGTGTGATGAATTGGGAGATTGGGATTGATATGTATACACTAATATGTATAAAATAGATAACTGGTAAGAACCTGCTGTATTAAAAAAAAAAAAAGGAATGCAATCAAAACACTCAGGAGAGTTCAAAGGGAAAAGAAAATGCTGCTCGAGAGGGCCTTGAAGAATGTGTCTAATAGTGACAGGCAGGAAAGCACGTGGCGCAGGGGAAACGGTGTGGGCAAAGCCCTGGAAGCCAGATTCTTAGAGCAGTGAAGCAACATTAAAGAAAGAGCTTGGACCTCCTTTCCCTGCAGGGTCAGAGGTAAAAGCCAGGGGTGATTTCAGAGTAGGAGTGTCACATGATCAACACTCAGGTTTAGGAAGATTTATCATCTCAGCCTATATCCCATTATAATTATATAATCCCACCTATATCATCATGGCTAGATAGGTTTGGAGGAGGGGAACAGAGAAAAGAGGGAAGACAATTGTCAATTTTGCCTAAATACTACTTCATTTATTAGCACTTGTCCATTTTTACAAGATACTTTTCTTAATTAATAAACTCAATATATTCTCTCTAGTCAAGCAAAATATCCAGCCAGGGCTCTTGTGAGCACTCAAGTTTCCATGTGCAAAACGAAACAAATATACATGCAGCTGGTGAAACACTGTATCCAGCGAATCAAACCTTCCTTAGTTGTCTTCATATCTGACAGAAATAAACAGGGTTGATATGTAATTTAAATAATTTGGCCAATACAATTTAAATTACCAAACAGCCACTTCTGATTAACATGTTATTATTTTTTCCCTCCTTTTATATGGATATGACCTTTTTAAAATGAGATTTTACATTCAATGGCCACACAGCAAGCCTTCCATACCAATCAGTGCTCTCAGCACAGGATCTGAAAAATAAATGAGAATTTTTACTGAACCTGTGATAGGTAGAGGCATTTACTGTTGAATTATAATAATCTCAAAATTATAAGGGATAAGAGCAGTTATTCCAGTCCTTCTTTCCAGTGAGGGACTTGCTGAAGCTTCTCTTACTAAAGACTCCCTCTAGTTTCTGCTTAAACACTTTCCATGGCATAGAGCTGCTTGTCTTTGAAGTGTTGGCTGTTCAAACATGTAAAACTTCACCGACACAGGCAGCAGAGGGAGATGAATCTGCGGAGACTAGATCTAAAGAAAGTGACGGAGGGCCAAATTAGTGTCCAAAATAGCATGGAGAACTAAGTCTTGATTTGGGACAACATCAAACTCTCAGGACTCCCAGTCAGAAGCAGCTAGAGAGAGGGTCCTAAGAAGGTACCACCCTAGAAGTCAGGTAGGCGACCCACATTCAAGTTCCTGATGATTCAGAACAAGATTCTGTGGAATTGAGAAACAGGCTGTAACATCCTAGGGGAAGGGATCAGCAAGCTCATTCACAGAGGATTTTGGGGTTACAGCCAAAGGTGCTGGTCCCATTGGGGATCTGGAATGCCAAGCTGCAAAGAGAAAGGAGTAGCTGGAATTTCTGGGCCAATAAAGTATGTGGGAAGCTGCAACATCACAGGCACATAGATGCCAATATTCACTCCAAGCAGGACAGGAATGCCACCTACAACAGCAAAACAAATCACCCACCCAGCAAGTAGGTGATTCTGAGGTTACTAATGAAGCACTTCCTTGTTCTGCACTGGCAGGAAAAAGGAAAAGGCAAATGCCACCAGGCAGAGAAACACCATTCTACACTTAGGCAGGGACAGCAAGAAACCAGAGGCCGGGTACCAGGATGATCCCAAATGTGACTTCCGGTTTCCTTTTCTTGTTTTCCAAATGCTCTACAATGAACAGTATTAGTTTCATGAATAAAATGTGATAATTCATTTAATAGGGAAAAATAAATTAAAAAATAACACGGTTTTATTTTTCACATTGCTAAGAGATGAGTTGCCC
This sequence comes from Orcinus orca, assembly GCF_937001465.1. Lineage (NCBI taxonomy): Eukaryota > Metazoa > Chordata > Mammalia > Artiodactyla > Delphinidae > Orcinus > Orcinus orca. The sequence continues at coordinate 104,294,966 of NC_064565.1, forward strand.
AAAGAAGAATGAATACTTTCGGTATGAGGACATGCGTGCAATGTTTCACTGTCCTTAGAGATGCTACTCTATTTTCAAATGACAAGATCTTCCAGCTAAGAGTCAACATGTACAGGATTCCTTCACTGAGAAAGATGGAGGCAAAAGGAGTCTAGGAAGTGGGAAAGAAAGGATGCAATGTTTTTCTATATTCCATTCATGCAATTGGAGAAATAACTTGCAAGATGGTTAATTCATTTTAAAAAGGGGAAGGTGCAAAACTGAACTGCATAATTAATATCCCATAGTGAGTAAGTGGGTACTGGGAGATAAGTGCAGGGAATGCTAGTATAGGCACTTGGATGACCCAGTTTAAAGGTGTTAAATCTCTGGTGTGTAGCCAGATGAATTTTAAGGCCACAGAAACAATTGATTACACAGCAATCAATGCATTTAACTCATAAAAAAGAAGAATCAGCTAACCCTTCAGGAATTTGAATTGCTGGTTTCTGTGTGTGTAGTTATTTTAAAGCCCACTCATAATCCAGGAAGTCATTTTCCTTTCCAGTTGGTGAAGCCCTGAAGGCATTCTTTAAAACTGTAAGACAACAGTATCGAAGAGATTATAGAAAACAACCAGCCTCATGAAGCTCACTTTAACAATGTCTTTATGAAAGGCAGTGATTCTCTGAGTTTTAAGAGCAGTGATGTTCCTTCGATAGTGGGAGGGAAATTTTACAGTAGGTTTAGAGGCAATGTTTATCAGGTGACTAAACTATATTATCATTTATATTAAAGGCTATCCTTTATATTAAAGGGTTCCTGTAACAGCTATCACATAGCCAATGAATCCTACATTTGTTTAAAATAAAGCTTAAAAGCTAATTGCTTTTTTTTTGGATGAAAAGAAAGGGTTTGTTGGCAAAAACCTTAAAGGAAGTTTTCTAACATGCACGTGCTAATGAGTAAAACTACCTCCACTTTGGAGCTCACTTCATTAATGAGTATTGCATGGAAATGGTCATATGAAGTCACTAGAGGTATGTTATTTCTCATTGTTTCAAACTTAGGTAAGTATGTATCTCAAAACTGAGTCTTTTCCAATAAATATCAAAGCCTCTATCTAAAACTGCACATTTTTCAAACCAACAATTATTAAAAAATAATTAAGTCTATATTTTAAGATGTTCCTGTAAGGATATTCAGGGCAATGTTATTAAAAAGCACCACACTAGGGCTTCCCTGGTGGCGCAGCGGTTGAGAGTCCGCCTGCCGATGCAGGGGACACGGGTTCGTGCCCCGGTCCGGGAAGATCCCACATACCGCGGGGCGGCTGGGCCCGTGAGCCATGGCTGCTGAGCCTGCGTGTCCAGAGCCTGTGCTCTGCAATGGGAGAGGCCACAACAGTGAGAGGCCCGCATACCGCAAAAAAAAAAAAAAAAAAAAAGCACCACACTAAAAGCAACCTAAAAGCCCAAAAGCAGAGGGTGGGTGAAGAAACGGTGGTACATCCAAGCAACAGAAATCTCTGTCAGCTTTAAAAATGATGTTATCAAGTTATATGTATTGATCTGGAAAGACTTTTTATCATCATGCTATACGATCAATAACTCAGTGAGTGTGTGTGGCAATGTGTGCATCAAAGAAAGTCTGGAAGCATAGAAACCAAAACAATAAGTATGACTCTCGTTATGTGGCGACATTATAGATGACTGTGCCAGTCTTTTTACTTGCCAATGGTATTACCACATTTTTCTACAAAAAAACAGGAATTTCTCATGATACTTTTCTCACCCCAATAACTTTGTGATTCATCAGTTCCCTTCAACATGGCTTAAAACCATATTTTCATACTCCAATAAGTAGGGTTTCCCATGGTATACTTAGCTGCTATAAACACAATAAAACGAGAGTACAATTAACATGAGAAATCTATGTTTTGGTCAAATGAAGTATTAATCAGCTGAAATATTTTAAAAATGAAATATTAAAGTATCTTTTTTAACCAAAGACATAATAGATATATTAAAAAATGTAACATGTGTACCAATCAGACGAATTATACTGCAAAATTAAAAGTAGTAACAGTACGCCCATTTCACAGATGAGGAATAGAAGAAACTAAAGGGATTAAGTGATTTGCACAAGATCCACACTCCTGGAAGAGCCCTAGTCACCCCACCCTGGGCCCAAGCCCTAGGCCACCAAACCACACTGTCTTCACGAGAAACCCACAACGGCATAAATAAATAAATAAAACAAACTCGAAGATATGAAGGCAGAAACCTTGACACAAAGGCTAAGTTTTAATGATCAAGGAGAAAGGCATTTTTCATCTCCTGTGATGGAATGAATTGCATAGTGATTCTATTCTTAGACTAAGGAAATCCTTGTTTTTCTATAAGGTCAAATTCATAAATGAAAAGCAAATAAAACTATGGTCATCCTTCCCTTCCTGGACCACTAGCCTCATCCTTTCTTATATTCTACATGTAACAAGTATAAACTAAACTAATCCTCTATCCTGCCAGGTCAAACCACCCTCCCTTAAAAATTACCTCATCTCCTAGGATTTCCTTAAACTAAGAATAGAATCACTAAGCATTGTTGCACCAAACCTACAACCTTGAAGTTACTCAAAACATTCCCTTTCACACACCCCCTAGATCCCACTGGCCACTGAGTCCACCAGTGGACCAGTGAACCAATACTATGTCCAAATTTCCAAAAACCTTCCTTTACACCACACCTCCGGCAGCACTCAGCATCTCCGTCTTCCAGGTCCTCAAACTTCACTTATCACACATCATAAATATTTTTACTGGGCTGCCTGCTCCCTTAGACTGCAAACTCTTTTGCAAAGGAAATAGTGCACAAAAAGGCATAGAGACCTCAGAATGTATTGATGCGGACAAAAAGAGTCCGAGCGTATCCGAGGATTTCAAGCTTTTATGGGGGTGGGGGGCAAACAGTTTACTGAAACCCCAACGATTGCCATCAAGGACCAAGTTTGATCTCATATCAAAAGCCTACTTTGAGGAGTAGACTTGAGTATACAGGACTTAGTTCTCCAAGGCCAACTTCAAAGGTATGCAGATGCTACTTCACCCTGGCTGCCTACATCTTTTCTGGGATTATCCTCCCTTTGACACAGTCAAGAAGGCAAGACTCTAAAATTCCGTATTTCAGGAGCCAGTCTTTTTATCTTTAATTATTTTTTTCTTTCTTTTTTACTTTTTTTTTCACTTTTTTTTTAGTTGAATGTTTAATTTTTTTAAAGTCTAGTTGATTTACAAGGTTGTGTTAGTTTCAAATGTACAGCAAAGTGATTCAGTTATAGATATATGTATATATATTATTCTTCAGATTCTTTTCCATTATAAGTTATTACTAGATATTGAATATAGTTCTCTGTGCTATACAGTAAGTCCTTGTTGTTTATCTTTTTTAGAGAGAGTAGTATGTATCTATAAAATCCCTCTCTCCCCACCTTCTACTCCTGGTAACAACAAATCTCATCTGTTTTTCTATAAGTTTGTTTGAAGTATAATTGACCTAGAACACTATGTGAGTCCCTGGTGAACAACGTAGCGATATTTCTATACATTACAAAATGATCGCCACGATAAGTCTTCATACTATCTGTCACCATGCAAAGATATTACATTATTACTGACTGTATTCCCCACGCTGTACATTTCATCCCCATGACTCATTTATTTTGTAACTGAAGTTTGTACCTCTTTATTAATTTATTACATACTTTATTAATATGAACCTCAGTTTTCTCATCTGCAATATGAGAAGCATGAACTAAACAAAGGATTTCTAAGGTCGTTAGGGCTTGAATATTCTTCAACACTCAGAAGAGAGATATCTCACTTCACAAAGCCACTGTACGGAAGAGGGTTCTCTCTCCTATTAGCAACAGAACCCAAACGAGTCTATCTTGCCATCAGGCTGAGGAGGGAGGACAAAATAGCCATCCAATATGTTTTCGTTGTTTATAGGACTAGAAAGGAATCTTTTGGAAAAGTAACTACTCAACTTGGGCAAACACATTATGCTTCCTATGTGAAACATTTGTCTATAGAAGACTAGTTTTCAGTTAAAGTAATGACCTCTTTTATTAATTAGGGTTGTGATGCAAGCAACAGAAAACCTGATTCTAAATGACTTAGCCCCCCACAAAAAGAATTTTTGAGACTTCCATAATAGAACAATTCAGGATGTAGCTGATTGTAGGTGCTGAAAGGTGAGCCATTTCCACTGAAGCCACTACGTAGCAACACAATGGTGGGGGGGGGAAGTAGAATGGCTGTGTGGATGCTGAAGGAATCACATATACCACCATTTGCAATGTTTAGCTCACCTTTTTTCTCCTTTTGCTTTATTGCAGAAATGAATTGCATCACAAATGATTTTGTTGCCATTTCTTTCTTTTTCTGCATACATTTGCAAATAAATACTCTACCTGAACCAGCATAAGAGCACAAGCCCAACATTTAGATTATGAAAAGTTCATCCTCCTTTTTAGATTGATTTTCCTTCTAAATAGCTCTGGATTTATTGTACAGCATTTGAGAAATCAAAAAATTTCTCATTTGGTTCAGCTGTCCTCCAGTTAAGAGGAGATGATGTTCTGTCTTATGTAAACTTGGATCTATGCTTATAACCTCCCTCTGTGCTGTGATTCAGAGTCAAAATAAGAATAATTTGTTCAGTAACACACTATGACAAGGTCTTCAGCTCTAATAATTGCAAGGTCACATTTTGCTCTTTGCCAGGCCATTTGAAATAATATAAAGGCCACCCATTGGCAGACGAGTGTTTTACAAATCTTGGAGTAAATACAGGGTGCTGTTTACATAAGTTTATAACTCAGGCATTTAAAATGTTCTTCTTACCTTGTAAGAATACAAGGCAGATTCCATATTGTTAGTTACCTTGGGGAGACATTTCTTGATTTCTAACACTTCTTACCCAGGGAAAGTATGGTATAGAGTTGGCAACTTGGAGGCTGGAGCCAGCCTACCTGGTTTCAAATTGTTTTAAGTAGTCTGCATAACCTTGGGCACCTTTCCATGCCTCAGCCTTCCAAACTATAAAATGGGGATAATAACACTACCTGCCTTATAAGGCTGTTTTAGGACTAAATAAGTCAGTAGGGAACCTGGTTGTTGGTCATCATTACAGATGCTTTTATAACATGTGAGCAATTTCTTCCAAAAGACATTCCCCATCTCCTTTACTTGGTTCCTATTGGGGAAACAGATGATGATGCTATGGTGTACACTTAGATTTAAGGAAATTAAAAATAGAGAGGTTGATAGCCGGGAGTATTTGAAGAGCTTCTCCATCTTTTCTACGCTATAAGGTCCTAGATCTGGGACTTCCCTGGTGGTCAAGTGGCTAAGACGCCGTGCTCCCAATGCAGGGGACCCTGGTTCAATCCCTTGTTGGGGAACTAGATCCTGCATGCCACAACGAAGATCCCACGTGCTACAACTAAGACCCGGCGTAGCCAAATATATAAATATTTAAAAAAAAGAAAAAAAAGATCCTAGACCTGAATTACCTATCCTATAGGAAATATGAAACATTTGTAACAGGGGACCAAATACCCTACTATCTTAGAATCTCAACAGTTGTAAGTTATCTTATAGTTTGTCTAGTTTAGAAGCTTGCAATTGAGATTAGTAAACATATCTGAGGCAGTTGGACACGTGAGGGGAGGTTTTGGCCTGTCACAGTGACTAGAGGATGACATAGGCATTTACTGCCCAGGGACTACTCAGGATGCCAAATGCCTTGCAAAGTGCATACCCACCGTGCACAGGATGGACCCGCAGTGCCTGGTAAATATTACACTCAGGGAAGAATCATCCTGCCCAAAATGACAATGGTGCACCTTTTAAGGAACACAGGGTCTCCAATCTCTTACTGGAGGGATACAGTTAGATGCCCTGGGGTCATCCAGCCAGTGTGAACACCAGCTTCAAAGGGGAACTCATCCTCTCAAAAGGCATCACATTCCACTCTTGTCTAGTTCAAAATATTAGATGGGTCTTTCCTTATACTGAGGCGATATCTGTCCTCTGGTCCTCGTGTAGCTTGCATGAGGCCCACAGAATAATTTGAAATGAAAAAAAATGAAGCTTACCAATCCTCAAAACCAATATAAAATATTGACAGATTATGATGTCAAAGTTGCGGCTCTAAGGAACACCAGATGTTTCTAGAACAGGGAATCTGTCACTTCAAGTTCTCTCTCTCTCAATTAAAGAAAAAAAAAAAAGAGCAAAGCACCACAGCTCAGAGGAGCTGCATCCACATTCACTCTGCAGTGAAATGTAGCTTTTCCTAATGAGATATTAAATATCATCTCAACTAGATCCTCATTAACAGCCAGGATCCTGATTTATGACTAGCTCAACCATACCTATGCATTAACTCCAGGTTGAACGATCCTATTGCCTTTAACTTATATGTTTAAGATCTACACACGTAATGAGAAATCTCAGTGATGTAATTACAAAGGAGAGCAATGTGGCATCTGTGCTTTCAGCCCTGAAGTCAACAGAGGCTGGGAACAGCCCAGATCAGAGTCAGAGAGCACATCTAACTATGGACTGGAAGAGTCACTTATGTGACTAGAAAAGCAAATGAATGAGGTTCCAGAGCCAGTTTCCTGTTGGGGTTGTTGCATTTTTTAATTGAAGTCTAGCAAATATACAGAAAAGTGCCCATATCCTAAGTGCACAGCCTAGAGCCAGTTTTAATGGCGAAATCTTTCAAACTTGCAGAGTAAAGCTAGATCCCCTGCACACTAACTTTCCCAATGTTAATTAAAAAATGGAAAACTATCGTAATTAACTTTATGACTCAATTATAATCCTAAAACCTGCTAAGAATAGGAGGGGAGAAAGAGAGAAAGAGATACAGTTAGAGAAAGACAGAGAAAAAGGGAATATATAGGTTAATATCAATTGGTTATTTATTAAAAATTCAAAATAAAAATAATACAAATTTCTACATTTTACTGAGCGCTGAATAGATGTCACTTCCTAGTAAGGCTTACATACATTGCCTTATTTAATCCTAAGGCTACCCATGGGGTAGGTATCATTATTCTCCTGTTACAGAGGAGAAAACAAAAGTGCTAAAGTTGAGTACCTAGAGCCCATTGTCACATTGTAAGTAAAGCTGAGATTAAAATTAAATTCTTATTCCAAAATCCTGGCTCTTCATCACCATTTTCGATTAACAAATAGAATTTAAGGAACTATTTATCAAAATTTACTGCCACCTAATAGGATTTTTTTCCACAAATGCAAAGAGAGTTTACGGATTATTTTCAGAAAAATCTACTAATATACTCAATCCCATAAACACAGCAAGTCAGAAAGGTCACATAGCTAAAAGAGATACTTGAAGGCACTGCAAAATTCAAAAGCCCTTCTTCCTTAGAAATGTTTAAAAATTGGAAATATGATATTAAGACAATATATCTCACAGCATACTTAAATTATGCCCTCTAAAATTGGGCATAAAATAAAGATGCTTACAATCTACACTAGTATTCTTCTCTGGCCTGAAAATTCTGGCCAATTTTGTAAGATAGAAATCACAAATAAGAGGTTTAATTTTTTTAAAGGAAAAACATATGATTGCTTGCACCTAAAACTCTTAGTTCTCTAGAAAACCTAGAGAATTAACTGAAAACCTATTAGTATTCACAAGGCAGTTCAAGAAAAAGATTGGATGCAAGATAAACATAGAAAAATCAATAGCTTTCCTGTAGATCAGTGATAACCAGCTAGAAAATATAATGGGAAATACTGGGAAAACTCAATAGGTTTCTGTTTTTCAATCATTATCCGTAGTAGAAGTCAACGATCCTTTTGAGGGGGGTAGGAGTTCTTTTTAGTGTATCTATTTTTTAAAGTTGCAATAATAGTTGTGATTTTATAAGGTCAGACATTACTTCTCTTCAGTAAATGACTTTGTTCCTCTAGAAGAAAAGGAAAGATCCGATAATAGTTCAGTACAATTGCTGAAATCATAGTGCAAAATTCTTGCCTTATCAAGTACCCATTTAAAAATTACTAAAATAGTTACAGCCACAACATTTTGTAAATGAGGATCCCAGAATCCTTCCTGAAGGTTAGAAAAAAGTATGTACTGGGCTTTGTTTAGCTCAGTACAGTAGCCATTTTTTTGTCCTGTGAAGGATAACTTCCTAAAGCAAGACCATTTGGGCCCCTCAGGTGGTGAGTTTCAAACTTTTTGAAAGCTTTTCTTTTTAATCATGCAAAGACAACGTTCTCATTTTTCCATCAACAGGAGTTCCTTGGTGCAAAATTACCGCGCTTTTATATTGTTTTACTGTAGCCCTGCATTAGTGCTAATTGAAAACTCTAGGATAAACAGGCAGTTCCTAAAGCAAAGGCTTTAAAAGAAACCTGACTGTTCAAAATATTACTTTCAGCTGCACATCTTTGCTGGCTCCTCGTTAGAGACCAGAGTAATGAAATCTCAATTTCTCCCATTAGTTAATTAGCACCTTTGCATCTTAAGTACTAGAAGTGTTACAGTGTTAATTACCTACAAGTCCGCTCTCAAAAATCAGTGGCTGCTTATGGTTTTTTTCTAATGCATGGCTTTACACAACCCTTAAAAAAAAACCAACCTATAAAATAGTCTTCCATGTGCATAGGCTAAATGTTACAAAATGTAGTGTTTAACAGCTAAAGGTGAGTTCAAGTCAACTAGTGCCCCTGTATTGATCTCTTATTTCTCCCAACACTTTTCTTCTAATCCTCTCCAAAATTACATGAACTGCTAGAGCTTTCCTGAAGCTGTCAGTGCCTCTTGCATCCATTTTCAAATGGCCAAGAGAAGCTGTCTGGGCACTAGATCAAACCATCAATGTTCCCTACTCAGGGCAATCGACAATCCTCTTGAAGTCTCCCTGGCACATCTGTCAAGAGCCTCCTAGGGTTCTTCAAAACTCTTCCCCCTCAGAAGAGAGCAAGGAGGGTGGAGGAAGCAGAAAGGTATTGACCCATTCTTTTAACATGCTAATTGGCCCGGGGGCTGCTTCAGTCAGTGCCAAGCTGGACACTTCAAAAGGAAACTGTTTTTCAAAGGAGAGATGTCTTTTTCAAACACTTAAAACTGAAAACAAATGAATCTAAGCATCAAGGTCACAGTGCAATGTGAAGGAGGTTGGCCAAATAGAAATGCGATAGGGATATACACAAAGGTGGCCTTTGCATTAATTAATTGATAGTAACAGAATGTTTGAAAGATACTTTAAACTTCTACAGCCTGTGTGTCCAACATGAACAATTAAGATATAACCTATTGAGTAGCTTACATTAATCCTTAGGAGAAAAATTAACACTGATATAATTAAACTGATATTAATTATGTAAATGTAAATTTACATTAAATTAAATGTAAAATATTAATAGCATATTGATGAATGCTTGGACATCTCCATAAATGGTGAAAATGGGAATAAAATTGTTTGTTTAATTATACCTCTAATTGGCAACACACCATGAAGGCTGGACTGAAAAAAAAAAATGGAGGGCGGGTAAGAGCACCACTATTAAAGGATCTTTGTCTACCGCCTTTGTTATCAGTTTATTATTTCATCCATGAAACACGCAGTACAGATAAGACTACAAGACATAATTAAATGTGTAAAGATTGCAAAGTATTGCTAAGCTGGTAAAATTAATTCATCCAACGTGATGATTTGCTCAGTTTTCAGGTCATGTATTTCTGGGGATATATTGTTAGTTGTGAATGGTTATTAACGGAAAAAGCTATATAAAAGAGACGGCAGCTCTGGTAATGAAGATGCCGCTGCGGAAGGAAAGAGCTGGGAAACTCAGCATCTCAAATCAGGGAAGTTCTTAAGGACAAAAGCCCATGAGAAAAGCACTCCTTACTTAGCTGTGTCTTAACTAATCATGAGTTTGGCCCATATTTACCTGGTATGGTATTATGAGAGGAAATCAGTATTCTGTTAACCTCTGACCCCTCGGATCTGCAGCAGACAAAGGACCAATCTGGAGGCCTGGGAGAACATCGCCAAATGTCAAACAGCAGGGAAGCGATTGTTACAGAGGAAACAGTTGGCTTGGGCGCAGCCAGCTTCATTGGGGCAAACTGCTATTCACAGAAACAAGCCATGAAGGGATAACGCCATAAAATATGAACCAAATGGAACCTTTTTTGCCTTGCTTCTAAATTGTTAGCTTTATGGGACTTCATGCTGAACAGTATGAAAAAAATCCAATTTGCTCGGAAGCGCATTAGTCTGTCTAACATCCTAATTATTGTTTACATTGCCATTTGCCTTCTATTAAGAATTGAATAATTACCCAGCACTTCATAGTTTAAAAATACAAGCAAACAGGATTATCTGGGTAATTAAGAAACTGTACCATAGCTTTGCACTGCTGTGGCAAGTATCTGTACACGTAGGGGAAATGATAATTATCAATCAACTTACTTCAAATGGTACTTTCAGGATTCTGAGCCATTGGAGATCTGTAACTTATTAAGAAGAGGTTAGTAAGATCACCTTTGAGAAGTGTGGGTCTGTTTAAATCCATTCTTCGAAACAAGAGCCAGAGAAGCAGCTGAATTTTCTCATCCACTAATGACACGAGAGACTATACCAAGTACAGAGCCTTCTGGTGTTCTTTAATCCTAATAATCCATCCCAAATCGACTTTGAACAGCATCATCAAATTCTGTCAGGCCACGTGGAGCTAAAGCGAAGCTCTTCTACATTTCGATGTTGTTTTAGCTGACCCAGCCCTTCCGCCTAATTACACTGCAAAGTCTGCCTATGCTGCCCTGTGAATCAGTGCGAACTCAAAACTAATTGAACTTCAAAAACATTTCATGCTCAGTCCTCTTCTTCTAGTTTATAGAATACATATGATCACGGCCTTCTGAAGACAGTGCTGTTTTCAAGCGGAAAGTGACGTTTGTTGGGTTAAATATAAGTGTGCTCGCATTACCATTCTAAAGGAATAAAGCAAAGGTTAAGTAAATTTGGAGACACTGGGTGGGATGGGAAGACAGGAATTCAAAAGGCAATATTCAACCCAAAGCGAATATACATATAGAATAAGGAACAGAATTATAGTTACTACGCCTTTGAAAGAAATTTATCTGGGACATAAGTGAAAGTAAGAGATTTTAATCATGATTCTAGGTATGAAGATGGTTGTGTTCATTCATAGATAAAGGACACTAACACAATGAAAATACCAATGGTGATTTGTACATTATACGCTTTCAGTTTCTATTTGTTGAATGAGTGAATAGGTCCAGCCCACTAGTGACCTAAAGCCTATTTTGGGAATTTCCTGAGACCTTAACAAATCTTTCTCCAAGAATTTTATCTTTTACTTGACAATGTTTTAAGCCCTTTGTTGGGCCACTTCTAAACATTCCTAGCATAATCTGAATAGTGCCATCTCCTCCCTCCTCAGAAAGAACAGCAAGATTCCAGCTGAAACTGTCACTAAACACACAAGCCAAGGGATTCACCAAGACTACGTTCCTTTCCAAAGGTCACAGTAAAATGAGCAGCGGGGGCTTCCCTGGTGGCGCAGTGGTTGAGAGTCCGCCTGCCGATGCAGGGCACACGGGTTCGTGCCCTGGTCCGGGAAGATCCCACGTGCCGCGGAGCGGCTGGGCCCGTGAGCCATGGCCGCTGAGCCTGCGCGTCCGGAGCCTGTGCTCCGCAACGGGAGAGGCCACAACAGTGAGAGGCCCACGTACCGCAAAAAAAAAAAAAAAAAAAAAGAGCATCGGTACCGTGGGTTGTTTTGCATGGGGCAAGGGGCCCGGGGAGTGACAACCAGACACACTGGGTCGTGGGGGAGCGGGGAGGGTGCGGAGTTGTGTACAAAAAGGGCCCTGTGCAAATACCCCATTCTCCGCCTACACCCCCAATCTCTGGAAGCATTCAAATCAAAACCGAATTAATTTGCATGGTGTCTAAATCATTGGGTTCTGCATAAACAGAAGGAGATTTTGGCTGGAGTTTCCAAAGGAAGCCCTCTAGCCTTTGTGAAAGGGGGAAATGGGTGTGCTCTTTTGCATGAGGGCGCATACAGAATATGCAAATGAGGAATCTGCTGCCGGCAAAAGCAACCCTAGGCGGACAGCTGACGACCCGCATTCACGCAGAAAACGCTCCGTGTCTCCAAAGGGAGTTGTCAGCGGCACCAACCCGCTTGTTTCCCCAGAAGCCCAAACAGACTCTGAATATTCATAAAATGTCCATTTAGTCATGGGACTATTAATTACCCTCCAGATCATGGGACCCAGTGACCTCACCTGCTCTCCTCCCCCCAAAATAGCTCAGAGGTACCAGCTGGAAGGGGACACAGTGAGAAAGGTTTTAGGCCCTAAGTGAAAAAGATACAGTCTCTCAGGGTCCAGGGGCCAGCTGAGGCCTTCTTTAATCATTCCTTCTCACAAGCACAGTAAAACTTAAGAGAGCACTGAGGCATGTTATTGGACACAGATAAACCGTTTTTAAAAAGCTAAGGGCTACAAATTGTTGCCTAATTTTATAGAAACACCTAAAGGGTTGAATAAATGTCATTCTCCTAAGCTACCTAAATCTCCCAGATTCTGAAAGTTTCCAGAGCTTTCTTATTTTACTTTAACTTTAAAGTTAAAGACAGAAGTACACTCTCTGTACCTGCCAGAAAAACAAAAAGCTGATGGACCAGTGCAGCGGTTCTCAAACTTTTTGGTCTCGTGACCCTTTTACACACTCTTAGAAACAACTGAGGATGCCAACGTGCTTTTGTTTATGTGGGTTAAAGCTACCAATATTTACCATTAGAAATTGAAACTGAGAGGAACTTATTTAAAAGTATCGATAATAAACCCATTACATGTTAACACAATATGTTTTAATGAAAAAAATTACTTTATTTTCTAAAACAAAATTAGTGAGAAGAGTGACATAGTTAAACGCCTGGCTTAATAGAGGACAGCTGGATTCTCATACTTGCTTCTCTATTCAATTTGATGAGATGAGCTATCACGTATCAGGTAGCCTCTGGAAAACTCCATTCATGAGAAAAGGGGAGGGAAAAGGCGAATGACATATCAGTATTAAAGTTTTGACCTTGCAGACCACATGAAAGGGTCTTGGGGAACCCAGCTGGAACACACTTTGAGAATCACTGCAGTAGGCTGGAGAACAGAGGATTTGATCAATGCAGATAAGAACAGCCATTTCATACCATCCCCTACACCCTTGCATATGTCACCACTGCCCTCACCTCTCCCCCCGCCAAAAAAATCTACTTCAAACCCTAAACCGGTTTCCATTGTTGGACAGACAATGACCTAATAGCCCATACTGTCACCATATTTCTATCAAACAACAATAAAATTAACAATAACATTTTCCACTTCATTAGTGCTTAATCATTCTAGGCACTGTGCTAAACCCTTGGTACATGCATGCTGATATGTGTGTATCATACATAATAACATACCATTGTCAGCAATCTGCAGAGGTAAACTTGAGGTTAGGGAGGTTGAGTTAGTGACCATGATTGCACACCTGGTTAAGCAGCACACCTAGAAACTAAACTCAAGTCTCCAACTTCAAAGGCAGGTCTTAGCCCTTTTGTGCTAATAACTATGTTAACTCGTGGGCTGCAGAGATTTTTGAACATTCAGATCATAGAGATGGTTCATAAACATGCTGAAAATAGTTAAGACCCAACTGAAGTAGGAATTACAAAAAAGGACCTCATAATATGTGAGTCACATGCAAAGATTCTGATATAGCATGTTGACTCCATGAAACACTACTCCACCAAATAAATGTTTAATATGAAACAGGCCACAATACCTTATGCATTTATTTATTCATTCATTCAATGAACATTTAATGAGACTCCACTGTGTTCCTTAATTGTCAGTGGTGTTACTTGTCTGGTTATCCTAGACTGACCTCCTCCACATCCATGCTCATAGTCAAGAAGTTTTACTAAATTCACTTGTCCATGATAAAGCCAGAAAAATAACAAAGCAAGGCTAATCCAAATTTTTAAAAAATGTACACGTATGATTTACAAATTAAAGTGTTTGCTTAAAAATATTACCAGGAAAAACTAAGACACCCTAACTATCAACCAACAAGGAAAAAAATTAAAGTATGATCTATTCATACTACAGAATATTATCAATTATGAAGGATGAAGAAAAGTTATATTCTCTAATATGGAGTGATGTCCATGACAAACAGTCAAGCATCTTAAAAACAAGATGACAAGAAGATGATTCCATTTCCATAATTTTTTAAAATACATGAATATAGATATATTTGCATTATCTACCAAATCATAAAGAGTGGGAACTCAGAAATAAGTTGGAGTAAGAGTCTGAAGCATACAGTTCTTTGGTAATGTTAAATTCATTAATTAAATGCAAAAAAAAATTGCCCCCCAAAAACCTAAGTATTAAAATTCAACGATGTGAAAGTCAAACACGTATCATGACCACCTCTGTTTCGCGCTGTAGTAACTGAAAAGCCATTTAATCTGTCTTTCTCCTAAAGACTCAAGTCTTAACAGAATAATTGTGTCTTAATTCATTTTTGAAATGTACAAGGAAGTTCAGTCAGATTAAAATAAATCATCAAATCTTAAATATCGGATTCAAACATCCCTGAGGTAATTCCTACGTGGTGCTTTGGTGAATCCCAAATAGAGACCATTGCCTGATTCACACTCACAAAAGAAGCCTGGTCACACGTAGAAGGGAAAATAAAAAAGTATAACGGGAAAAGGACAATAATTAAACCCTGCTCTTCTCAGATGTAAAGAATCGTGTCTTTCAATGATCACAGCCATGCTTCAAAGCCAGAGATAAAAGCAGCCATGTGACTTGAGCAATTGATTCTTAAAGACATGATTCAAAGGTAGAAGACAAATTTCAGAAGTGGAAAGGATATAACAGTATCTCTCTGAACTATATTTTAAATGCTTCCTTCCCCGTACTGCGTTCTCCTACGGTCCTTCTATAATATATTAGGAAAACAAAGTAATAATTTTTGTCTAAACACAGCCCTCTCCCTCTTTTCAGAGCACAGATGGGAACTATTTTACAGCCATCAAAGCATTTATTTCTGTATCGTTCTTTCTCAAAAGAGCTTTTAATAAGATACCTTTCGCTGATATGAAGGTATCATATATGTAATGATATATAATATAGGTCCTAGATATAGAGGACCCCAAACAATTTACAGCAAAATTATGTATTTAAGCAAGGTTTAATTCCTACCTAGCATTATTTGGCCTTAAGTGACTCCATAAGAATGTTTTCTTTTCATTAGTATTATTTTTATCCATGCTCTCTGAAAATACTGCTTATTAATCTTTCACAAAGAGTAAATCTGTGACTTCCCTTTCATTGTTCAGCTCTTTATTTAAGCAAAGAATAAGTTAATAAAGAATCTTTTCCTCTCTTCCTCCTGCTTAATATTTCTGAGGTAATAAAACAGCCCTGTAAAACATCTGGAACATTCCCTCCCGGGGGCGGGGGGGGGACATGTCTCAGGAGGATTTTGTTTCCTTTTTCCTACTAACTAGCACAGTTACTTATCCGCTGCACCCAATCACTAGGCAAGTTCAAACTACTGCTAACACCAGGCAGACATTCTCCTGGAGAAGACAAATGAGTGGCTCACACTCTTTTTTGTCCTGCTGAGACCGAGCCAGATCATTTCAGAAAATGGTATTCAAGGGCAGAATGAACTTGCAGCTGCTTCAAAGGGCAATGCCCGCCATCACCCTGCCGCTCTTGACACTTTTGACGCGGCCACTCACCTCCGTCTGCATTTGCATGTACTGCTTGGAGGTAAGAACTCCAAGAGGAAGTGTAGTCCTGTCCCCAAGGTCCCTTGAGGACTCCAGCCGATGACCAGGGTTAGATGCAAACAACAGCACACCCCAGGCCCCCACACGCCCTGGCCATTTTTGCCCAAGGATCTTTTGTCAAACATTTAAGATCTTAATCAATCTTCACTCTGACCTCCCAGACCCCAAGGAAGATGGATGAGGAAGTAGGTGACCTTTCACCTGTTCTTCTATTTGTCCTGCCACAGCAGACCCATTGAAAAGACAATTGGGGAGGAACCTGCAGCCAGAGTTCTGAAGACTTGCCCATTCTCCTTTATATCCTTTCTTAAGCTCCCTTTACGCCCTGGTCTTTCTTGTCCCACTTCCAAATCACTTTTCTTTCACTCAGAAGAAAGTTCTCTTTCCTGTCGGGGAGGGGAGAAAAATGACACTCTCCAAATATCATTTTCAAATGAATGTTATTCTTTGTTAGGGCAAAGGCAATGCTTCCTATCTTTGTCCTTGACTTCTAAGAGCGGTTGTAAGATGGACTTCCCTTTTACCATTTTAACTCAACAACCTTAAAATTCAACAGCTATGACCTTGGTAAGAGCTGAGTGATAAAGGAAATGTTAGCATTAACATCAGATTAATGCTTTATGATCTAAAAGGTGATTTTTACTAATTTTACATCACTGTGTCCTCATAGCAAGTCTCTAAGCTAAGTACAATTATTATCAACCCATTTTATAGATGAACAAACCAAGGCTCAGAGGGCTTAAGAAATGCTCAAGGTCTTGCAGCTAAGTGACCAAACTGAGACACACTTCCTTGTGTTGATGTTCTTTCTGCTCTTCCTAGATAATCCTGATACTCCAGTAATGATGGCACGGATGGAGGAAACCATTTTCATTACTCTTAAGACGTTTACAGTCTTGAGTTATCCCTAAAAATTCGCACTCAAATTTGGAATTTTAGAATTGTTGTCATTCAAGTTTTTTCTTCCTCCCTAAATTCATCAGAGATTCTTACCTGGTAGTCTTAAATACAAGCAAAGTGCAAGGTTTTGTGCAAAAAGTGTCTTCTTGAAAGATTTAATCATTTTACAAGTAGCAAAGAAAATACCTGGGTAGCAAGAGTGCAGAGAACAAAGATTCTCAAAAATAGCTTAATCAACCTTCCCCTTCCATTAAATATCTCGCCTTGTGTTAGGAACAGTTTGCTCAGAAACGGACTGGATCTAAAACATGAAGCCTCACCCTTTCCATGGACCACATGATGATGAACTGGATTCCCAAGGTTATTTCCATAAAGCCAACCACTACCATGTTCAATTGCCTTTACATTCACTTCCCCCTCCATCTTTTTCTCTTTTCCTTCTCATTTGGGTTGTAAAAATGTCAAGGAGTCTCACTGTGCAGCAATGTATGAGTTACTGGGCTCTGTGACAATTGGAAATCAATGACGTTAGATACAGAGAAATGTACTAATGCCAGAAGCATGAACATTTGAGCAAGAAATGGAAGACAATGTGTGTGTGTGTGTGTTTAAATATATATAAGAATCTTGAAATGTAAAGATGTGCAAGTCCTGTCTTACAAAAATCAAAAAGGCAGAATAATTTACTCTAAAATGTGATGCAATGTCACTGCCCTATTCATTTCACTCTTCCTGCTATGATGATTGTAATTTCAGTGCCAGTAACAATGCACTCACGTATTTTCTAATGTTAATACCAGAATCTACTTCAGGGTTTCCATTTGGTACAGCTTAGCTAGTAGTTGCCAAGTCAAGAGTTAACAAAATGGCAAGAAATCAACCTTTGTAAAAACAAAACAAAACAAGAAAACCCTTGAAATTCCAACCTTTAAATTTTCAAGTTCACAAGTTTACCTTTTGACTCTAGGTCAACAGAAAAGGTTGCCAGCCTTTATTCTGTTTTACTTTTCAATGCAGTTAAAAGACAGTCATTGTTAGCTATGCCTAGAAATAACTATAGCAGATCAAGAATGACACTTATGAACTCTGAAAGGAGAAATGCATAATTCTATGACACCAAACTACCCCAAATGCAACTTTCTTTAGGTTATAACTGTTGATTTCCAATCAGTCAAGTGGATTGCTCCATAGTTAATCCCACCCTGTCATTAAGATGGTTGAAATGCCAGACAAATTGTTTGGCAGTCAGTTATTTCGGGCTCTTTAATCGCCAAATCAGATGAACCATGTGGCAATGCAGTCTACAGTTCAACAATTACCCTGAGAAAAGATTAATCTGATCTGTTCCAGAGATGGGACCAAGAGTTACACGCTTTAGTAGTAACCATAATAAGACTGGCAGCAGCAGACTATTAATAACCACTGAAAATAAATACCAAGCAAAAATTAAAATCTTGGAATAACTGCTTTTTTTTAAGCCTTAATCCACACATGACATGAGCAATCCATATAAATATGGATTACTCCCAGTCCTTCCTCAAACACAAAGCTGCCATAAAGAAGACAAGTTTGCAAACTCCCCAGAAAGGCGAAATAAGGGAAGAGGGAATTGCAGACACAGAACTTTAGGTGAGAGGAAAAAAAAAAAAAAAGTCACCTTAGTAATATGATAAATAGTAATTAACATGATAAAAAAATCTGGATTTCTTCAGAAACTCAATAATCAAAATGGATTACAATTTACTATTGCCTCTGACCACAGATCGAATAAGAAGACTCTTCCTAGCTCTTTATCACCTCCTCAGGGAAATCAAGAGGTCTTTCATCAAGATTCATTTCACTTGGAAACCCTATCAATGGGTGCTCAGTGGAACATAAGGCACTTGAAACCTTGCCACTCCACTTTGCTGGGCCATGTCTACACTGGTCCACAAGGCAGGAAAAACTGGACTTTCCTCGCACAGCTCAATTTTAATCAGCAGGAGGAAACTGGAACAACAAATCCTAATTCCACCTTTAAATCATTCATGTACACATCCACACGAGGAGAGATGTTTACGGACAGGAGAACCATGGTTCGAACATGTGTCGGCCCTCTTTAAGCAAGGATCAATCAGGGCCTTTCTTCAGCTTGTTCATTTACATTTCAGAGGGCACATCAAGCCGGTTCAGATCTAAGTGCCTGTTAGCAAATGTGTTTGGCCTTCTGCTGATTACAGCAGCATCATTTATTTTGTCAGTATTAGAATCGTCTTAGCTTTGCCACCTGGAGCTGTAGCACTTACTCATTAGACCCCTCTGTCCCACCACATCCCACAGGGGCTGCTAATTACTGGCTTTACTCCATTTAGTCTCATCTCTGATTTAATTATGTGCACTCAGCCCTAATGAAAAGTACAAGATGGCTCTCCTTACCTTGGCATTCTCCATTCCGCTCTTCATGCCCGGCATGGCATAGGCAGTTGCCAATGGGTACCAGCCATTCACCATCTGCCCCGCAGTACATTTTTGGCACATCCTTCTCTTCTGAGTTGTTGACACAGGAGCCTCGAACTTCCACCAGGGAAGACGTATCGGCCCCTGTGATGGTGTCTGGAAACTGAGCCAGATTGCGAACGGTGAGCGGACACTTCTTGTAGAACACTCGGACCGAAACCAAGGCGATGCAGGCCCCTACATCCTGAAACGCCAGGTAGAACCCCTTTTTGCTCAATGGCCCTACATCCCGGATTTCCGTGTTCAGCTTCATGATCCGGTCGCCAATGTCCACTTGGGTGAAGCTCTCGTCGGCAGCGATGGTGTCAATTTTGGCAAACTGGCTCTCTCGGATAAAACGCTCCTTGTCGTTGTCTGATTCATAGTAGTACAGGTTAAACGTCTCCTTGCAAGTGCCCATGACACCCGGAAGACTGTTGCAGTCCCTCAAGGTGAACTTGATCTCAATGTACACCCTCTGAGCCCCTTCTCGGGTGATCCAATCAGTTCGCAGCCAATTATTCTGGCTGGGCTCCATCACGTTGCACACTTGGTAGGTTCGGATTGGCGTATTTTTTTCATCCATAATACTCACTTCCTCCCACTGCACAGATCCAAAGGAAATGCATCGATTACAAACATTTCATCATACCGTGACTTATCAGTTCTATTTTACCCTCATAGCACAGTGATGATTTTTGTTGCAGTAAGAAAGAAAGCTACCCAGCGCTAATTCCTCACCAAGGTGATATTATATTGGGAAAGTATTTTAATTTTCACTCTTTTGCCTCAGATCCAGAGGCTTTGCTGGATTGATTGCTTTTGAGTTCTCAGCAGTTCCTCGTTCGTGGTGGTCTAACAACCTCAAATTCACCTATTACAACTGCTACAAGTTCAAGTGACAACAGTTCAAACTTACTCATAAATGAAAAAACTAGTATGTGTATTGTTTCAACAACTGAGCAGAGACCTGCAAATTAAGAGCAGGAAGTGCAGAGTCTGCCAAAGGAAGACAGTTATCAGTCAATCAGTGGTGCTCCTGTCAGAACTCTGCTCTCTAATACCTAAAAAAAAAATGTCTATATATATTTTTTTTTTTTTTTGGCGATGTCACTACTCTTTAAAGGGGTAAAGAAAATCTCATCATTTTGGTTTTCGTAATCCTGGGAAGACAGAGAGTAAACTTTATGGTTAGATTTCTCAAATACACTGTCATTTATAATGGTAGAACACTTTTCAAGAACATGTATTCAGTCAAAAAGTTTGTATAGTGTTCTTATTTTTAAAACAAAGTAAACACGAATGCACACGTGCATTGCTTCTAAATAGACTGTGGATATTGAGAATAAAACAGTAAGTGGTATTTATGAGTCAAAGCCCAAGAAAATTAAAGAAGGATAGTAAGGTTTTCTTTCAATCTACTTCCTAACATAGAGACTCTCATAGTGGGCTAATCTGCATTCAGCAAAATTCACTGTGACTAGCGTAGTTTCCTTCTCGCTGTGGCTTTTAAAATAATCCTAAAAGCAGCAAGATAATTTGGGGCTCCTACCAGACTGATAGACAGCCTCCAATTCTTCATTAATATCTACAGTAATTCCTTTATATAGATCTGGTATAAATCAGCTTAAGTATCTAACACATGAATATAATTAGAAGAAAAAAGATAGTTTAAAAAAAATTTGTATTCTGTAATAGCTATACTTAAAGCTCCATTCAAGCCAATGAAGTACACAGAATCATAACATATCTTTTAACAGGTTTCCCATCTGTGCATTGGATGGATGGAAATGTTACTATTAATGGATGGAAATGTTACTATGTGAAGGGTCATAATGCATAAAATTCTGTATCCCTTTCATCTGCCACCATTATGAAAGTTTTAGAACTGGGAGAGTTAAGTGCCCTGTGGTGATTAAAATTTCTTTTTATCCACTAAGCAATAAATCACCAGTAATTTACTTATTTGGGGGAAATTCATGTAAATCCAAAAATAGATCCCCACCTTCAAAAAAACCTACTCAGCATGCTTCTCATCTCAGAACAAAGGAAATATGGAAAAACACATTTATCAATGTAAATGAAAGCACATAGGGATATCTCCACAGTTCATACACATAATTCAGGTCTAATTCGAATTTTCCAGCCCGAACTTAATTGTCTAAACACATTGATCAATTCAGCAGAACAAGGACAAATCTCCCCTTAGTTTTGCATTTTACAATCAGTGTCAGAAACTCAGTATACTCCTTTAAATGAACACTGAAAAGAAATTAGGTTTTTGCTACAATGTTGCCATCAGAAACCATCACTTTCCATTATTTTCATGTTCTGCTTAGCTGTTCTGATGGAAAAATGAAAGAACAGTGACTACAATTCATTTTTGACCTGGTGGTATTGTCACATAAGGTTTCTTTTTCTTTTTAAAAATAACAACAACCACAAACAAATAAATGTCATTATTCGTCAAAATTATAATCTCAAATTTCCAGCCAAGAAAGATGTGAACTGTTCTAACAATAAGTAGAGATTTCAGAATAATCCAAAGATTCAAATATGCTTTTACACTCAGAAAGACTTTTTTAAAGCCAATCCACCCCCTACTTGTTAGATATCCAATTTACCCCTTCATTCTAGGCCCAAAAAAGTCTTCTTTATTACAAAATCTAGAAATTAATTAAACTTTATAATTTGGCACATAATTTCTCAATGGCTACTATGTAGTTCGGAAGGACTAATTCTATTATACACAAATAAAATTTCATTTTTTATGTTTCCTAACAATATTTAAAACATTACACACATGGTATTTAAGGAAAGAGAAGGAATACATTCTATATTCAGAAGTCCATATTCTACCCATAAAAGGTTCTGGGTTGTGTACAGTCAGCTATGCACAGTATTTTTTTTTTTTTTTTTTTAAGGGGCATGGAGACAACCAAAAGAAGTTTTGTGTCTAGAAAAAGTGACCAGGTGCTCTTTCAACAGTTCTCTGGGAGCTGGGGTGGGGGGAGGGAGATGTCTGTAGCATATTAAGTTGCAATAAAAGCTTCCCAGAAACTAGATAGACCATGAACTGTACTTGAAAATGTGTTACTCTTTGCTTTTCAATAGGTCACATGTATATTTAGTGTAACAAGTCAGGTCCAAAATCATACTAGACATATCCTCTCTTCAAACTTGGGAACAGCCAGTAAGAAAAATAAGGCTCATTAATTTTTTTAATGCAAGTACTGATACCTTCCATCCTCAGTTTTGCCAGCAGTTCTAATACATTCGGCCTACAGAGCAATACCTCTGGTGTAGCATGGGAAAGCCTCCTTGAATCAATGACCTTTCCAGGGTATAGGATTAACAAGAGTCTGACTCTCACAAGATAAAGCTGTACCTTTCTTCGCATTCAAAGGATGAGGGCAATTGCCTGCAATCAGCGGTGAATATAGCCTGTCTACACTGCCAGAGACCTGCCAATCATTCTCCCTCCCTTTAAAAAAAAATGGTTTTGAGGGCAGACTAGAATTTTTCAGCAGAGACCCAACCAACTTCAGTCAAGTTCAGGCCGAAAAACAGGAAGGCAGGACAGTCTCCATTTTATTTCAAATGGATGACAAGACTTGCTTTGGAGAAAGCCTAAAATTTTCCATTCTTGCCTTGTCTTATTTTTGAAGCCCATCTTCTATAACAGTTTCTGTGAATCTTTATTTTTTTTCAATCCTTTATTGTTTATTCAATGGCCAGGTGTGGAGCGCCGTACTGGGTGCTGGCATTACAATTTTTGCCTGATAAAGACTCCTAATCTTTCACCCCCACCGCTTTTAATCAAATGGCTCAGTCGTAGACTATCAGGCATGTAAAGGTAGGATGATATGCTTAATTTTTAAAGGATTTGAGAGTTTCAGTTTGGCAGACGCCAGAGTTACACATTGTACTGATTTCTTTCCAAAGCTGATTCATTCTGACCTATTATTAAGGGGGGAGGATGGGGTAGGAGAATGTGGCTATTGACCTAATTCTATTCTCATGGCAAATTCAAGAAGAAATGAACAGTGATGCCCTCTCATACTCTATAATCCAGCCTCCCCAGTCCCCAAAGATCCAAGATTCCAAATACTTTAACTTTCATATTTAGTAACAACAATGCCAAACTTGGGGCTTTTTTTTTTTTTTTTTTTCTGCATAGATGTTGCCCTTGGTACAAGTTTGTAAGGCTTTCTCTCAGCGCGCAAGTGAAAAGCAGCTGATTTAAGATTGTCATAGCAAGTTACAGAGCCCCCCGCTGCTCACACACAGAACTAAACCTGCTCCTGGTACAATTAGAAATGTTCTCTCCTTGGTATTTTTATTTATTCATTTTCCTCCTCTGGAAATAGAACAATTGCTCTAAAATTAACCCTGCCAGGACTTCATGGCTATCACTGCAATAGGCATAAATACGAATTTGGTCCCCAGATCGTATTTCTTGTTGGTGTTTTAGTCTTAAATAGGCATCTAAGGCAATGCCTCCACCAATCTCCTAGTTTGGAAACCCCTTTTGGATTCCAGTTCTTCCATGACAGAGCTATCCAAAGGGAGTATAGGATTTCTCCAACAAAGCGTAATTCACTTCATAGGCCATGGCGGAAATCTGACCCCCGGCCACAATCAACAAGAATCACGCCATTAGGACTCTCAGAAAGTTGCTAATCACTCCTTTTTACCCTGTGGATCAGAGAGCAATTCGGAACTTACCCCTCCTTCCAGAGGGCTTGCTATCCACCCAAGTTCTCCCTGAACAGATCTGGAATCCAGTAAAGTAACTGCAAAAAACCAAAGAAAAATAGATTAATTTCCAATTGCAAAAAGCCAATACTACAAAAAACCATTTGCCTGAGCGTTTCCATATGTGCCGAGGGTGTGCATATCCAACTCTGATCAAAACCTAAACCCGGTCTCACTTATGTAAATAATCATTACTCACTCGATCTTCTCCCCTCTTTAAATCTGCAGGTTCTTATTTATTTAACTTGCTTAGCATTTAAAATTCCATCCCAGGACTCAGTTGATTCTTTTTCTAAAAAGGATGAATTGAGAATCTCAAGTACAATTCAAAAAATAAATATATCTATGTAGGGCAGTTACACTCCCAAGCAAAATCTGCATTCATCTCTGTCTGGTATCTACTAGAGTTATTTGTTTTTGCAAGTTTCAGATGACCGCATAACTCATCATCATGGTGACAGAGCCACAAGTGAATTCTATCAGAGAGTACTCAAAAGGGTCATGAAAAGGCTCTCTCCCCTACCATTTTTTTTTTTTCTTCCACCACCAAATAAATAGGCCCTGGATGTGGTATCCGCTGCTTTTTTAAATATCAAAGTTTCAGAAGGGGGAAATGGCAGACGTGTGGAATTAGAATGCAAATACACTTAAGTATTCTATTTGGCCTTTTTGAAGACAATCGGAGACTCCTTCCCCCAAGAGGAAATCACTGGTTTAAATTTTAGTTATGGAGGACTGCCTAATAGATTTAGTATGCTTGTTGTGCTACACCTAAGAGTATGCATCCCAGCTTGGGGGGACCGGGAGGGCGGCTATACGACGGTCGCACCCCGCCCACGCTGGAACAGTCCTAGGCACCGAGAACATTGAAAACGACGCAATGAATTCCTAAACTCTTCACATTGTCTTTCCCACCGAGATCTGCAGGCCTGGGGGTCGAAAGGCCCATCTCAAAGGAACCACTGGGTTATTAATTTGATCAGGGAGGCTGGCTCTTCAGGCTGGGGGAGGGGTGGGAAATGAGAAACCTTCACCCTTGCTCGTGCGCACCCCAACTCTCAGTATCGCCCCCCGGCCCCTGAATTCTGCCCACCTCTCCTCTCATTTCACCCCGACGTCAAAGTAGTTAAAAATGAGCCTCTTTCTCCTGATTTTCCCGAGAAACCTGAATTCCTAGGTTCTGTTAATTATTTTAAAATGTAGAGCCTTCCCTGGGTCGCTCCCGCCCGGAGTTGCGCCCCCCCCCCTTCTCTCCTCTTGGTCTCTAGAGAAAAGCCCGCTACATCCATTTGGATTTATGTAAGGTGGATTAGGGACACAAAGGGAACAATAAGACCCAATTTACAAAAAAAGGAAGGGAGTAGAAAGGGAGGGTAAAAGGGAGAAAAGAAAACGTGATGGGAATAAAAAGCAACAAAATGAATTAATTTTTAAGGGGGAGGAGGGGTCGGAGAGGGGTTGACCCCCCTCCTTTCTACATCAGCCTACAGCTCCATCACCGCCTTTTTTGTCTAGGGCTCCCAAGTTTTGCTCCCCAAAGAAAAAACAAGGGGAAAAAAGGAAAAAATCTCTGCGTTTGCTGCAGAGAGGTCTTGGGGGACGTCCTAACAAGAGTGCGAAGTAGTCAGGAGAACGCGGGATCCACGATACCGCTCAGAGGAACGACCCCCGGGACGGAGGGGCAGCAGGGACCGAGATGGCCCACGTCGGTAGGAGAGAGGAGATCGAAAGGGTGACAGAGCGCCTCTTTCCTCCCAAGCCTTGTCTGCCGGCAGGTGTGTGAATCTCTGGGAGGTTGCGTCCGGCGAGCTCTTGGCACCGCCCGCCCAGCCAAGGCTAAGTTGGTTTTTGGCTCCCTCCTTCGGAACAGGGAAAATGATAGATTGTACGGGAATGGATGCACGGATCCTGGAGAGATGGACAGTCGGATGGATGGATGGATGGATGGATGGATGGATGGATGGGGGAGGGTGGGGAGGTGAAGGAGTCGGCGAGCCAGTTGCGCGCAGGCTCGAGCGCGAGCATCGCCGGAACATAAGCGCACACAATCGGGGCACTCGAGCACAGGCACACAATTGTCCGCGTCGACGCGGACACCCGCGCACCCACAGACACCCATATGCGCGCGCGCGCGCGCATACCCACACGCACACGCAACTCGCCTTTCTCTGAGATCATCAGAAACTAAATGATAAACCCCCACCTCCCCGACACAGACACACACACACACACACACACACACACACACACACACAGCCCTCCAGCATGTCCAAACAGACGCACATAAAACTGAGCACCTACACTGATCCAGTTGGTCCGGCACGTTCCCTTCAAACTAACCCGGTGTACAGTTGTAGGGGCAAAAAGCTAAAACTCGAGTACGTTCAGCTTGCCAGCGGGTTCCCAAGGTCTGCGGGGTGACATGAGGAGCTTGGTGTCCCCTAGGCCAGCAATCGCACCCCGACGGCACGGGGGCCCGGCTGGGAGAAAGGTATCTGACGCCGTGTGCTAGCAATCAAATCAGGTCACCGGCGACCGGCGAGCGGCGCCACGACCGCTGCGCGGCGGAGGCCCGGCAGCCAGGTCCCGGGAAGCGCAGGGCTCGGGAAACTTTGCAGAAACCAGAGCTCGCAAAGCTTTCGCAAGAACCCGAGAGCACCACCATACCCTCAGGGACCTCCAGGTTTCCGTTCCCCCTCGACCTGGGCTGAGTGGGTAAAGTGGCGGTAGGAGTAGGTCCACAAAATTTATTTATTTATTTGTTTTCTTGGCGTTGTCTCCCATGCATCCCCTCGGGGCACCTCGGGCTGCCCTCGCCGGTGGATGCCGATAAACTTTGTCCTTTCGCTACAAACTTGGGCAACCTCGCCACACGCACGGGTCACCGCCCCGAGGCAGGCTGCCCGGCCGCTCCCCGCCTTCCCTTCGCGGTTCCCGTCGCTCCAGACCCCTTTCTCCGGAGTCAAGGCGACCGCTCGCACCGGGATCCCCCTGCACTCTCCGGCCTCGCGCTCCCGGGGACCATTCACCCGCCGATCTTCGCCTCTCTGTCCCAGACCGCAGAAAGGCCGCCCCGTTCTTACCTTCATTCGCGGGATACACCCTGGAACCGGTGACAGCGTCGCAAATCCCAAACAGAAACGAAAAGAGGAGGAAATAAAAAATCCCAGCCATGGTTCGCCGGTGCTAACGCTGCTCCTGCCGCTTCTATCCCAGTGGAATAAATGCTTAAGTTAGGAGTGCAGCAGGCTGAAGACATTGCCAAGGGGGTGGGCCCGGCCCGTGACGTGCACCCGCCAGTCCGGGGCTTGCAGCCAATAGTAGCGCAGAAGGGGTTGCCTTGCTCCGCCCCCGATGAGCAGAGCCCGCCCCTATGCCCCGCCCACTCGGCTCGGCTGGGCGCTTCGTCTCCCCGGGATTAAGGGGGCGAGTTCTGCCGCGTCCCTCCCCTGCTGGAGTGAAGCAGCGGGTCCCCTGGTCGCATCTCAGCGGTCCAGCCCCTGGACGGCGGAAGGAGCTTCGAAAGACTCTGAATTGGTTGGGGGAAGTCCGAGGAAAGGGTGGGAACCCAATCTTACGCCTCGGGCGGTTTGAGATGGAGGAAAATGCTCTTTTATTGCAATAAAAAAAGTATCAAGTTGACCTGCCTCTTTGCTGTTGCTCTTTTTCTGAGGGTCGAAGTGTTCGCCTCCCGCGCGCCCCGACTCAGGCTACACGTTCACTCCTGCGCGCGGCCGCGGCCTCTCTCTGCTACCTGGCTCCTGGCCCCATTTTGTGCCTTTGTGGTGCATCTACATATGAAATGCTCTTTGGGGAGAGTTCTGTGGCTTGATTACTGCTTTTTTCCCAGGCTCCCAGCTGCCTGGAGAGCGGTACCTAATCAGTCCCCAACGTCGAGTGCAGCCCTCGGCCTGTCTCCAGAGACTGAACGAAAGACTTTCTAGCAACGGAGAAGCCCCCTCAGGCCCCATCTCCGCGCTCAGCCGTGGAGGGAAAGGCGCGTCCACCTCCCCGGCCCCCGGGACAGGACTCCCCACCCCGGCAAGGCGCCCCGAGATGGCCTTGGCTGCCGGGAGCCAACTGTGTGTTCCCCGTGGGGAGTCCCTGGAACCGGGCCTAGCAAGTTCGGGGCCCGGGGGGTAGAGGCGAAGAGCTGAAGTGGAAGTGCCGGGACCTGCCGCAAACCCGAGCTCGGAGGCTGCCCGGAGCGGTTGCCGCCGCCCTGCGCTCCCGTTGCTCCCCTGCGCTGGTCCGGACAGCTCTCGCCGCCCCAGTAGACGGTGGTGAGCGACAGGACCCGCAGAAATCCGCGCAGCCGCCCCCGCCGAGGTGCTGCGGGTGTCACTGTGGGCCTCCTGGGGGCCCAGGCAGCACTGGGCCCTGGTTTGTCCCCTGATGCCCCGGACGCGGGCGCAGCCAACTGAGCGCTGCCCAGAGACCGCAACGCAGCAGGCGGCCCGGGGCCCGGCCCCCGACGTGACTCGGTGAATTTCTCCGGACGTTTGAAGACGCCCCGATTCCTGACGAGGCCTCCCTCCTTCTCTCCTCCTCCCAAGCCACCCCTCTTCTGGCTCCCCACGGGGTAGGTTTTCCTCCCGGGCCTTGGTCCCAGCGTGAAGGCGACCGCGGGGAGATGGAAGCGCCTTTCCCTCTCCGGCAGCAGCTCATCGTGAACCAAGCGCGCTACCTGCCGGCCAGAAAAGGGAGTGCGAGGCCCGCGCGGAAGGGCGAGCGGACAAAGACCGCAGCACGCAGTCCGCAGAGTAGGTGTGTCCGTGGGGTATCTTGTCATACACCCGCCCCTCTCCGGAGCACCCAGGCCACCCCTGCGCAGTGGTGGTGGGTGGCCGTGGAGAGGGCCCGGGAGTCCTGTCGCACTTCTCGCCAGCTGGATTGCAGAAGACGAAATCAGAAAGCGTTTCAAGGAGAAACTCTTAGTGTCCCAGGGGTTGCCTGAGTAGCTGCCATCCCTGAAATAGAAATCCTAGAGAAAGAACGAGGGGTGTAGGGCGGTGTGGAGGAGAAAGCAGATCGCGGCCACGGTTTCAGGTCATTGGCCTCCGTAGCACATCGTGTCTACTCCACTTGTGCAAATTCAGACCCGGGCTAATTATATGGGCAACTTTTACTTGAGCGCGCTTGGCGAGGCGCTGGGCAGTAGCCGTGTGAGTCGGTGGCCTAGAGGGAGAGCTTGTGCGGCTCCAGACTTTCTGACTTCTCCGTGAAAGACCTGCTGAAATGTCACAGTCTGAGGAAGTGGATTTCAGTTATTGTAGCTACTGATTTTACACAAGTAAAAAGGGGGAAAGAAATGCACGCGGGGGATATATATGTACGTGTGCGTATAAATTATTTAAAATAACCGCACGAAGTCCTTCTAAGGAATGCATTTCTAGGTTCCTTCACGTGTCTCCCTGAGGTTTATTGAAAAAGGAGATGAATATTGGTCCCTGTCATTCTGTACACAGACTCAGCGGAGAAAAAGAACAATCCGAATTATTTTTAAAACGTTTTTAAACAATAGTTGCTTGTTGCCTCTCTGCAAGATTTGAGTGCTGCATGTATGGGTGGTTGAAATGGGAAATCGACTGGCTGCCTCCTTAGAAACAGTAAAATTTCTAAAACATGAACCATTCCCTGCCCCCCACCCCACCCCGGTATCTGCACACTGATTATTAAAGTCTTTCTAGCCACAGCTGCCTGAAAGCAAGGCTTCACTTGCTAGGGGACATTCAGTGATGTCCGTCCCCTTTTTTCTTCCCATTTCCCTTTTCAGGACCCAAAGCAGCCCAATAATCTAGAGACCCAAGAGGCAGGAAATGCTAACTTGGGAAAACTGAACTATAACTTCCCCTTTATAGCATTTCTGGGCTGAAGATCAGAAATGAGCTGTTGAATACTGAAGTATTTAGGATGAAAGTATACGATAGCTTGGATTTCTGTAGAAACATTCCAATAAAAAAAGAAAAAGAAAGAAAAAGAGTAAAGGAATAAATAGATGAAAGAGAATTGGGAAATTTGGGGTATATTTTTAAGTGCTGAATAATAGGACTCGTGAATTCATTATACTATTCTTTCTATGCTTAAGTGTGTTCAATGTTTTCCGTAATAAAAGTTATAGTAGAAAAAAAAAAAGAAATGAGGTGCTGAAAATTCCTCTGTCCACTGTGACAACCTAGAGGAAAAGTGTTCTAATCCAACAGTCATGATTCCTCCTTAAAAACAGGACAAAAATGAAAAAAATGATGGTGGTCCTGGTCTACCATCTATGCAAACCCCCTACTTTATTGGAAAACGCCTTGGAATTTTCAGACGTTTGAGAGTATTTGCAACAAATCAGTCACTCAGTGAAGTCGAAAGCATACAATAGAATACCACACAAAAAGCGCCTAAAATCACCTACTTTTAGTATAAATTAGCTTGACTCTTTAATCAAACTAGCCTCCCCACTGCTGTGAGAAATTGAGAGTATTTTGAATCCAATAAGAGATATGTCAAAACATATAAGCTTATAAGCTTAATGAAAATAATAATTCAATAATTTGAAATTCTTGGCATAATTGTTCTTTTTGTACAGTGCCTACCATAAAATCTTGAGCTACAAAGTACATTTTATTTTTTTTGTTTTTTTTTTGTTTTTTTGTTTTGTTTTTTTTGGTTTTTTTTTACAAAGTACATTTTAAATGCTTATTTGAATTAAGGTTGAATTTCAAAAGTATCTCTAATTTGTAAAGACTTTTCAAAATAACACCAAGTATCTTAGGAGTTTCTGCATCTAAACGGAGGACCAATTTTACCAAAGTAACAAGAACCTTGGACCTTTGGACAAAAAAACAACAATAAAGCGAGGGCATGGAAACTAGAGAAAAGGTTAGAATGAGAACAGGAATCCACTCTGCCTTTTACTAGACAGTCTGCCAGATTTTCTAGCTAGTGTAGCTGGACTTCCCTGGACCTTGGTCTCTTTATTAATAAATGGAGTCTCCGACAGTGCTCCAATGACTCCCTGTCATTGCCAGAACCAGGATTTTCAAGACTGACATCCCTAGTTTAACATTCTAACAGTTCTTTTACTAGCTGGGTGTCTTTGTGTAAGTTACTTAACCTCTCTGAGATATGGTTTTCTTATCTGTGAATTGTAGATAGCTATGTGATTCTTCTAAAAATGGAATAAATTTTGTAGAGCACGTAGTATGGTGTCTGGTTCATGATCAGTAGCTATTATTACTTTCAAATAATATCTCATTAATAACTATTAACATTTTTAAATGTGCAATCATTTGTTCAGCTTGAAACTTCCCTTCCATAAGGAAACCAATCTCTGTGATTCACCTTATGCTCTCCATGAGAGGAGAAGGCTTTATTTCACCAACTCCTGGAGTAGGTAGGGGAAATAAATTCTAAGTGCTTCCCTTCTTTCATTGTTGATTTATTACAGCTCACACTAAACTCTTATATGCCTACATGATTCAGTGGGATTTGAATCTAGGGATTGTAACTGTCTTCAAATATAATAGTTTCAAAAATAATTAAATGAAACAAGGTGTAAGGAATAAAAAATGTCACCACCAAGTCAAGATACTGGTGATAATGAATAACCAAAGCTCTAATGAAATATCAACTTTTGTCAGAAAAATGCCCCTAAACTTAGCTACCACCTGAAATATAATGATCTGAAACTATAGTTGATGGGCTTCTTAAATCTCCCAGGAAACTTTGTTGGAGATTTTATCTTTTGATGTCAAGGCTTTGCTGCTATTTCTTATGCAAATAAGAAGCAGGCTACTTGTTAGCCCTTTACACCTCAGTGGGAAAGAGAGCCCCGGAACTCAGGTCTTGACCAGTCAGACGGGTGAGATACTAAGACACAGTAAAAGACCTTCAGAATCCCTGAGGAAAAGAACAAGAAAATAAGGGATCTCAAGGAGTCAAGACTTTTCTGAAAGTCTGTCTGGTGCTATATCTGAATTTTTGTTCAACTCAAACATTACTCAAGTGCCTACTGTGTGCCAAAGACCACGTGATTAAGATGTGAACGTTGTCTTTTCAGCCCTGGGCAGGCACGACACCCACCGCATGGGGGTGGGGGAACCGAACAGAAACCACCGGGAAACTTTTGTTCTCCTGGGAGCTGTGGAGAAGGAGGTGGAATGAGAGGAAGACACCCACCCAGTTCAGTCCTGCAGCAACTCTAGATATCCAGAACTAAACGTTTTGCAGAGACAATGCACCTTTCTTCAGGAGAATTCAGAGGAGATCACTTGCATCTGTTTTTGGCTGTCCTGAGAGCATGAGTTAAACATCAAAACTGTTTGATTTTCAGGCACGAAAGCCATGCCCGCGAAGAAATGTAGAATGTTTTTTACTTGGAACCCTTTGATACAACACCTAGCAAATGGTGTTCACTCATTCTTACTCAAAATGCCAATGTAAAGCTGCAAGTTACAGCCACTATTTTGGCTATTAAATATTTTAATATTTAATAGCTATGTTGATTTATGATTATTAAAAGAGCTCTGGAATTACAGTTGTTTTATGATGAAAAACTAATGATAATATATATGGGGATAACATAAACTGGAACTTTTTTATTTTTAGCCCCGTTAAAAGAGAAGTAATTATCTGGTTAGAGAACCAATTTCTAGAAGCACAGCAACAGCCACTTCTCCCTTTTATTTTTTCTTTCTGAAAAACCATATGTAATTGCAGTGAAATGCTATAAGAAAAATAATAGGATTGTGAACATGATTTATGATTTAGTGCATAATGAGAATGGAAGTTTAGAAACGTAACTTTCCTTTCCCCTATCATAGTCTAAAGCATTTACAGAGTGCTTGTACCTCCAATATTTATTTTGTAATTTAAAAGATCTCTGAATATTTTTAAAATGTCTTAAATGACAGATATGTACTGTGGACAAAAAATTGTTGCCTGCCATTTCAGTAAACAATGAATACTGCTCACCACCAAGTCATCAGCCACGGCAGCTGTCCCCAACGGTGCACCCTGAGGGGAATTCGGGATGCAGAAAAACAGGATACTGGCCCTAGATAGTTAAGATGCATATCAAAGAAATAATTTCAACATGCCCAGAATCTTGCATCTTTCCATATATAGAAAAGCAATCAAATGATTAACTTGAGATGTCTGGTTTTTGTGATTAGCAGTAATCTTTTGATGTTGGATTACATGTTTTGTTTTTTTGGTGTGTGTATG
Source organism: Orcinus orca (assembly GCF_937001465.1). Taxonomy (NCBI): domain Eukaryota; kingdom Metazoa; phylum Chordata; class Mammalia; order Artiodactyla; family Delphinidae; genus Orcinus; species Orcinus orca. The sequence continues at coordinate 104,328,244 of NC_064565.1, forward strand.
TGTTTTTTTTTGTTTTTGTTTTTTTTTTAGCAAAAGCTCCTGTATATCCCGGCTCCTCTCTTACCTCTTTGGAACAGTTCCTCAGAGCTTTCTGAGAGGCTGCTTTCCCGGCCTATAGTCCTCGGTAATGGCCCGGATAAAACATAATTCTCAACTTTTAGTTTGTGCGTTTCTTTCAGTCAGCAGTAAAATATAAATTCTTTAAATGTTTATTTAATTAATGGAATGTTATAAGCATATTTATAGAGGAAATATTGCTTTTGAAATTATGTTTATATTTTATTTCTTTAACCTAATAACTTATTTCAATTAATAAATAAGGAAAGCTTTTTGCCTGCAAAAGATTATGCCTTTTGACTGTTTATTCAAAAGGACTAAAGAGGAAACTCAGCCAAAACTCCAAGAAACATAGTATAGGCTTTTTTTTTTCTGAATTACAATACTACTTGAGTCCCAACGTAAATCAGTAAAACCTTATTAAAATCAATTGAACGTAAGTAAATTCCCTATATAAAGAAATAAAGTGAGGTTCATAAACATGCTTTAGTTAGAACTGGCATTATTTGGACATAGAATGTTTAAAACCAATGAAAAATTCGTATAAAATAAATGCTAACTCAGGAGTCTATGCATAAACCTACATCATACAACTTTAAAATATATTAAGCAGCCCTCTTTTACTTAGTTATATGTGGAATTACTTTTTCTTAGATCATGCCTATATCTGCACAAATAAACTGGCTGAAATTCAGGCCAACAATGAGTTATTTGAAGTAGGGAGGTGAAAAGAAATTCAGTTAGTAACGGATCATTTGACTCAAACTGACATTTAAAGTATATCGGTTGGACCATTTGGCTTTTTTCTTATTCAATTCTATGTGTATGCACCCCAGGTTTTCTTTTGATGGGGCAGTCAGAGAAGAAGTTAAAAATTAGGCGTTAAAATGCAGAGAATGGTAGTCCCATGCCATTTATTATTTAAATTTGTGACTCTATTAACACAGCCTTTTAAGAACATCCTTAAACATCTCTAGCTGGATTGGAAACTGAGTCATCCCAGTTTGGGATAAATCTTTCTTCTATAGAGAATATTTGTACCTGATAAATATTATAGGATTTATCTCCTGAGACTGGATACTCCACTCTGACATTCGGGATTAACGTGTGGGTTACGATATATGGCCTGACTTTTAAGTCTCTATCTCTTGCAGCTCTGAATTAAAACAAATTTGAACCAAAACATGCACAGGTGATTATGAGAGGTATTCCAACATGCATTAACTTTAAGAGTGAGGTCCCATTGCAGAAGCTTTAACCTGCCTATTTATATTACATAGACACCTCTCAGAGGTAATTGGTCATCGGCAGGAAATTAATCAAGTTTGTTCCATTAAATGGTCAGTTTACTGCAGCTCAGTAAAGCTGGGGGCGGGGGGGCGGAATGAATTGGGAGATTGGGACTGACATGTATACACTATCGATACCATGTATAAAGTAGATAACTAAGGAGAACTTACTGTATAGCACAGGGAACTCTACTCAGTGCTCTGTGGTGACCTAAATGGGAAAGCAATCCAAAAAAGAGGGGATATATGTATACGTATAGCAGATTCACTCTGCTGTACAGTAGAAACTAACATAACACTGTAAAGCAACTATACTCCAATAAAAATTTAAAAAAAGCAAAACTGGGCCGCATATCCTCCATGTGTCTCCTTATGTTCTCATCTGAAACGTTTATAGTTTTCAATCAGATTATTATCATTTAAAACACTTCGATAAATGCCCAGTTGTGCCCATACCGCTTAGCAGGCCACCCTGGTTAAGTGACTCCAAGAACTAAAGTTACAATGCAGAAATCACCGCGCAGGTAGAATCCAAGGCAAAGAGGAAATTCAGGATGCGCAGGGTCTTGCCATTTACAGTTTTCTTTAACAGTACAGTTATTGTGCCACTTTACAATATGTATTTATGTGTTATAGCTATCCATCTATTTATAAACTTGGGTACTCATTTTAAAACCTGACTTCGATTAAAAATAAAACTAGGTGGCTTTAAAGCTCCTCAAGGCTGCTGAGGCTGGAAGGGTCTGTGGTTTAGAAGCTTCCTCTTGCTGTATTCTGATTGAATCTGCTCAGCTCTCTGTTTTTTCCGTGTCCACCTACACACAGCTGTCCATCTCCCGGCAACCTTTTTGCTGTCAGTCAAGTGACAGCCTTGGATGGAAGCTTTGTGTGCCAAGGCATCCTGAGGCCCAGCACTACATTTAGGTAGAAAAGGAGGGGGGCACATAACTAATTCTTCTTCAAAAGCTGGTGATGAGAGCCTACCAGAGGGAGGGTTTGATCTACAGTCCTTCAGAGACTGCTTTCTCAAACACAGGCAAAAATGCAAACACATACATATACCAAACTCCCACATCTGTAGCCCAGCAATGTGATGTAATAATCACCCTGGGAAGGCAAGCATTCCAAGGCTCGTTGATGCAAAGAATAAAGCTCCCTTGCTGAATCTTTTTGGGGACTGGTGCCCAAGAATAGTCCTAGTTTCTCTCCTAGTTTGAGTGATCAGAGGTTCTAGCTTCCCCTTTCTCGGATTGATTGATTCTTAGCTGACCTGTAAGTACTGATATCTCTTCATAAAATTACTTGGGAACATTTGTTTTTGCTAATTGGAAAGTAGCTGGAGGAATGTTATGCTTGAGACTTTGCACGGATTGCATCTTGTATAATGTAATGTCTTAATATCGGAAGGAGGTTGCATTCTACAATAGGAAGCCCCGCTATTGAGATGTTTCTATTTGTACAGTAGATTACTTCTCTGAAAAGTCAGATAGGTCATTAGCACAAATTAAAATTCCAATCTCTAGAAAGAGAGACTGGATTAAGACGTAAGCCTCATTTTAATTACTTTGTTTTTATTTTGTGCCATCTGCATTCTGATTATGAGTCTCTAAAGCTGAACATCATATTTCCTGATCTGCTAAAGTTGCAGGATCTTTAAACCAAATGTTCCAAGTTTACTCTAAAATCACTAGGAGCCCTGATATTCTCTAAAAATAAATGGATTAATTTTCGCCTTGTCACAGGAAATAAAATATATTTGCCTCTGTTTCGATTAAGATACATACCACCTAAAATATTTAATATATTATAACACGGTAATATATTATAGCTTACTTTTTTGTAGTAGCTGTACTCAAGTTTTACTTTTACTATGTTTCTATTTTTATTTTTTGTTTTCTTGGAGATAAGAAGATATAAAAGTAAAACACATGAAAGGTATAGATTTGAATATTATAGCTTATCATCTTGTGTAAATGATCTGTTTTGCTGTGGGTCTGGGAGCACTGTCGCTTATAACATTTGGGTTTCTGGTCTACCAGGCAAAAGGCAAGCAGTAGTTTTTCAGGGGCAAGAGTGTAACCAATAAACCTGAGCAAATAACTTTATAACCCTGGAGCTTACTTGGGATGTTAACACAGATGGTTGGCAAATCCATGGGGAATGTTGAGCAAATGTTTGATTCGCCAATGCCTTAAACCTGTTGAGTGCAAAGCTAATAATTACCACGGAAATAATTTTGTGATTCTTTTTTTCTAAACACAGCGAATCTTCAAAAACAGTGCTTCTTTCGGTACTTAGTATAAAAAAATAGAACAAATCTAAATGTAAAGAATTCTGGAAAAATATACACACATGAAACTAAGAGTTGCAAAGTTAGAAAAGCCTTAAACTTTTAGAATTAAAGCCATATTATTGATTATTCTCAGTTTACACAGATCCTTCTTCAAAGATAATTTACCTATTTATAATTCTGTAATATGTTTTGCTCTTCATGTTCTGATGAAATTCACATGCATAATTCAAATCTAATATCACTTAGAGTTCAACATTTTTGCCAAATGATTAATTTTCAAACTGATGAAATTGGTGAGAACAAATGAAGTGGTACTCGGAATTAATATTTTAAAGCTCTTGGAAACCCCCAATAAATTACACTTGGTTGTGGATAGAAATGGGCTTTCAATAAATTGTCTTCTTGGTAAGATAATGCCAAGAATAATATTGGTCTTTAGAATTCAATTTGGTCGGTTTGGTGTATTTTAATACAAAGTGTGCTTGGAGATTATCTGTACAAATACGCATACACATAAGAACAAACTCACACAAGCCTAGAGATACTCTTGGCAAGCCACTGAGGTTAATTATCTCTATAAAGGATACACTTTCGAGTAATACCATCTTGCCTTCTAACTCAGAATAAAAGCAGTTTATATAGGGGAAAGGGGGAAGGATGATTGATTAAAGAAAAAAATAAACTCCTTAAAAATTGGCATCTGTATAAAATTGCCTCTTGTAACTTCAAAATAAGTTATTGATTTTCTCTTTCAAGTCCATATTATTGAATTTCTCCTTAATTCTTTCTTCACCATGGAAAACATACATTTTTCCATTTATGTTCAGGGTATTTAATTTGGGAAATAACCATAAAAAATGAATTTCAGTAGGTAGTCATATTGTGTGTGGACAGGTGTTTTCCTTTAGGTATATTCATCAATGAATCAGGTTGTAATTAACCGACGCTATAAAATTGAACTAGCTGATGGTGAAAATTTTCCCCAAAGTTTGGGAGGTTTGCTTCTTTTCTGTGACCACATAGGATTTGCATTGACTTTCTTTATGGGGCCCATTAATTATAGCCATTTGGGGAATAAATGCAGATTTTTCATACAATTACTTGCTTGCTGCCAAACCAAAATGGATGGCCTTGGGTTACACCGTATTGGACAAATGTGCCCATTTCCGTAAACAGAGTATCTAACTACATTCCCCATTGTCTCTGCAGTCCACTTTTGATTTCAGGAGCTTGAAGCCTGTCCCCCAAAGCCACCAGCATTAGCTTCTATTTTTAGCTGATTATTTGCCTGCCCCCAACACAGAGAGAAATAAAACGCAAAACAAACACAAATGGCTTAGCTACTTGTTAGCAAGTGTGCTTAAAAGTTAGATGGTTTAGAAGATTCAAATTCGTGATTAAAATGAGGTTCAGAGAAACTAATGCTTTTTCATTTTTTTCCCTGTTCTCACTTTTTGTCAGGAATCAAAGAAAATTTAGAATTGTCTGAACTTTAAAAAATACTGTCAGAATTAAGCATTGTGTAAAAACCTATTTCTCCATGGATGTGACATAATAGACTCATAGAAAGATTTAACGGTGAAAGGTTTGACCATTTGAGAGTAAGCTTGACTGCCCATGACATGTGATTTGTAACTTTATTGAGACCCAAACTCAAATTGTGCATCTATGGCTAAAGCAGGAGAGAGAATCATTTAGTTAAAAGACCCTAACTGTCCCTCTGATATTCAACCTCATCTCAGCTCTCATGTTTTCTGTTCTTCTTCTCACACACAGTAACTCTCATTACATTTATCACATTCTAGGAGGGAAATGTATGCCCTAGTGAGAGCCTCAGTTTCTTCATCTGTAAAATGGGACTAATAATAGCGCCCACTTCAGGATTGTTATAGGAATTCAGTGAGGTACTCTATATTCAGCCGTAGGTATAGTGCCTGGCACAAAATAATGGTTTGTTGTTAACATTATTTTACCTTAATTTGGTGAGGTGCTAGGTAACTGCAGTAAATCATTTTTTTAAAATTGGACCATACATTTTTATTATTTAATGTAATTGTCTGAAAGATGTTTTTAAAGAGCCTCACAAGTACTTTTTCACCAAAAATGTACTGTTTCCATTTGTTATTAGTCTTAAATTCAGAGGTAGACGCACTGTTAGTCCATGGGAATTGTCTTCTTCCTGTGTACCATCTCTTGCAGAGATTAATCTGTTTTTATATGTAGATATCTTACATGGTGACCACACACACACACACACAAACTGCTTCTTTGCTTGGCTGTCACAAAGTGTGAGTCTTGATTTCTTTCCTATACCTGAAATTTACACAGAAGTAAAGATATCAGTCAAAATTTCTTTCTCCCAAACACAGATGACAAAGTCTTAACTAATGGAATGTAGATACTATGCATAACTTAACAAAGCAGAGCATAAAAATCAAACAATTTAACTCGGGGTACTACAAGAACATGTTACACAGTGAAAGAAACGCCATATTAAGAAAGCAAGAATCTTAGATTCTGAATTGTTTGATATTGGACAAGTAATCACATCTCTTTAAGCCTCCGTTTTCAATCTAGAGCATCTTGATCTAGATGATTGAAAGGATCATCTTCCTTTCAATGCTAAAATAATATAATCCTAGTTCTACCAATTTTCACACTTCTTCCTTGAGGAAGAATAAAGCTTCATATTCAGTCACTTCAAAGTAATTATCCACTATTCATAAGCAAAGCAAACATCAAATGGTTCATATGCAACTTGATGTTTTTGTATGTAAATCCTAATTTCTGTTAAAATTCTATAAGAACAGTTAAAACCTATTTTGCATTTTATATAAAAAAGCTCTATTTTCTAAAATTACATGTTTAAAAATTCAAACCTATTAAAGAAATATATGAAATGCTCTATATATTTAACTTTTGTTATAATGTTAACCTTTATTGTGTTGATGAATGCCAGCTTATGAATTCATAACTCTCACAGTTAGAGGGTCTTCATAAATAAAGCAACCCACTTAGATCTGCATTTTTCAAATAGCAAGGCAACAAGGAGACCAACAGATGGATGCATTTTTAATTAGTCAATCTATTGCTATCTTTTGGTTAGAAAATTTTCCTGCGGGTGGTAACAAATCTTTTATTGGGAGCAAAAATAAGGACAATCTCAGAATGACAGGTTTCCTAAAAGAATTTATATTTCAATACTTTGATAGCCTATTCAGGTTTTGTAAAGTGATAAATTAAACTAAATTATTGGTGGAAAAACAAATCAAACAAAATAATTTGAGGTTATTGTAAATCTGAGACATGAATAAAATTACCATCAGAATCTAGTTTCTTTCATGTTTACTGATTTTAACTGAATTAAGTAAGCAGCCAGTATGATCTAATTCAATTCAAGGCTGTTTTTGCAATATTGTAAGGAAATAATCTACAATATTAAGCTGCAATTTTTAATTTGCATTATACTGACAAATAACTTTAGAAAAAGATGCCTTTGTTTTGGAAAAATTGTTATAAAAATGTGAAGATAATATTTATCAAAAGAACCCAGATGCAAAACTGTGAAAGGTTTTCAGAGATTATATTGGGTGGTTCCGAATTTTAAAAGCTGTCTTTTTATAAAAAGAAAAAAAATGTCTATCAGATTATCTCTTCAGATGCACAGAGTAAAGGCAATGGAGAAATGGAGTAATTATTTCCATAATTCAGGCACTTAAAACTTTCTTCTGAAATATCCAAATGATTGATATGATAATTATGACTGAATTAGTCAAATTACTCTTTCACAGTTTGCCTTCTCATTACACTAGTAGATACAATCTAAGTGTGGATGTAACATTTATAAATGCAGAAGACTAAACTCATAGCTTACAGTACCTTTCAAGATTCATTCAATTATATATAATCACTTACTTTTTGGCAACATAGATAGTAACAATTTATCATCCTCTTCTTCAAAAGCACCTATTTAGAACTTTTTTCTCTGGGACACTTTAGCCTGGCTATACAAAAGATTTCAACCTGCAACGCTAGACCATTATAACCATACAACTATTGCCAGCATCTGTGGCATATACACACATGAAATATAGGTAACAATGTAAACATTGGGCTTAGAATTAAATGAATAATGAGTTTAACAATATTTTACCAGGCCATTTAATAGTGTCAAGATATTACATGTTTCTGCAGAGGCTACCAAAAAAAAAAAAAAGAGAGAGAGAATCAGTCCTAAATTAGAAATTCACTGGATTGTTTCTATAGAAAATCTGATGACAATTTGTATATTTTTTTCATTTTAATTGACTACATTTTTACATCTTTATAAGTCAGAAACATACTATAAGTATAGATGGGAGAAAAACAAGTATACAAATTTTCTAAATCATCTACTAGTAAATCCAGGTATAGAAACCAAGAGAGGCTCCTGGAATCTAGTCTCATTATCTTGATGAAAGTTATTTAGAAAACAAGGTGTACCTTTTGCCTTCAGAAAATGAATTAAAAACATAATTGTTGATCATGCCTGGGAAAAAGTGCTTTAACATTAATAAAAGAAAGAAGGCAAAAGACCTATTTGGCTTAATTTTCCTTCTTTTTCAATGAGATGAAGAGATACCTTTCAAACTGGAAAGAGGAGGAAAAAAAGATTAAAAATTTAAGCAGTCAAAAATTAGTCTCTACATTAGATGCCAGGCTAATGTGATACCCACGGCAGATACAGTTTCCCCAGGATGAGGGAAAGAAAGAAGAAAGGAGAGAGCAACTTTAAATAACTATAAATCTCCAAGTACAGTTGACCTCTTCCCCAGGAAAATAAAATAACTTACAGGTATGATTGTGGAATAGCGGCTGATAACCTTTAAGACACCGTGAGGATGGATGGAATATGGAAAAAGTGGCAAGCTGCAAATGGTGTCTTGTTATTTGAAAAGTTAAAATGTTGAACTACAGAAATTGTAAACCAGTAAGATCAATAACGAAGTCTGGCAAAATATCCTAACAGTCCTAACAGGTTGTTAAAGATACAGCTTGGGAACGTGTAGAGAAGGAGGAGGTGATCACTAGGCATCAGAATTGTTTCACTGAATTCAAACCATACTTCAATGTCTAGAAGATTTCTGGCCATTGTAGGCACACAATAAATCGTTACTGACTGCCATTGTTTTCTGGTAGAATAGTTTGTCCAGATAACACCACAGTGCATACTGATTTTAGAAAAACAGTTGATAAAGTCTCTTTAATAATGGACAAGGTGGCTCCATCTAGTTCAGTACATTTATCAGTGAGTAAAATGACATCGAAAGCAAGTTTATCATGCCTTTGACTGGCACACGGCTGAGAAGCCCTGCTAATTTACTGAGAAAGAAGCAGACAAAATTACCTGGTAATAAAGCGCACAAGTAAAATTCTATGGAAGTAAACATAAAGCCTTGGGTTTCAAGTTTTAAAAGATCAATTATGTAAGTCTGGGATAAAGAAGTTATGACTTCATAACAGTTTATATGAAAAAATATCTATTAGGTTGAGCGGATGAGAAGTTCAACATGTGTCAACAATGGGACAGAGGAGGTGATGAAACAAATGCAGTCTTAGGCTGTGTCGGGTAGAAGAGATGGAATAGTCTTACTGTTTCTACACAGTGTGTACCACATCTGGAGTTGGATGTCCTCTTCTGGATCTCTCATTTTTACAGGGACATTGACAAATGACAAAAGTCTGGAGGAGGGCAACAAGGATGGTTGAGCCTCGAGGCCATGACTTATGAGAAATTGTTGAGGGGGGTGGGTAATGTTTAACAAAGAAGCTTAGCTTAGCAGACCATGACAGCTGACTTCAAGTAAATGGAGGGCTGTCATGTGGATGAGAAGCACCCTTACTCTACTTTTTTTCCAAGGGCAGAACTAAGATTAGTGGGTAGCTTTTATGAAGGAAGCAGATTTCTTGCCAATGTAAGGAAAAGCATTGTTGTAATTTGAGTTCTTCTCTATCTTATATTCTGTAAAGTAGGGGCCCCAGGGAGAGACTCAAGCAGAGCCTGGTTAGCCATCCATCAGCATTGCTTTAAGAGGGAATTCCTGTATTGATGGGAAAACCAAATTCTTTAACCTCTAAGAGTATTTATGAAATGATGGCTAAAACAAGAAAATTGCTAGGCAATCCAGAAAGAAGTAGGTATGGAAATTCTGCATGGATTCCAGCTATTGTAAACATCTGTAAGGATTAAGAAGGAAGTATTGATCAGAGGGGAGGTTTAGAAGAGAAATCTATCATCTAGGACAGTGTTGTCCATAAAAATATAATATGGAACATATATGTGAGTCACATATGTAATTTTAAATGTTTTAGTAGCCATTTTATAAAATAAAAAAGCTAATAATATATTTTATTTGACCCCATATATCTGAAATATCACCATTTCAATATACAATCCAAATTAAAAAATTTATTGAGATAATTTACACTCTTTTTTTCATATTAAGTCTTTGAAGACCTTTGTGTATATTACAGTTACTTATGGCCCATCTCAATTTCAACTCATCTCGTTTCAAGGGCTCAAAACCCACATGTGGCGAGTGGGAGCTTAAATCCCTAAGCATGGCTAGTTAAAATAAAAGAAGTTTTTAGTAAAATCAGGAAGAACTGTACAGGTTAGCAAGACACAGCCAAAATAAAGAGGGTAAAGCTGTGGAATGTTTTCTTCTGGTAACCACGATAGTGATAAGGGCCAGGAATACAGGTGGAGTTTGACCAAACAGCCGAGAATCCATCTGAGGCTGAACTGCACCTGCCCCACTCCTGGTTGCTCTGGCAACCAGACTCCCTCCCCACGCTAATGACATTATAATGAGAACATCCACATGCAAATGAATTAAGCAGTAATTACAGGCAGATCCTCACTTGTTCTACTAGCTCCACTTACGGTGGGGGTGGTGGTGGTGGTTGAGAGAGGACTTGGGCAGAGTTTGATACTGAACAGAGGAGATAGCAGAAGGAAAGGATCTGAGTTATGAAATCAAATGGTGTCTGGAGCCTGTACACCAGGCAATAAAGTCAGGTAGTTACAGATCCACATTTCCCGTTTTCCCTGCTGTTACCATCACTCGGGGAGAGAGAGACCACCCAGGGGAAAGAGGCAAAGAACAGGGAGACAGCAGCAACTTCACAAGGAAGGCCAGGTTTAGGGAGAAATGCTAACACCTCCCCCGACCCCTCACCAATTTCAAAATAAATTGCTTATGAACTGTTCCACCTCTCAACCCACCCATGGGGAGCTACAGTGAAAAACGTTGAAACTCTGGGAAGAGATAAAAAGAAGGAAGCCTGTCCTTTATTCTCCGGTCTGGTTTGCTCTTAATTGCTTTTTACAGTTTCCCCAAGCAGATCAGAGCCATGTATTAATTAACAGTGAACATGTTGAATGCTGAACTTCAGAAACTTGATAACCCTGGCAACAAGGAGAACTTGGCTGATGTGGGAACAGTGAATATACTGAGGCTTTGCATCTTGTAGGAACTTTTAGGTTTCCAGAATCTTTTAAGGTCTCTTGGGAAAAAAAAAAAAAAAAATATATATATATATATATATATATATATATACACATACACATAAAGAAAAATCTGGTTGCTATTTTCAGAAAATATTCAGCAACTTATTAAGCAATTAGATGTGTATTAAAGGGTGTATCACTTTGACCACCACACCAATAAGAATAACATTATTAGCAGTATACATCAGTAATAGCCTGCAAATGTGGGTTTATAAAGGAATTATAGAGCACTCTTCTCTTTCTTTTGGAATAATAGAGAATATTATAGTGCTTACTACATGCTTATAGAGTTACACAGCAACTCTATAAGGTAAGCTTTATTGTTAGCCCATTTTACAGATGAGGAAATAAAGTAACTTGCCTGAGCTCAGAAGTGGCAGAGACAAGAACTGATTCAGTTAGCCTGGCTCCAGAATTCTCTGATATGTTACAAAATGTCTAGGATAGAATCTTCAAAAAGATAAACCGGTTTTTGTTAATGGTTAATTTTTATTGACAGCAAAATAATCAACTATTTTGCTGTCTATTCGATAGAGCTACTAATCTAGTGTAATTATTTATTTAGTTATCATATTTAGAGCAAAAGATGGAATAAAGGATAGGCCAGTCTGGCAGAATGGAAAGTCCACACAGAGCGTGAAAGGAAGGTGGTGGTAAGGGCTGACCTGTGAAAGAATGTTAAGACAAAGAGGCTCCAGAAAGTTGCCACTGAAAATCTCTGATGTGGGAGAAACAGTATTAGCAGTATTTAGCAGTAGAGTGTCAGGGTAGGAGGGAAAAGAGTCTTGAGCTACTGAGAGCAGTGAAACTATTATTTTTTTTTAACCCAAGTGCTTGCATGCAAATACTGCAGTAATAGGAATGAAGAAAATAATCAATGAACAGAAATTTCCAAGGAAAAACCCAAGTGAAACTCTGGATATTGAATGGAGTGGGAAACCTGAGGAAAACAGAAAAGAAGAGGAACAGCTCAGGGTTAAATGCAGGACCTCCTGTCAAAGTGAGTAGGTGACAGAAATAGGGATGTTTCAGTGGCAATTAGATTAGGGCAGACTTTCAGCTTGGACTTCTTTGATATTTTGAGCCAGATAATTCTTTGTTATGGGGGCTGTCTTTTAGACCCTAGGATGTTCAGCATTACCCTTGGCCTCTACCCACCAGATGCCAGTAGCAGCTCTTCCCGGTGTGACAATGTCTCCAGATATTGCCAAATGTCCCCAGGAGGTGGGGGGACGGGCAGCAGCAAAATCACCCTCCACTGAGAACCACTGGCTGAGGGAAATAGAGTGTGAGTTTAGCAGGCTTTGAGGCAGTAGTGGGACGATCCGGTGAAAATATCCAGGAGACCTGGGAAGCGCATAATTGAAATTCCAGAGAGAGATGAGAGCTCAGTATGAAGATTTTGTATTATCTCCCAAAGAAGCAATAGTGGATGATACTTCTGGTGATGATTTAGAGCAACAACAACAAACAAACAAAAACCCCACAGAGCTCTGGAGTAAGCAGAACTTGAAAGAGGGAAAAACACCAATGAAGGGAACAGAGACAGGATCCTGAGGTGAGGAAAAGGAAGCTAGGTTGGGTGATGTGAGCATCTCTATGGATGGAGCTGGGTGGAGGAAGCGCTGGGCCATAGTGCCAGGAGTGGCTGAGCTGCCACTGCGAAAGGTGCTGTTGGTTAGGATGATGAATAGGTCTCCATGTGTGCGTGTATGAGTGTGTGTGTATGTGTGTGTGTGTGTGTGTGTGTGTCGGAGGGGGTTGATGGTGGTGGTGGTGCAGAAGTTAGATTTCATAAAGTTAAGGAATGAGTAGGTGGTGATGAAGAGATGATGGCAGTGAGTCTGGATTATTTTTTGAAGAACTCTGGCACTGACGGCTACAGGAGATCTAGGGCACCTTGGAAAATGGCAAGGATGAAAGAATTTTCTTTTTAGGATATGAAATAATAGAGAAAGTTTTCAGGCAGGCAGCCAGGAGCTATCAAAAGACAACAGAGGGGCCAGGGAATTGCAGAAAGATCACGGGCCCCAGTTTGATCCTTCAAGCAAGAAGGCAGAACTTCTGGGATGAACATCCCTCTATAAACTCCCAAGAAACTAGAAACTCTTCCTAGAAACTCCCAAGAGCAAGAGGCAGAACAGAAAACAAAGCTGCAAATTTACTTCTTGGTGAAACTGGGAAATCAACTCCAAAGTATTTACTTTGGAAGAGAAAGGGGCTTTTCACCATATGCCTTTCATACTTTTTGATGTTTGACTCATATAAATGTATTATTAGTTTTTGCAAAAAATTAAATACATTTGCTTAAAGAAAGGCAAGAGCTGGAAAATAAAAAATGCTTTTGTGGTTTTCTCTCAAAGAGAGAATTCTAGAATGGCATCGTGCATGGTTTTAAAGACCCATTATCTGTGGGTGTGGGGCTATACAAAATTGGTCTTTTGCTAACTGTCTCAGTTGTTTGGATGTTGAAGTTAAACAAACATAGTGTCATAAGTAAGTGTGCTGAAGGGGAGTATCTTACATAATTGGTAAGAAAAGTAGATTTTAAGTTTTTGGAATCATCTATTTTTTTTAGTTTGTTCAAAGTATAATCCCAAGTCCCCTAGAAGAAAGACTTTTTAACAACTGAAGTCTCTCATTATGGAAATTTACCTTCCATTTTTATCAACATTTTCATCTATCTATGCATTTGGAGCTAACTAGAATTAGAGGTGTTTACTACATACAAAAATTTCAGATTGTTTTAATTCAGTTTAAATTATTCTAAAAGTACACACACTCACTGAAACTTTTAAAATAGTGTATGTGCAAGAAAATCTCCCCATTCATCACTGTAGTCGCTTACCATCAGCAAATCTAATGTAGGCATTAATAATGCATCCTTTTTGGCAAACGTGAACATGATATAAAATTCAGGAATCTAAGTATTGACTACAACATGCTGAACTTGGTTTCATTTAATTGATTTTAAGGGCCTTTATTTCATGAGTCATGGAATAATACCTTGAGGATTTTAGAAATTTTAATCATAAAGCTTTATTATGTTTTATCTATAACCTTCTTTCCTACTCCTTTTCAGCCGCTCTGTGGAAAAGTACTTATTGAAAATGATTTACTGAAAAAGATTATTTGTGCAATGCATACTAAAATACTCTGCGTAAAGCACTTCATTTGAATGAAGAAATATTTTACATTACAACTGACGTTAGAAGATCATAATTACACACGTGAAAAGTCTTCTCGGTGTTCTTTTATCTACTTCCAAAAGAACACGTGTATTTCATATATATTCTAACTTTCGCACGTATTTTTTTGAGTGCCAGCCACTATGTGAAGTGCTAAGACTGCTGTAGGGAGCGAGTAACAAAGTCCCTGTCCTCTTAGAGGCCACTTCTAGTCGGGGAGAGGGACAATGAAGCAAGTGAGCAAATCACACCATGCAATGAGTGATAAAGGTGATGGCAGTGGCATGGACATATACACACTAGCAAATGTAAAATAGCTAGTGGGAAGTAGCCGCATGGCACAGGGAGATCAGCTCGGTGCTTTGTGTCCACCTAGAGGGGTGGGAGGGAGATGTAAGAGGGAGGAGATATGGGGATATATGTATACGTATAGCTGATTCACTTTGTTATACAGCAGAAACTAACCCACCATTGTAAAGCAACTGTACTCCAATAAAGATGTTAAAAAAAAAAAAAAGGTGATGGCAGCTGAAGGTGGAGGCACATTGCAGCTACAGGAGTGAAATGTCAGAGAAGGCCGCTCAGATGAGGTCGTATATCCACATATGGACTGTGTTCTCTGGTGTGCCCACAGTGTTTACATACACAATGTATAAATTACATTTTCATACATATCTTTATGCTGAGTTAAACCTTTACTCATCCAAGTTAGAGTGTCAGTCTCCAAGTGCCTGATCAAAAAGGAAGAGATATTTAAAATGTCAATTAATGTATCAATATTTTAGCATAGTCTCTTACTTGCATTGCATCTGGTTATTTAAATTATAGTTTAATTCTAACAAGAAAACATTGTTTATAGGAAACATATAGTGAATAAATTCTTTTGTCCTTAGGTTTGTGTTTTTTTTGACTTGGATTTTAAGAACTGGGTTATATATGGTATTTTTATTGTATCTTGAATAACATCATTTTGCTCTTAATACTTAGTAATGACCGTGTGCCTAATCTTGCTTTGTTACTTTTCCCAACCTACATTTTGGTTCCCAATTTATAAATGAGAACCAAATCAGAATTTTCTCACAAACAGAGTAAGAACTTGTCATTTCCACCAGGTAATCTCTCCCATTAGTATCCATGATAAATATGAAATATTTTTATTGCATCAGTGCCTCCCAATAAAAGTTGTTTCAGGATGCAATACAATATTAACATTGTACCAACTTCTGGAACTCAAGTGAGAGAATATATTCAGGAATGGATACAATAACTTGACCACAATATAAGTTAACTCTTTGGGTGTGTGTGGAAAATGTTAGAAGAAACAAGAATAATAATAACCTAGGAAGAAAGTAATTAACATGGGTATATTCAAAGGATGTGGGAATAGTGATGAAAACACTGTACTATGGGGTTTTCCCGGATAAACTTGAAGTGCCGACTTCAGGATATGGTTGGTATTTTCATAGGGTTGTTTCCAAATACAGCAATGCATTCAGTCAGCAAGAGTCCCAATTATTTTGCACTCAGACAAGTTATTGTCTTAGAGAACTGTCCTTTATTCGTAGTTTTATGTATTCCTATGATTTAGTAACAAATACACTTAGATGCACCTGCAAATGGGCTATTTATACTATGGTATATACAAGCCTAGAACATGAAGTGTGGGCACAATTTTTAGGGTTTGAACCTGTAAAATTATTCTGAACAAGCACAGGACTTTCAGGTTACTAATGTCCTCAATTCAAGTGACAAAATCAAACTGCTTAGCTTTCTATTTCTTTGATATGGTCCAAGTCAATAATTTCAAACCTTGTTTTATTTTCACTCTGCACGTTGTCTTCAGTTTTCTTATACAGTCTTCGGAAATATTGAAAACAAAAACAGAAGCAAAACCTTTTAAAACCAACTGATTAGTCATCAAGCAACCAGTAAGTGTATAATATGGAATTAGGCCCTGTGAGGACCAAAGGGGCACCACTACCCGTGGCCTCTGCACTCGGAGGGCTTGTAATTTTGTTGGAAGATGAGATAAAAAACAAATAGTTTAAGAAGTTAAAACAAGAGAATATAATATAAATTTAATTATAACACATTATAATGTCAAACGTGTGTGTCTTCATGCCATTTCATACTTTGAAATTAAACGAGAAACACTTGGATGTGAGGACAGGTTGTCATCATACTGTGATCTGGAGACATAGCTTGTTTGTTTTTCTTGCTCATCTTAACCCAATTCCATATTTTGTATATTTGAGATAATTACTTTAAAGTAAGATCTGTAAGGAAAACTGAAAGCAGTGGAAGCGAGTCTGGGCCTAATCTCTGTGTCTCTGAGCAGCTGTCCCCATGAGTCCTTCTGAGCACCCATGAGTCCTTGCCTGGCCCATGTTGTCCTGGCCTTCTTGGAACAGCACGGTTGTGCTAACCCAGTTTATGAGAGATCCAGCAACATCTGGTGGCGCTGGCATCCTTGTTCAGCTCTGATTGTCACTCCCTGTCACCAGATGAATTGTCCTGAGTGGTTGTTGAGGTGTGCGATAATAAAGCCTGCATTAGCAAACGTTGGTGTGGGGTGGGCAGAGGCATTCCTGGGCCTCCCCATGCAGTACAGCAAGAAAGGGGAGGTGGCAGGATGCACAAAAGTGCTGATGCCAGAAGGCCTGACACGCCGCAGGCGGTACGTGACATCTAGTGGCTTTGGCTGATCTTGGGTGTGATGTGTGTCAGAGTCATGATGGATGACTTTCAGCTCTTTCCCATTAAATCATATCGGTAAGAAATCCCCTCTTCCTCAAATGTCTTTTTGTTCCCCCACCCCTGAGCTGCAGATTGTGTCTACCCACGCATCCCCATTGTGGGAGGCCTACAGAGGACCTGCCATTCTTCTGGACATCCTGCTCACGGTTGAACTGCTAGCATTCAATTAAGACTCAAAATTATGGCTTTGGGCAGTTTAACCTCTTTTATCACAGAGTAATGGTAGTTTCTGTGGCCATTTGGGAATTTCCAGACTTCCCACTTATTTATTTCATTAAGATCTGAAAGGAGAGAATCAGTGGATAAAATAAAGGCAATGGTTTTTATCTACTCACTGCAGAATGAAACTCTTCTTTACAAAGAAAAAAATACTCTCTTTGTGAATAAACCCATTTGTATACATACATGAATGTATGTATACACCACCATATGAAGTGATCTCTCAATTGCAAAATTCAGCCTAGGAATACTCGTATTAGGTGCAAAGGTTAAACATACATGAATTGATAGTAGGCCAAAGTAATAGCTTCTTCTTTCTTTTTCCCTTTAGCTCAGTGACATAGATTTTACATGTCTGATTTATGTAACAAATATCTCTTACTTAGGAAAGGCTGCAATAATGAGTAACGAATAATGTGGAAAGGGGCAGACTGATATACGGCCTTTTCTGTTCCTTTCTTATGATTGTTCCAAGCATTGTACAAAAGAGAATACCAGCCGTAGTTATGGATAAATCAGTGAATGAGCATAAGGATTTTTCTGAAGTAGGGAAAAAATCAACATGTCATCTGGGTTGCTCCCAGGTTCAACATAACCTGTTCCAGAAAACTCAGATGGAATATTCCAGAATAATGTTCAAATATTTGTGCATTGAAGTGACATTAGTTAGAGAGGGTAAGAGCCTGGAAAGCTCAGATTCATTTTAAATAGTCAGTCTCAGACTCCAGGGAACAGGTAAATTGGGTTTAGAGGGTAGGATCAAGGTACATACCTTGATGATTATCAGTGGAATGTTAGAATTCCCAGGAAGCGTTCCTTGTGTGAACAGATAAAGAATTAAATGACTCTTGGAAAAGTCAGTATCAGGAGGAACACTCAGTTCAAGAAAGAGATAAGAAAGCCATCAAAATAGCAAAGTTAATAAAAAAGAGACAGGAATTTAGCTGAGGAAAAAGACGAAAAGAATCATGGATGTCATAAATACAAGGCTCTGGGCCATTGACTGAGAAGACTAATGGTTTTTGAAGGCTGACATAGTTAAATGATAATCCTTACCTACACCAAGTATGACGGGAAAATAATAATATCTCACACTTCAGCACTTACTATGTGCCACTCTTCTAAGTGTTCTGCATGTATCAAGCAACCTTTTGAAAGATAGCTGCCCAATCTATGAATATATAATTTAATATGGTGTCTGTTGTGGCCTCCCATGTATGTGTATTCTCCTAAGGCACTGTTTCCCAAATTACCAAATCACATGATTCTCTGGGTGCTATTTAAAAATACAGGTTCCTAGGGTCCTCCCACAGAGGTCTAAGCTGGGCTAAGAGCCTTTACTCTTAATAAGTAACCAGATAATTTGTTTTATGCTCAGAACATTTTGGAAAACACTGAGTTAAGGAAAAATGAAAAGTTTTCTAGATTATTTGTTTACTTTTTAAGATAATATTTCCACGTTCAGAAGTAAGCCTAGCAAAAATTTATACTTTACATATATATTATTGGGCAGTGGACACAATACATATCTTTGAATGATTGTGTGAACACCTTGGATTATAGAATATTACTAAAGAAAGTTAACCTAAAGTTCAAGGGTAGCTTGACAATGGATAAAGGAAATTTTCAAGTAAAAGTCTTGCCTGGTCTGTTTTAATTAGAATTCTTCAGAATAAATGACTTATAATGAGGACATTGCTTGTTAGGAAATGGCCTAATGACTGTGGGTCTTGTCAAAGTGAGTGGATCAAGGCTTGTTTCTGAGACCAAAATGGTGTCCAGTGCATCTCTCTCATTTAACTACGAAACATCTAAAAGAGGATTTTGCATTCTAACGAGATGCCACCCTACACTGCTTAGGCAAGCTCAAAGTCTTCTTTTCTATCAACTCTGAAACATCTAGAATTCTGACTTGAATTAGCAGGACTCTAGGAGTCAAAGAGACTAGAAAAGAGGAGTTTTTTTCTTTTGAAATTCTGACTATAGCAATTCTCTTCTTCAAAACAGTTACTTGAGCACTCTGCAAAAATCCCCAGACGTCTGTCTACAGTGTTACAGGAGAAAATGGGGGTATAAAGGTGATTGAAAATCACTTCCGTTTGTAAAGGCCATAACTTGTAAAAATCAAATAAGTTCCAAGGTGAAAATGTTATCAGTAGTGTGCTGGGCTCTCAGAAAATCCACACACAGAGGAAAATGTAGATGTGTGGCTCCACAGGGCTGCCAAGCCATTTCTGGGCCTCAGACTCCTAATCACGAGAGGGATGCAAGAGTGAAACGACGGTGTGGGGAATGACTTCATCCTGACAAAAGTTTGGGCTTTAGCCCAGTTACTAAATAATGAATCCAAAAATCAAGCTGAATATTTATCAAACTTTGCATTTTCAATACACGAATTTGAAGCATCATTACAGTAAATGGGTTATGAGTATGTGATTGTCACCTAAGAAAAGTTGTGATTCGATTATCCTTAAAGAAAATATAAGCTTTATCTCTTGGTAAAAATGCTCTCATGAAATCAAAGGACAAGTGGAGGGGAAGTGAGGGGACCAGGGTCTCTCGACTTTGGCACTGTTGATATTTTGGGTTGAATACTTCTTTTTGGGCGGGGAGTCTGGCTTGTGCATTGCAAGATGTTGAGCAGCATCCCTGGTCTCTACTTACTAGATGCCTGCGGCACTCCCCACCCAACTGTGGCAATCAGAAATATCGCGGGGCTTCCCTGGTGGCGCAGTGGTTGAGAGTCCGCCTGCCGATGCAGGGGACACGGGTTCGTGCCCCGGTCCGGGAAGATCCCACATGCCGCGGAGCGGCTGGGCCCGTGAGCCATGGCCGCTGAGCCTGCGCGTCTGGAGCCTGTGCTCCGCAACAGGAGAGGCCACAGCAGTGAGAGGCCCGCGTACCACACAAACACACACACACACACACACACACACACACACACACACACACACACACACACTATATATATATCTCCAAACATTGCCACATGTCTCCTGGTGAGGGATGGTGGACTATCCTCAGTTGAGAACGACTACTGTTGTGTAAGCACCCCTCAGAGGAATGCTATTCCATTTACCAGACTATTTTACTAGCTTCTCAAGAAAATGGTCCCAAGGGTGTTTGTAATCAATGGTAGTACAATAATGTTCTTTTTGGCTATGGAACAGGGTCCTTTTTTTTTCTTATCCTGACATTTCTAAAATCCCTGAAAATGGATTCACTAGTAGCCTCCAAAACATACTGCTCACGGCATGCTGATATAAACAGACGGATTGGGGAAAAGAGCATTTCCCTTAGAAATTCCAGATGTTGCAGGAAGTGGACTCACTCTTCAGTAGTCCACTCTTATCCTTCCAACAAATAGTAAAGGGATATTTTCTACTGGGAGGTGACTTCCCTTCTCTGGACACATTTTTATTTTGTTTGTTTTACCATACTTAGTGCTAAGAAGACATAAGCCTCAGTGTCTCTAGGTTTATTTAAAATGTCTTGTATTCCCCTCCCACATATAGCCCCTTGCATAATCCACTCTACAGTAGTTTTCTTCTACTTCACAGTTCAATGAAAATCTCTGTGGCAAGAAATCCTATGTCCTTGAATAACACTTTGTTTTACGTAGGTGGAGGCTGCATTTTGCTTGCAGGTGAAGTAAGCCCAGGAAACTAGCCTATTAAACACGTAAAGAACTTCGGTCACAGTAAAAGTCAGATAATATTCAGGACCTAGAAGGACAGGAAAACACTGCTCTCCATAATAACCCTACAATATAATAAATGGCCTCAAAATGAATTCTGGTACATTTGTGGAGGACATTAGCCTCATAGAAATAGATTGCCCCAAATTTGTATTATTTTTCAAAACAGTATTTTCAATTACTATATCTATATTCTAAGGGCAAAAATGTGCATATCTGTTAATGTACATATTTATAGCTAAATATCATTAGGAAGCACATTGCTTCCTAAATGTTTTTTGCTACAGAGAATAAAGTTAGCACTTTCAGTGCTAACCTATTTGATCAAACTTTACCTTGAATCATAAATTTGTCTTCCCCCTAGTAGGCTAAATAGAATTATGGGTTTTTTTTTTCCCAATTTTATTTATTTATTTATTTATTTGGTTGCGTTGGGTCTTCGTTGTTGCACGCGGGCTTTCTCTAGTTGCGGCGAGCCAGGGTTACTCTTCGTTGCAGTGCGTGGGCATCTCATTGTGGTGGCTTCTCTTGTTGCAGAGCATGGGCTCTAGGTGCAGGGGCTTCAGTAGTTGTGGCACGTGGGCTCAGTAGTTGTGGCTCGTGGGCTCTACAGCACAGGCTCAGCAGTTGTGGTGCACGGGCTTAGTTGCTCGCGGCATGTGGGATCTTCCCAGACCAGGGATCAAACCTGTGGCTCCTGCATTGGCAGGCGGATCCTTAACCAATGTGCCACCAGGGAAGTCCCAAATCATGGATTATTAATTTGCTTTTTCTCCTCTTTCTGAAGGTATGAGCTTGCATTTCTGATAACCATCTGCTCTCCCGTGTTCCCTGTCTCGTACTGTGTCACACGCCCTCTCCCTCTCCCTCTCTCCCCTGCACCCTGTTAATGTAGAATGGTAGAAAAGAGTTGAGTTCATTGGCTTGAATGAGATGAAAGTCCTATAAGGTCAGAGGCAGAGACATTTTTAAAAGACCGAATTACTTAAAATTACGTGCATGCAATAGGACTCTCTAAAAGATCGTTTAAGAGTCCCAAGAATTTTTTTTCCCAAGAAATCAGCAGTTGTTATTTAGCGTAGAGTACTACTTAATATTCACTTCAATCAATGTCCCATCTCTAATGATTGCTTCTCTGAGTGGCATCCACCCAGGGCTCCAGTGATAAATATTTAATAAAGGGAACTCCCTCTACTTTTTTTTCTTTTTCCCTTATGCATTAAATTAATTACATGATTTTAACAAGCAAAGCTGCTCTCTCAAATGTTACTATGTCAATATTTCACGATCTTGAAAACCCTCTCTGTACCTGGTTGTTTTACAGTGAAACATTTTTAAAGATTAAAGTTTTGGGGGTGGATTTGGGCAGGAAAAAATACTATAAAATTTTGACACTTAGCCCATAAAGTGGAAATGTTCTAATGTACTTCCCTTCTTCAGAGTTGGTGGGCATTGCTCCATATTTGGTCATTTCAACAGTACGGCATAGAAATTTTGCTTCCTGCAAAGGGGAAAATAAAGACATTTTACTGGCTTTGTGGAGCGCTTGATTTCCCAGAGACTTTTTTTCTCCTTTTCTTCTTTTTTTTTTTTTTTTTCTTTTTCTTTTTCTTTTGGTAGAATTCTCTGTGTGCTGAAGACATTCTGTTCTGGTGAGCTCTGCACTTCTTATTCATGGCAATTACGTTCACATCTTTGATCTTGGATGAGATCGCTTGTGCATATTTTGTTCTATTTATGTCTTTGATCTGGTTTCTTGTGATTTTTTTAAGGTTGTGTTTTTACTCGAAAGAGATTCAGCCTACAATATCTAAAAGGTAAAAAGAGGTGGAATTTATTTTATCCATATGACATTGTCTTTTTAGGTATATGGATAAATTAGACTGTCTCTGCACCTCCTCAGTGCCTTCTTCCAGTATACTGATAATTTGTGTTTTTCAGCTGTCATAACAGTGGAAATCTCAACGATCAGATGGATTGCAACGTGGTTGATCAAATTCAGCTCTACAGTTTTGCAATCTTGTTATTCCACTTGTCATAAAAGAATCAAATTGATCTTCCAATGATATGGACGGTGAAATAGCTGGAGAATAGTAAGAGTATAAATTCATAGAATTCCTGCTTATGGATGGCTTAAGAAGTCTTATTTATTTGTTATTACCATGATCATTTTATTTCATATGAATTTATTTTCTTGTTTATGCAACATATCATTTACACTCAGGTTTCAAGAATTCACCCAGGTAGCTTCAAGGTGATATGTAAGGGGAGATTAGGTAATCAGATAACAGCTAGCGGTCACTGTAGTGATGGCGAAGTGTTATGAATAAAGGAGCCGCATGGGACCTAGGAATGTACATGACAAAAATTGGTCACCATGGCAACATTTGAGCAGTGGGAGACAGGAGCTGAACTGAGCAGCACAGAACTGCAGTGGCCTGATTGAAAAGAACTGCCTATAATTTAGCTTGACTGACTCATTATGTAATATGTTTTTTGTACTATGCAAATGACTATAGAAATGTGAGAATCCAAAAAAGTCTATAAATTTAGACTGCAATAAAAAACATACACCTTTCTTTGGAAGCAAGATTAGAAATTCCAATTTGTAGCAAGCAAGCCAGAGGGTTTTTTGTTCCTAATGATCTTAGACTGTAAGCATTATCACAGGTATTTCTCTATAAAGCCACGTCTATAAATAGGATTTCCATATTTTAGAGGCTTATTTACACAAACGCTAAATATCATTTTATAAAAGCAAGTAAAACCAGAATTAGAAGGCATAGAAAAGTGGCACAAATACAAGAAATTGCTAAGCTGAATAGCTCCATGGTGAGCTTCCTCATAGAAATATAGTTCAATAGAATTTTCCTTTTAATTTCCTTCTAGCAAGTGTTTGCTCCTTGAATTATGTGGATAATTGTCTTTATTTTCCTTTTCAATTCATTTGTGTGGCACAGAATTAGTTACAGAGATATAAAGGACCTCAAATATCTTTGTGACCTGGTAAACAAAAGCTGACTGGTGTTTTACAGTTTTATGTTTATATAAGCTAAGGGACCTCTAACGTGTGTGGATAAGGATGAGTCGAATATAACCTGTTCAAAATGTTTCAGGAGCAACGATACCTCAGTTTATACCTCTTCTAAACATGAAGTCTATTCCTGAGATTCAGCAGTGTTGAGCATACAAGCACTTTATATATCATTTAAACAGGATGATGAAGAATCATATAGTTTAATGGCAATATCTCTGCTAAGCTGTGCATGTGGTAATAATAATAAACTTATTAGTAGCTATAGAAATAGACCTTAAATTTACTATTATGTATATGCCAGGTGCTCTGTTGCCTCATTTAATTCTCCTAAAATTGCTGCAAGTTAGAAACAAACATTCCCCAGTTTTGCGATTGAGGCTTAGAGAGCTTAAGTAATTTGCCCAAAGTTACACAGATAGTAAATTTCCCTGATTAGAACCTAGGGCCATCTGGTTCCCAAACCTTATTTTCTAAGCATGGTTCCTGTTTGCCACGTATTCAGATTACTTCTTAATAAGGCCTTTCTTCTCTATTCTTATTACTAACACTTTTCTCTGCTCAGGTCATCTCTCATCAATTAATTTCAGCCCTTCCTTGATGAGTCCCGGCTTCCAGTCCTACACCCAGACACTGGAAACTTAACTTCTTTGCTTTGTAATCTAACACTCACAAACTTGCCTCTTATAAATTTTCTAATTGTAAAGTTTTCTTCCCTTATGATAATGTATCACTTAGCCTTTCCTTCTATTTTATTTGGCCAAACTAGATTAGGAAGAAGAATTTGTCTTTGTTTAAGTCTTGAATGTCCTCATTCAAGTAATGTTTGTGTATAGATATCGTGAAGGGATCAGGAAGTAAAAAAGAAGAACTGGCTAGGATTTACTAGAACTCAAAACTGACTTAGGCTGGAAGTAATGAGTCAGGGGGGTTCTCTATTCTTGGTTCTGGCTCCTGTCACTCAACATTATATTTGTGATTATTCTTCCATGTTGCGTTGTGTAGCAGTAGTTTGTTACGTGCCATTTCTGTATGGTATTCCACTGTATGATCATTCTACAATTTATGTATCTTGGTTGTTTCCAGTTTGGGGCTAGTATGAATATTCTAGTATGTATCTTTTAAGAAATATATGCACACATTTCTTTAGGTGCTACAGTTGGTGGGACATGGGAGAGGCATCTGATCAACTCTTGGCAGTAAATACTACCTTAGTGTTTTCAAACATGATTGTACCATTTACCTTACCACCAGCAAACAACATAGGAAAATTCCACTTGTTTTACATCTTCACCAGCACGTGGTGTTGTCAAAGGTTTTAATTTTAGCCATTCAGAAGTTGTGAGGTGGTATTGTTCTTGATCACTGAGACTAAGCAACCTTTCACATGTATGTGGTCTGTATGGATATCTTCTTTTATAAGGCACCTTTTCAAGTATCTTGCCCATTTTTTTATTTGGCCATCTGTCTTTCCCTTATTGGTTTTTAGAAGTGTTCATTTTAAGTCATAAATCAATGCACTGATAAATTACATACATGGGAAACTGTTCACTCTTTTTCTCTTTTTCCCTTCTTTCCAGATCTTTATCTATTTTCTTCTTTTATGGCATTTGAGTATTAGTTAAAATACAGTCTAGTCTACCATTATAAAAATCCCAAAATGCAGTGGCTTAAATAAGGTAGAAATTATATCTTTCTCATGTAACAGTCTAAATAGCCCAGGATGTTGAGAAGCTCAGCTGTGTTGGGAACCAAGTCTCCATTGAAATATCTGAAATCTTGAAGGTATTGCTTTTGTCCTGAAGGTAGATTCATCACCATTTTCACGCTTAGACTCAGGGGTAAAAGGAAGAGGGGCATGCTTCTTCTCCTTTATGGATAGGGCTCAAAGATTACACACCTCAACTCACACCTCATTATCCAGATTCTAGCTTTATGGCCAAACCTCCCCACTAGCATAAAGGCTGGAAAATATACTCTTAATCTGATGCTGGTTTGACCTCTCTAAAGCCTCTATTCTGTGGAATAAGGGGAGAAAGAATATTGTTGATTGCCTGCAGTCTTTGCCATCACTCAATTGCCAGGTCTCTAATCCCTGAATTTAGAGATAGAAACATTTCCCAACTAGGCACCTCCAGTGTGTTTCTTTCAGATTACAAGACTGGGATCTGAAAAGTACTTGATACCAGCCCCCTCCCCCCAGGTAGTAGTCTCCAACAGAGATAACATTTCAAAAGTTTTCCCCTAGTAGATTAAGAGCTTGCATAAAAATTTCACATGGAAACAAATTTAGATTGCCAATTAAGGTCACATCATTTATAAACCAGTGAGTGACAGTGTTTGGTGGTTTGTACTAGTTTTTTTTTTTTTTTTTTTTTTTTTTTTTGGCTGCGTTAGGTCTTCGTTGCTTCACGCAAGCTTTCTCTAGTTGCAGCGAGTGGAGGCTACTCTTCGTTGCAGTGCACGGGCTTCTCATTGTGGTGGCTTCTGTTGTTGTAGAGCATGGGCTCAGTAGTTGTGGCACATGGGCTTAGTTGCTCCGCGGCATGTGGGATCTTCCTGGACCAGGGATCAAACCGTGTCCCCTGCATTGGCAGGTGGATTCTTAACTGCTGTGCCACCAGGGAAGTCCCTGTACTAGTTTTTTAGGGCTGCTGTAACAAATACCACAGACTAGGTGGCTTAAACCTCAGAAATTTATTTTCTCACAATTCTGGAGGCTAGAATTCCAAGATTAAGGTGTCAGCCAAATTGTTTTCTTCTGAGACCTCTCTTCTAGTCTTGTAGATGGACTTCTCCCTGTGTCTTCACATGGTCTTTTCTCTATATGTATCTGTGCCCTAATCATTTCTTCTTATAAGGACACCAGTCATACAAAATGAGGACCCACCTTGGTGACCTAATTTAACTTAATTACCTCTTTAAAACTCTGTCTCTAAATGCAGTCACATTTTGAGGTATAAGAGGTTAGGGTTTTAACATATGAATTTGGAGAGTGACATAATTCAGCCCAAAACAGGTGTGGAAAGGATTTTAGTTGATTGTGGTGATGTAGCTATCTACACAAATAAATCTTAACCAAAGAAAAAGAAAGTTTTGTGAGACTTTTCAGGCCAGCAAGTTTCAACTGTGTTATTTTAACAATTTCTACAGTTTCCAGAGAGAGACATCAGCAAGATGACCAAATAAGACATCCCTCGCTTGTATCACCCCACCCAAACAATTTGGCATCTGTCCATAGACAAAGGTGCCTTTGTGGGAGCTCAGAGCTCCAGGTAAGAGTGAGACCTGGTGTAGTCCATGAACGAGGAGAGCAGTTTTGAGAAGACAGGCCCACACCAGGCAGCTGACCTGCCAACTGTGGTTCCAGCTATAGACCTGAAAACAACTCTCTGCCTCTGAGGGCTCAGTTACAGGCCCTTTTGGCTTTGGTCTGTCACCAGCACCATATGCCTGGGACCCAGGAGGAGCCTCCACCCACCCATGTGTCAGGTAATAGGCATGCAGACCTCGGTACTGGCTATGAACACAGAAGTGCCTCATGAACTTGCTCCAGCCCCTCTCCCCTCTGGGACCCCCTGGAGAACACCGTCTCAGACAATCATCCACGAACGAGAGAGCCTTTGTGGAAGTCTCTTCCAGCAGAGAAGTCCTAGCACGCTGTTGTGGAAAAAATCAAGATGGGATGTATCAGGCAGGTGAGAGGAACAGTTTGACTTAACCTGGATCACCCCTTCTGCAAGGTGGCACAGCTCAGTGCCAAGAGAGCTTTTCTTGGCCCGTGATTTCTCCTGAGGGCAGGGAAGTGATACTGTGTGAGTAAGCGCCTGGCTTCCCCATCTTTGTCAGACACTGCCAAAAAGGCCCATTTCCCTCTTGCCACATCCAGAGTACTGTGTTGCATGCCTGGGGGCACGAGTGGTAGGAGAACAACAGCCATGGCTCCGAACAGAACATATCAAGTGGACGTAGATCCCACTAACCACATCAGAGACTCAATGGGGAGGCCTGCCCACGAGCCACTGGGGATACTTTGCTTATAGATCTCCCCAGCTGATCCACAGGCATCTCCAGCACTCATCACACTTTACCCATATACCTCTGCACCGTGGTTGACCTCTTGTGCATATTCCAGATGGTGGCAAGAGCAAGCTGTTGCAGATGGCTGGTAAGCATGTACAGAAA
The DNA here is from genome assembly GCF_937001465.1 of Orcinus orca. NCBI lineage: Eukaryota > Metazoa > Chordata > Mammalia > Artiodactyla > Delphinidae > Orcinus > Orcinus orca. The sequence goes on from NC_064565.1 coordinate 104,356,515, forward strand.
CCTGACCCAAATATGCAGGCCTGGAAGAGACCACTCTTGGGAAAGCAAAAGAGAGGTGTCAGCACATGGCCTGGCTCTGCAGGATCTAGCGAATACAAACAAGCTCAAGATTTCTGCTACAAGAGGGAGCAAGAAGTGAGGAGCAGGTGTATCCATAGAAAGTCTGAGAAAGCCTCAGAATACCTAGCAGAGCTGATGGAAGGTATCTCTCTCCTGAAGTCAGTCAGTAAAGACTGCAGGATGTGACCGCTACTTTCAATGTGAAGACAACAATGCAAGGCTTTAATAAACATGAAAAACCAAGGCAATACTATGAAGGGAGCACAGTAATTTCTAGTAACCTACCCTAAAGGCATGGAGGTCTGTGTTTTACATCACAAGGAATTCAAAATAGTTGTTTTAAGGAAGCTCAGTGAGTTACTAGAAAACACAGAAAGACAATTCAATGAAATAAGGAAAACAATACACAAACAAAATAAAAAGTTTAACAAAGAGATAGAAATTGTAAAAAAGATCCAAACTGAAATTCTGGAGCTGATGAATACAATGAATGAAAAAAAAAAGAAAAAGAAAAACAGAGAAAATCAATATCAGAATGGATCAAGCAGAAGAAAGAATATGTGAATTGAAAGGCAGTACATTTAAAATTATCCAGTCAGAGAAGAACAAAGAAAAAAGATTGAAAAGGAATGAATAAAGCCTACTTGATCTGTGGGATACCACTAAAAAAGACAATCTGTGGTTGATGGAGTCCCAGAAGGAGAAGAGAGGGAGAAAGGTGCAGAAAGCTTATTTAAAGAAATAATGGCTGGGAATTCCCAAATCTGGGAAGAGATTTGAACATTCAAGTTCATGTAGCTCATAGGTTCCCAAACAAACTCAACTTAAAAATGTCTTCTCCAAGACATGTTATAATAAATAAAAAATATAATAAAATACAATAAGTAAAAATCCAAGAAACATTATAATAAAAAAAAAACCCAAAATAAAGAGGGAATCTTAAAAGCAGCAAGAGAAAAGAAGTTTGCAATTTACAAGGGAACCCCCATAAAACTATCCCCCATAACACTATAAGTGATTTTTTTAGTAGAAACCTTACCGGCCAAGAGGTAAGAATAATATATTCTAAATGCTGAAAGAAAAAAAATTGCAACCAAAACTACTCTATGCAACAAAGTTGTCCTTCTGAAATGAGGGAGAGATAGAGACTTCCCCAGACAAACAAAAGCTGAGGGAATTCATCACCACTAGACCTGACTTATAAGAAATGCTGAAAAGAATCTTCAAGCTGAAATAAAAGGATACTAATTAGTAACATGAAAACATAAAACACAGTGATAAAAGTGGGTATATAGTCAAATTCAGAATACTTTAAATCTGTAATATGGTGACGTGTTAACCACTTAACTCTAGTATAAAGGTTAAAGGACAAAAGTATTAAAAATAATTGTAGCTACAATAATTTTTTAAATAAATAATAGTATAAGAAGAAGTAAACTATTTCATTAAATATATAAAAGAGGAGATTAAGAGGGTAGAGGTTTTTCTTTTTTTTTCTTTTTTTATATGATCAAAGTAGTTATCAGCATAAAATAGATAGCTATATCTATAAGATGTTTTAAGCCCCATGGTAACCACAAAGGAAAAACCTACAGTAGATACACAAAAGATAAAAAGAAGGAAATCAATGCATACTCCTATTGAAAATTATCAAGTCACAAAGAAAGACAGAAATACAGGAAGAAAGGAACATGGGCCAGAAAACAATAAGATGACATTAGTAAGCCCTCACCTACCAATAACTACTCTAAAGGTAAATGGATTAAATTCTCCAGTAAAAAGGCACAGAATAGCTGAATGGAAAAAAGAAAAAAGATGAGAGACCTGACTATACACTGCCTACAAGAGACTCACTTTAGCTTCAAGGATACATGCCAGCTCAAAATGAAGAGCTGGAAGAAGATATTACATGCAAGTGGAAACCAAAAGGCAACAAAGGTAATTATGCTTATAGCAAATAAAATAGAATTTGACTCCAAAGCTGTAACAAGAGATAAAGAGGACCATTATATAATGATAAAGGTGTACATTCATCAAGAGAACATAACAATCATAAGTAGATATGCACTGAACATGGGAGCACTCCAAATATATTAAGCAAATACTAACAGATCTGAAGTGAAAAATAGATAAAAATACAATAATATTAGGGTAGTTTAATACCTCACTTCCCCAATAGGTAAATCATCCAGGCAGAAAAATCAATAAGGAAAAGGTAGATCTGAACTGTACTTTAGACCAAGTGAACCTAACAGATATGTGGAGAACATTCCATCCAAGAGCAGCAGAACACATATTCTTCTCAAGTGCAAATGGAACATTCTCCAGGATAGATCACATATTAGGTCACAAAACAAGTGTTAGCAAATTTAAGAAGATTTAAAACATACCAAGTATCTTTTATGACCGCAGTGGTATGGAAGTAGAAATCAATAGCAGGAAGAAAATTGAAAATTTCACAGTATCTGAGAATTAAATAATACACTTCTGAACAACAAATGGGTTAAAAGAAGAAATAAAAAGGGAAATTAAAAAAATCTTAAAACACACAAAAATGAAAACACAATATACCAAAACTTATGTGTTGCAGCAAAAACAGTTCTAAGAGGAAAGTTTATAGTGATAACCACTTACATTAAGAATCTTATTCAGCTATAAAAAGGAAGGAAATTCTGCCATATGTGACAACAGAGAAAGACAAACACTATATGATTTCATTTACGTGTGGGATCTGAAAAAGTTAAACTCAGAACAGAGACTAGAATGGTGGTTGTCAGGCCTGGGGGGTGGGGGAGAAAGGAAAGATGTTGGTCAAAGTGTTCAAACTTCTAGTTATAAGATGAGTAAGTTCTGGGAATCTAAGGTATAGCATAGTGATAATAGTTAACAACACTATATTACATGCTTGAAAATTGCTAAGAGAGTAAACTGTAAATATTCTTACTACACACACACAAAATAATTACATGAGGTGATGGAGGTGTTAACTAACCCTATCATGGTAATAATTTTGCAATAGATATTGATACATATATCAAATCATCACCTGTACACCTTAAAGTTACACAATGTTTCACATAATTATATCTCAATAAAGCTGGGGGAAATTTTTGTCCAACAGTTGCAAGGTTTCTCTCTTCCCTTGTGAACTTGGGTGTGAATGTTTGTGAGGGTTATCCCCTCTTCCCCCATTCTTAATTACTGAGGCTCTTTGTTTGTGTGTTACTGAAGATTCCAATCACCAAACATTGCCATGTTCCTATGCAGAAGTGCATTGCTACAGCTGATGTGAGTATCAGGAGCACACCTACCCTTAACTGCAGGCCTAGAAGTGAGAACAGAGGTTTCTTCTCAAACCACTCAAGCTGCCTGTTGGTTGTAGGCTTGAAGGTACTGATGGGGTTTCCTATGGCCAGACAAAGAAGATCCAGGGCTTGGGATAAGAATTCCTCATGCTGTGAGTATAGAAACCAGAGCAGGAACTCTGAAATGAGGCAAGTAATATGAGGGGCACACTGAGACCCTGAGGCAGGTGCAGGGGAAATAGCAGGCAATGGTGGACAGGGAGAGCTGCGGTGGAGGGAGTAGCTCTTAGCCATGATGTGGAAACGGGGCAGACGCTGCCCCTCTTTTACCTTCGTCATTCTGCCTCACCTCTCTTGCCATCACTGACAAGTAGATAAGAAGGGTGTTTGGAACAGTGGAAGGGATATAAGGGCTTGGAAGGAAAGAGAATTGTAAGATATACAGTAGCTGCAGGAAAGAGGGGCTGATATAGAAGTGGAAAGAACGGAGAGTTTCTGTAGCAATGCAGCTGGAGTTGTTACCCCAGGCAAAGCTAAATGTAAGTTTCATTTCCCATGCTCACCATAGTAAACCTACATAATCTTTTCTTTTTTTAACATTATATTTTATTTATTTTTATTTTTTGGCTGTGTTGGATCTTCGTTGCTGCATGCGGGCTTTCTCTAGTTGCAGCAAGCGGGAGCTACTCTTTGTTGCGGTGCACGGGCTCTAGGCGTGCTTCGGTAGTTGCGGCATGCAGACTCAGTAGTTGTGGTTCTCAGGCTCTAGAGCACAGGCTCAGTAGTCGTGGCGCACAGGCTTCGTTGATCTGCGGCATGCGGGATCTTTCCAGTCCAGGGATCAAACCAGTGTCCCCTGCATTGGCAGGTGGATTCTTAACCACTGCACCATCAGGGAAGCCCCCTACATACTTTTTTAATCACTTATACTTTTGTGTTTTGTTCTTTTACCAGGAACAATGGTAATGTGGTCATTTTTTCCAACTGTAAAAAAATAAACCACATCACAAGTAAAGGCTGAATTAGTTTAATTAAATTTAAATTTATTTAGTAGTTGTGAGACTCAAAGCCTCTTTTAGAAATTCTACTTCTTACATTTAATTCCGGAAAAACACATACTTTAATCTGATATAACAATAAAAATTATAGAAATGGATGAATATGATTTTCTGTGACTATTTTTTGCATACTAGATGTTATAAGAAAAGAGCATGAAGTCATTCAGATATAAAAGTATTTGAGTTCTCTCCGGGCATGCATATTCTTTGCATTTGCATCTCTCTGTATACTTAGTGCATCTGTGTCAAAGCAGCTCTATACACAGAGCCACATTTCCACTGGAGCCATTACCTACATATGGTGAAGATATAATTCTAAACAAATAACTAAGCCGTCGCCTAATTTTTCTTTTGTTTCCTCACTCCTATTGCCTATTAGTATCTCTGTACTGAATGCTTACTGGAAGAAAAGCACCATGCTAGCTAGCTGTGATGAGGTTTAACCTGGTCTGAAGAAATGCTCTTTGCCCTTCAGCAATTTAGGAACTAAGTGGGGTGACAGCCATCCCAATTCCCAGCCCATATGTCAGGGGAGAGGACTGTCATATGGCTACATAATGATGATCACTCTGTCGAGGTTCTTTCCTCTGTAGGCACAGAACTCTGTGGCCTGCTCAGACTCGACATATATTAGATTTGCTGTCTGGAAGATCTGTACCATCTGGGACCTAGTAGGATGGGCCAAGAGTACACGTGGTGTATAGTTCCTGTGGTTTTTTTCAGGAAGCTGGGCAGCTATGCTGCGTGGACTTGAAGGAGTCCATTGTAACAAGGGTTTTAATACACATGGAGTTAGAGATGGGAGAAGGGTTTCTTTTTACTCTGAGAAGACTTCAGAGGGAAGGTGAGGTGAAGCCCATGGAACAGAAGACTCAAAGTGAGGAAACAGAACGAAGCACATTTTTATAAATTTGCCATCGTTTGTACATATTTACAATGCAGTCAAAGTGGTAAGAAAGAGGGAGGGGTGGTAAGTCTGTTTCTTGTTCACAAGCTTTGGAAGTAATTAATTCAGGAAAGACTTATGACTTATGGAGTGCCTGATGTGTACCAGGTACTGTCCTACATCCTGGGGAAACATCAATGAAGAAAAACAAATCTGCTGCTTTTGTGGAGTTTATGTTTTAATGGCGAGAGAAATAAATAGATATGTTATATATTATCATAGAAGGTAACAAGTGCTATGGGAAAAATGAAGTTGGCTTAAGAGGATGGAGGGTTATGGGAAAGAATAACATTTGAGCAGAGACTTGAAAGAAGTGAGGGTGACAAGCCATGGATATAACGGAACAGAAGAAACAAGAAGTGCAAAGGCCCTGAGGTGGCAACAAGGATAATAGTGAGAAAGCCATTGTGCCCAGAGTAGAATGAGCAGAAGGGAGAGCTGAGGATTGACATTCAGAAAGGAAAAGAGAGCCAGACCATGTTGGGGCTTTTGGACTCTAGTGAGGACCTTGGCTTTTACTCTGAGTCAAGAGCGCAGGCTTTGGGGCATTTTGAGAAGCAAAGTATGCTCATGCATTTAAATATTCGATAAGCCTATGTTTCAGACGTGGTTCACAGTGTATTGGAGAATTTGGTCCCTGGTGCCACATAATGAAGGGACATGGCAGGCTGGGAGCAGGCATAGCAGAGAAAGTATATAGCTGGCAAAAAGCCCTAGATGTGGGCAGTAGCTTGATCATATGCTTTGAGAAGCATTAGAAATATGATGTAAGACTCATCTTTAGTGAACTTCCCCAACCTCTACAGATCACCCTCTGGAAAACAGCATCCCCCAGGGGGCAGGGTTTCCACTCTTAGAAGCCTGATTATTATATCTCCTATACTATAATCAAATGTTTTTGCAGGGAGGGTGAGTTGTCTTCATCTATCCAATACCATACCTTAGTGAAAGGAGTTTGAGTCCTCTCCTTCTCCATTTGCTTTGAAGGGCAAAAAGGAGCAGAGTCCGAAATGACTAAATGCTTGAGGTGGAAATGAGGGCGGAAAAAGGGGGAGTCAGAGACTTACAGTAATACTGTTCGATGACACCGGTAGACGTATCCCAAGGCACACAATAGTAGGACATGGACTATGTGACCACGTAATAGAGTTAAACGGGTGTAAAGGAGGTAACCCAGGTAGTGACAAAAGCTATGGAAGGAGTTGGAGGGGAGATGAGCGAACTTTGGCAACAGTACAGAAGCTAAAGCATTACCAATTGTTAATAAACTGAATAAAATGTGCAAAGACAGGATCTCCTATTGGTTACAGTGCTTTCTGAATATCTGAGTAAATGAACTATACCAGCTCATTCATTTCTTCAGGAATGCTCCAAAGTTTCAATTTTCCCTTATGGTTTGATTTCCATTGGGATTCCCTTCTGGAAATGACCTGATATCTTAAGTCAGTATTATTGTCTTGTGCATATTTTAGTGGAAAAAAAAAACAAACAAAGAGGGAGAGAGAACATCTTATTTCTAGTTTTTGCTTTTCAAGGGAGAAAATTTATGCATTCTTCCAAGGGTTGGAAATATTTTCCATAAACAGCAAGGTAAATATTTTAGCTTTGCAGGCCATATATTCTCTGTTGTAGTGTAAAAGCAGCCATAGATGGTGTGTAAGTGAATGAGTGTGGCTGAGTTCCAATAAAACTTTACTTACAAAAATAGGCTGTGGGCCAGATTTGGTGCCAGAGCCAGAGTTCCCAAATTATATTCCCATCTTTAAAATCTGCCTCTGTTGAAGATGCTTGTACTTACAACTATTTGCTGTTGAGTTGATGTGATTCATTTTTATTCCTGTTCTGTATCATGTTTTACATCCAAATGTAATGATTTTAACAGCAGAAGTTTTAAAAGGTTAAAGTTTTTCATGGTTTTGGGGTTTGGGGGGTCCAATTTTAGTCTTCTGTGAACTTTTAGGACGGATACAAGCAGTGGCAAAGCTTTTAACTGTCTACTTTCTTTTCCCTGAAGGAAATAAAATTCATAATTTCTTGTGTCATTTTTATGCTACAGCAGCTATATCATCAGTAGTTTTCCACTGAAAATGTAATAAAAAACTGAAAATTAATTTTCTATCATTTGAATCAGTGTCTCAATGCCTCAATATGGTGCTGAAGTAAAACTGTAAAGTTAATGGAATATTATAATCTGCAAGATGCTCTTTTGTTAAAGAAGGAAAATTGGCTCATCCTCCATGGTTTGAAAGGTTTATAGCAACAGGACCAACTAAATCAGCAGTTAACAGTAAAAACACCAGATTAAAATGGATCGGTCCCATCCTTTTTAACCGAGACAATAGAAATTCCTATCGAAATACTCTAAGGTTGCCTCATTTTTAATGCTTAGGTAAACAAAAGCCTTTGATTCTAAACCTTGCATTGGGAAAAAAAAATAGTAGTGTTAAAAAAGAGCAACATTTATTCTTTGCCTGCGCGGGAGTGATTAAAATGTTGACAGCATCCCGGCGTCCCTGAGCTTCGTGACAGCTGCCATTGCTATTGAGCACAGCCATAGAGCCAGGGCAGGGTTTATTAGTCAACTGATCTGCTGGGCCACAGACGCTCTGCCTCCATTTCACACTAGCATCTGTTGCTGTATTTTAAAGCTTTATTCCACAAACTTTGACAAAGGCAAAGACTCCAGACCATATGCATTTTCTCCTCCAATAGGGTGGTATTCATCGGTTTTCCAGGACAGAGATCATAAGCTTTTGTTTCTAGAAACTGGTGCTGCATTTGCCCCCTCCCGCCTTTTGTTAACAGCAAAAACGTCTTTACTCCTTGCACGATCTGTGTTTCGGAAATGGAAATTACAGTGTGTTAAAATTTTTCCTTTTTGGCAGAAGAGAGAATGAATGCTTCTATCAAGCCTCACCAAATAGGACTTCCAGCAACTTTTAGGCATTTTCAGTTTGTCCCAGTTTGTGGAGACAGCCCTAGTCTCATGTCATCCCCTGATGACAACAGCTTCAATTGGGGCTGTACCAACGCTCCGGAGACATCCATTTAAAAAGAGAAGCATGTAAGATCCAGATTTGAAATTCAATAAGGAATTCAGAGGAAAGTCTAGCTTTCAGGCCATCGCCTAGCTAAATGAATAGGCAAACTACTGCATCAAAAAAAAAAAAAAAAAAAAAAACCAAATCTAGAAGGCAACTAAAGGAAGCCTTGCTCACTAATGTCTGAAAATAGCCCCGTCTGGAAAGGTATGCTTTTAGACTAAGAAAGCAGAAAAAAACTAATTAGACAAGAAGCAACCGTGAACAAACATGTTAGCAGAATCAATAACTGGAACTGATCAGCTATTTCTTTAATTGTGCCAGCTGGGCGTCTGTGATGTGCTTAGCAGAGCATAATTACCAGTTTCCATCCCATAGCAAAGATCTTTTCTTTTCTTTTTTCTTCCTTTAACATAAATACTGGGAATATGCCATTTAATAATAATAATTTTTTTAACTGAAAAAAATTAGTGGGAAACGAGACATCTCATGTAAGATAATACTTTACGAATAATTAGAAGGAGGCCAAGTAAGGACGCCAACGGTGCTAATAAGAATGTGAGCTATCAAGGAAATGTAACTAATTTCTTAATTTAAAGGCCATATGGGCTCCATGTGCAAAGCTGCATTATTAAAAGTAGGGACAATTTGCTTTGCTATTTTAGTGGGAGTTCCATAGTTTGTTCGCATTTGTAGAGCTATGACTGATTTGAGCCCAAAGCTTTGAGCCTACTGCAACTTGAAGGACCATGGAATACAGTTATCTGGTACCATTAGGAGGAATTAAGACACAGAGTTTGTGTGAGTAGAAAAGAATAGATAAGAGAAAGGTTTCACTAGTTAATTCAAAGAAAAAAAAATCCTGGCCCAATTGATTTGTACACTTTTTTTTTCCCCTGAGGGACAGCAAAAGAAAGGTTTGTGAGCATGTAATAGACTGGAAAGACCAGTGTTTTAAAGTCCACGTTTAGCTGTGTGTAACCAAAAAAAGCTTATCATTTCTGACATATTGCTGTGGGAAACTGGCCTCTTTAAGGCAGTTGTCACCTGGAAAAATGACATGTTAAGGAAAAGATGTACATAGGGGATGAAGAGCAAGCCAGAAAATACTGGAAGATTCTGATAAAAGTAGGGATTTTCTGATGCTTATTCAAAACCTAAGATGTCTTTTTCTGGAAGGAAAATGTTTCCTCAATTTGTTTTGAACAGAATGAAAAAGCCCATAATAACAAATTCTTTGGCACATTTGCTCCCAGATGAAAAGAGCTTATTGGTAAAAAAAGAACAAAAAAATAAATAAAATAAAATAAAATAAATATTCAAGTGACAAAGGGTCTCAAGTCCACTTTTATTTTTTCCAAGTTCCACTGTTATCCATGAAATTAGAAAAAGGACTGCTTTACCCAGCAATCATAACTCACTAGTGCTACACTGGAGCTGTTGATACCTGGGTTCTACCAGCCCTGGAGAATGGTTCCTGTTTCCTCCATGATGTTCAGGAAGGAGAATTCCTGTACCATCTCCCTTCATTACCAACAATTAAGTTCAATTCAACTGAATTTGGCTCAGTTCAGTGCAACCTAACAAATCTTTATTGTGCAGCTACTATGCACCAGCCTATTGTGAATAACTTGTCCTCAGAGACCCATCACCTTTTAGTCCTAGAGGGAATCATGAGTTTCCTTTTTTCCAGGCTCTCAAAAGGCAGAGTGAAACCAGTTTATTCCTACTTGGCAGCAAAAAAGAAATAAGTTACTGGCTCTAGGAGCTTCCAATCTTGGGGCTGCTAGCTAATTTGGCTTCAGCAGGAATGAGGTGAGAGCCCAGTACTTATATCCATAATTTGCTTTGTGACTTTGCATAGGTTATTTGACTCCTCTGGGAGCTCATGGGTCTCACATGCAAAATGGAGGTTACAATATTTATCTCATAATATTTCTCTTTTGGTGGGAACATTTTAAAATTTTGGGGGAGAATCTGTAGATGGTAAACGATCATAATCTTTGTATGTTGAAAATATCTTTCTCTCTTTTTTTCTCTCTTGATCGACAATTTAGCAGAATATGAAGTTCTAAATTGGCCATTTTAACCCCTCGGCACTATGAAGATATTAGTTCCTGGTCTTCTGGCCTCTATTATAGGTCACAAGAATTCTCTGTAAATCTAATGGCCATTCATTTTAAGGTAAAGTACACAACAGTAATAATGAAAGAAAAATGTCATTTTTTAGGTGTCTTTCACAATACTAATAAAAACTGTAAGGTGCTTACATGTAAAATAAAAGATGTGTAAAACCTTTGTGGAGAAAATTACAAAACTTTTCCAAAATGATCCAAATAGCCTTATATGTAGCTCATGTCCACAGATATATATACCTATATATTCATCTCTATATATAAAAAAGATATAAATTCTTTCTAAATTTCATTCAATCCCAGTAAATATCCCAAAAATTTTTAATAAAATGTGGCAAGCTTATCTTGTAAGTATGATGGGAGAGCTAAGGGTCGAAAAGAAAACAATTTTGAAAAGGAACAGTAAGGGATTGAGAACATGTCTTATAAGGTAAAATATATGGTAAAGCATATAACTGGCAGAGAGACTGAGAACCTCATGGAACAGAATAGGAAACCTATGTTATTGTTACTGTCTGCCTTTCTTAGCATCAGTTTTCTTCTTAGGTTTGGAAGTTGGCTTTGCAGGTTCATTTTGAAGGAAGTTTTGGTTTCTGTTTTATTTTCATTTTTCTATTTTTTGTCTTTAGCAGTTTTGTAATTTTGAGTTTCCTCCACTGAAGTTCTTTCCTTCCAGTTAAGAACCAGGTCTTAAAATGCAATTTGGGGAGACCTGTCCTGCAGCAATGCCAAGGATGTCACAGATCCAGTGCAGTGAGCAGCTAGATTCCTGGTCACATGAATGTCAGGACACAACTTCTTTTAAAGCTCTGACCCCGGAATTCAGTAGGGCAGCTTTTTGTTTTTTTTTTTTTTTTTTGGTCTCTCTTCACAAGCTAGCAAGCCTCCCCCAGGTCTAATCTTCAGATGCTGTGTTCTCATCATCCACTTTGTAATTTTAGTCCTTACCACCCATCATAAATTGGACTCTCAGCCACTACTGCTGGTTTCCAGCAACAGAGCCCATCAGGCCAGGGGTTTCAGCTCTACTTGTTGGCACCCCTAACCCCTTTCTGCTTTTCATAAGTCTTTGGGAAGTGATGGAGCAGAGAGGATGGACGAATATCTCAAATTATGAATTTATGGAACAATCCTGAAGAGAGGTCTCTTGGATTACCATCAATTCTTTTCAAAATTTACTTCCAATAAAATAAGAGATCATGAGTTCTTGTCTGGGCTATTAAAAACACTCTTAATTTGAGTAGGAATAAAGTAAATGACCATCTAAGTGAACATCCAAACTGAATTCTAAGCAGATTAAACAAATTCTGCTCTTGGCATCTTTTTTAAAAATTTTATTTTTGGCTGCATTGGGTCTTCATTGCTGCGCGCGGGCTTTCTCTAGTTGCAGCAAGCAGGGGCTACTCTTTGTTGCGGTGCGTGGGCTTCTCACTGTGGTGGCCTCTCTTGTTGCGGAGCATGGGCTCTAGGTGCGCGGGCTTCAGCAGTTGTAGCATGCAGGCTCAGTAATTGTGGCTTGTGGGCTCTAGAGCGCAGGCTCAGTAGTTGTGGCACACGGGCTTAGTTGTTCTGCAGCATGTGGGATCCTCCCGTACCAGGGCTTGAACTCCTGTCCCCCTGCATTGGCAGGCAGATTCCTAACCACTGTGCCACCAGGGTATCCAACTGGCATCTTTGCAAGTGAAAGTATTCAATGAAAATTAAAGCTACATACTCATGAACTCATAAAAAATGGAGTGTCTGCCCATTTTCAGCTACTGACTGTCCCCTGCCTAACCAACACAGAGCACTAGTATGTGTACTTGACCTACAGCAGTTCTTTTCAGACTGTGTTCTAGAAAGTCTGTGGAGGCCAAGTTGAAGAGCTCTGTCTTTTAGTTTTGGGGTTCTGTGTAATTTTTCATTTTAGAGACAGTTCCACTGCTATAAATGTGTTTGAAGATTCATGGCCTATGGTAGAATCAACCCATAAATTGCTAACTATAATAGAACATTGATATTCTCCAGGACTGTATCCTGAGACCCTCACAATTCTCAAAGTAGTATTTGCAAATAACCACTACACAATTAGTGTTCTTTTTTTTAAATTTACACTGCTTGTTTATATTTAATTATTTTTTATTTTATCTTTTTAAATTTTTTAAATTTTATTTTTTAATATTTATTTATTTAGTTTTTAATTTATTTTTAAACTTTGGTTGCACTGGGTCTTAGTTGCAGCAGGCAGGCTCCTTAGTTGCTGCTTGTGGGCTCCTTAGTTGTGGCTCACCGGCTCTTTAGTTGTGGCATGCGAACTCTTAGTTGCGGCATGATGTGGGATCTAGTTCCCTGAACAGGTATCAAACCCTGGCCCCCTGCACTGGGAGCACGGAGCTTAACCACTGTGCCCCCAGGGAAGTCCCCAATTCGTGTTCTTATGTTACAAGTTTTTGGGGGATTTAGATAAGATCGTATGTTGAAAAAAGAAGGCACAAAGCTGCATTTAGAGGGAAGTTGGCTGATAAGCAAGTCTCTCTCTAGCTCAGTGATTTTCTCTCATACACCAACTTTGGAACACATGTGATTCTAGTTCATGCCAAGGGGGGAAATATTATTATAAACTGTGGAATTTGGCTTATCAATAGATAATCAGAACCACAAATGTCGATTTGAAAATGGCAAGGGCCCTTGAAATCAGAGGTCTCAAAGCCCTCAAAACACTTGGACTGAGATTTCTTCATCTTTCTAGGAGATGTCTGTAATGTTATACCAGCAAACTTCCCCAGGTAAACACATCTCAAAGACACACTTCCATTCTTAGTAAATAAATATCCACAGAGCCAAATAACCCCCAAAACAAAAAGGATCAATGAAGAAGTCAGTTTGTATTTATGGAGCACAGTACTGGGTTTGTACATTGCCCAAGAAAATTTAAAGAGTAAGATTTATAGCATATCATCTGAATTGTTATTTAACAGCACAAGACAAGACTCCTCAGTGGAGATTTGGAGGAACTGATAAACGCTCTAGGAAATCCGTGGTAGGAGAGCCCACGATGGTGCTGCTTTCTCCGAAGCCATGATGCTTAAGGATTTCCCTTTGGTGGTGAGCGATGCTGAAGGAAGTGGAGCCAAGGGAGCAGTGGTTAAGGGTTTGGGCTCTGAATCCAGGCTTCCTGAATACAAATTCCAGTCCTGACTTTTCCTATTTCCACGAGCTTGGGCAAATTACTTAACCTCTCTGTTTCTCAGTTTCCTCATCTGTAAAATGGATTTTAATAACAGTACCTGTCCTAATAGGGCTGTTGTGAAGATTAAAGATTTTAATTTGTCAAGTGCTCAGAACAGTGCCTGACATCTAAGTAAGCACTGTGCCAGTGTTTGTTCAATAAAATAAATTAGAATTTGAAGAGTGCCCGACTTGACTCAAATTAAACTGCTTTTTCAGAGCTCTATGCAAAGCACTGAGTGATGGGAAAGGGGAGCTTTTCTGAGTCTCCAAAACAGATGGGCTTGATTTCTTCTCCTGCTAAGATTCTTGGACTATTTATAGACACATATGAAAACAGTGAACTACAGAATGGTCTTGAAACTCGTGTTACTTGCTCAGTGGTTTAGGCAAGTTAAATTCGTGATGGAACAGACAGCAAATTTAGATTAAATGCAGTATTCTAAAAGCCCGATTCCTTTGGTGAATCTGTCCCTGTGTGGAGTGAGCTAAGCACACTGGTCTTTGATAATATTTGCTCCTTCTGCTAAGATGAATTAGCTCTTCCAGAGTCCCAGGGGATTACTGAATATGTTACCTTTTCCAATTAGGAGCTCTGAAAGAAGTTGAATTTTTTTGGATTCTATAATTTAAATTGTTCTGCTCCCTTGTACCAAACGTAATTTGGCATAAGTAGAATTAGACGAGCTATCTTGTCTGCCTAAATTGCTATCACCCAAGTGCTGATTTGAAATAGCAACTAAAGAGATAAAGCATGTATATCTGCCACAAATGTGTGAGCACTGGGGCTCTGAGGTAGGGCAAGCTGAAGCCATGTCATTGTCTGCTAAGACAACAAAACTCTCTGAAGTGTTTCTTTCTAGCACCAAATTACAGTCTGTCCAAACAGAGAAAATTAAATTAGACGGCTTATAAATTAAACCTCTTCCACAAGCAAGATTGTGCTGCCCTAAAGGAAGTGTTACTCTCGGGGCATCAGCAACTTCAATAACATGACAGCTGGATCTGCCACAGAATGCAGAAAGCCATTCAAAAAGGTCGTCCTCCTCTCTCCTCCCAGCGCCTACCTCACTCAGAGAGAATGAAGTTGGCACCGGTAAGCTGTTTGGAATCACAGTTGCTGCAGACCCATCTGGGTATCATATGTTTGACATGTTCATCCTTTCAGAGCAGGGTTTGCAAGGTTGGTCTCCCATATTTGTAGGAGGACATATTCATGGTGCACTGTCTGAAGATGCCAAGCTCCAAAATATCTTCTCCGCTGCTCTTCTCTCAGGTCCGAAATGCTCTCAATGGACAGTTATTCTTGTGAGTTAGGTTAGGGAAGGGGTTGGCAAACTTTTCCTGTAAAAGTCCAGGTAGCAAATATTTTAGGTTTTGTGGGCCGTATGGTTCCTATTGCAATTACTCAACTCTGCCTTATAGCAAGTGAAAGCAGCTCTTGACAATATGTAAATAAATAGCTATGGCTGTGTCCCAGTAAAACTTTATTGACTGAAAGAAGCAGCTGGCCAGATGTGCTTTGGCCCTCTTTTTAGACAGAAAACAAAACAAAACAAAAGGCTACTTACATAAGACAATCAGAGAAGTATCAGATTTCTCTTTTGTAAACCTCGAAGCTAAAATAATAGTTGAACAATGTACACGCACTTGTAAATCCCAAGATTTCTATAACCAGCAAAGACATCCTTCAGCTGTGGCGGAAAAAGGAGAACATTTTCAGATGTACAGAACTTCAGAAAGTATACCACCAAAGAAGTCTCGTAAAGACCCGAGGAATTACTTTAGCCAATGAAAATTAAATCAGATTGAGAATGCAAGATAGGGAAAGACAATAAAAATCCATGGGGAATAATGACTTGTAAAATGCAGAGTAAATAATGATAATAAATTCTATGCATTACAAATGAATTTTTGTAAAGGACTAGCTGTACTTTAAGAGATAACTTAATACCCTGGATTAAAAGCAGCTATAATCAAAAGACTTTGATAATGGCAGATTATTAGCAAAATATGGCATTGAAATCTAGACATTGATGGCTATAATTGAAATCTGAAGTACAGAAGTAAAGGCAAGTTCATGTGAAGATGTACGTGATAAAGGTAGCATGACAGGCCCATGGAAAAGTGATGGATTATTCAATACAGCATTGGAACAGTTGGCTAGCTATCTGAGACAAACTAGTGAAGGACTTCTATCTCATAATACATCCAAAACTAACTTGCAGGAGGATTGAATAGCCATGTAAATTTAAAACATCAAAGGGAAATACAGGCAAATATTGGTTAAACTTCTGAGATGGAGAGCGCCCTAATAAGCAAGACAAGAAATTCCGTATTTTTTTCATTAAACAATTAACAAGTTTGAATCTATAAAAATATAAAGATTATGTGAACAGCATAGATGAAAGATAGAGTGAGAGTAAATATTCAGAAGGGTACCACAGATGACTAAAAAATGCAACAAAAACCACGATTGAAAAAACACTGTAGGGCTTCTCTGGTGGTGCAGTGGTTAAGAATCCGCCTGCCAGTGCAGTGGGCACGGGTTCGAGCCCTGGTCTGGGAAGATCCCACATGCCACGGAGCACCTAAGCCTGCACGCCACAGCTACTGAGCCTGCGCTCTAGAGCCCGCGAGCCACAACTGCTGAGCCCACGTACCACAATCACTGAAGCCCGCGCGCCTAGAACCCGTGCTCCGAAACAAAGAGAAAGCACCGCAAGGAGAAGCCCACGCACCGCAACGAAGAGTAGCCTACACTCGCCGCAACTAGAGAAAGGCCGCGCACAGCAGTGAAGACCCAACGCAGCCAAAAAACAAATAAATTTATTTTTTAAAAAAACCACACGGCAATATGTTTTTGTTTGTTTGTTTGTTTTTTGTTTTTTTTGCGGTACGCGGGCCTCTCACTGTTGTGGCCTCTCCCATTGCAGAGCACAGGCTCCGTACGCGCAGGCTCAGCGGCCATGGCTCACGGGCCCAGCCGCTCCGCGGCATGTGGGATCCTCCCGGACCGGGGCACGAACCCATGTCCCCTGCATCGGCAGGCGGACTCTCAACCACTGCGCCACCAGGGAAGCCCCTGCAACATGTTTTGACAGGTCTGCCTCTGACTGTAGCACCATTTAATCCCTACATGTAACCTGAACTCTGATTCAGAGTTAACTGCACACGTAAACAAACATAAAGATTCAATAACAAACAACAACACATACTACAAAAGTAAATGTTTCTTTTCCCCTTAACTGAGCATAAATAGGGTTTTTATAGGGTCTTACAGAATCTCTGAAAGAAGCCAACTAAGCTCTGAGAATTGGATACATAAAGATGACCCTCTCCCCCCTACACACACATATATAATATTATTAGGGCACCCTAATACACACTTTATCAACTATAAGTTAAGAATATAGAAAAAAAATCACAAGACATCTGAAAATACTCTGAAGGCCTATTCTGACCCTCAGGACCAATCTGAGGAATGAGATTAGATGCTTCTATATGAAACCAATTTAAAAGCAACAAAAAACCACAAATTAGAAATTACCAAAAGTATACTATCAATACAACTCCTTAGGATATTGAATAATAAAATGGGAAAGAAGAAAGTTAGAGAAGACTGGATTTCCATACAAGTTTAATTTTAAAATGAAATGAAGGCAGCGAATAGCAGATTGGCTAGGACGGAAAACCAGTTCAGGTATTAGAAGATTAAATTTAAAAATTCTCCTATTCTAAGACAAGCAAGCACTCAAAAAATAGAGCATCCACATATCTTTCCTAATTAAATTAAATAAAAACATATTATAGCTGATTACTAAGTTAAACAAAATAATGCACTAAAGAATAAGGAAGATATATAAAATGATGATGATAAAGTCAGTTTATCATAATTTATATATAAATAATGGTTGTAAAAATGGTTATAAAACTTAATGAAAACATTAAAATTCTTGGAATTTTACATTTTCTTGAAATTCTTGAGCAAGGAGGAATCAAATGTGTCTATTTATCCCTAATGATCTGTTTATTCCTATAAAAGTCATTTATTCCTATAAAATTATGGTTGGTAAGTTCAGGAGATAAAGGAATTCATTTCTTCCTAAATGTATGAGCCTCTGTGAAAAGCATTCAAAGATGTTATTTCTCATTTGTTAGAGAAGCTTTTTTTTTTTTTTTTGCCTCAAAGGTAGCTAGCAGAAAAGCGGAATGTATTTTTCCAAATCAGACAATGTATTATTTCCAAATAAGACTTGAGTGATATAACAAATGAGATTAAAAGGAGAAAAACAATCAGAATGCATAGAAAACAACAAAACAGGTAGGTAGGAAAGAAAATAGGGGTGGAAGAAATGGGTAACTGGTTTTGTTTTGTTTAAATAAATTTATTTTAAAAAGAAAATAGATAATACATATTTGGTTATTAAAATTAATGTAAATAGGAAAACTCTTCTATTAAAAAACAAAAATTGCAGATTTGTTTAAGATGTACACCTAAAATAAAATGCCTTAGAAAAATTAAAATAAAACAGATGGGTAAAGACATGTTAGCACAGAAAGAAACCAAAAATAATTCATCTACAAAGCCTCTCTTTTCTCATTTAAAAAATTATAGCTTCAAATTAGAAGAAACCTGGTGTTGAGCTATAAGAAATGGCCTAAATAATTTCTGGCACATTCATAATGATGGAATGCTTAAAGTTAGTGCTGAAGATTCAGTGTTAAATTAATAAAGCGAATTACAAAACAACGTTATACTGACATTAATGTGAGTGACATTTAAAAAATATACATCCTCCCTCTATCATGTCAGAGAAAAGTGCCTGAATTAGTTCTTTGCTTCATAAATTGCCTGGCAGGAGTGAAAGCAGTCATATGACTCTCTCCACAGATTGAAAGCCTCCATGCAAGAACACAAGGTAAATATAAATAGGCTGGATATAAAAGAGGAAATGAACCCTCTCCAAAAGTGATGTAGAAGTGGCCCATATGGAGGATAGCAAACAAACCCAATCAAATCTCTCTTTCAGGAAGTGAAAATGCTAAAAGCATTTAATGGATTAGGAATCGATGTATTAAGAGAATGCCCTAATCTGCTTCTTCATTTGGCCCAGCCAAATCCTTGTCCTGGAAGCACTTGGATCTGTAATGACTGTATTTCTGATGAAACGGCTTCTCTAGTTACTCTGTGTCTCTATGTACCCCTGAAACATATCCTTGTTATAAGTAGTGATCTGTGATGTTTCTTCTTTCAGACCTTATAGAACTTGATATATATATATGCACAATATAATCTCATTGCTTATAAACATAAAGAAATATCTGGAAGTCTATGCAATAGGATGTTGTGTGGTTAACTCTGAGTGTTGGAATTGCTCCTGATTCTAATTTATTTCTTGTTACATATTTGTATCGTCTAAGTTTTCTATAATAAATATGGGCTATTTATGCAATATAAAAACAATAAAAGTTACTTCAAAATTAAATTTAATTTAAAGGCACATTAATTTTATAAAAATGAACAATGCTTTCTAAGCCATTTGGTAATAGGCTTATATAAGCTTTAAAATTGTTCATGTTCTTTGACCCAGTCATTCTACTTCTGGGAATCAACCCTAAGAAAATTATCTTTGATACAGAAAAAGATTTATGTACAAAGTTGTTTATCAAAGCATTATTTATAATAATTCAGAGATGGAAGCAAACTAAATTTTCACCATAAAAAGTTTGGAAATGCCATTTAATAGAATATAGTGGAGTAAAAGATAATACCAAAGGTTTATTATAATGTGGAAAACTGCTATGAAAGAATGAAAAAATCACATCTAGGGGTAAGTACTATTTTTATAAGAGGAAATATATAAACTATATATATAAAAAATAAAAGTAAAAGAGAGTAGAAGTAATAAGCATTACAGCTTTTTCTTCTCCTGTGACGAAATTTGACTATAACTGTTCTCCTCCCCGGTGGTGAGATGAGATAAACCTGAGCTTCTTAATAACATACTCAGACCATGTTGAAGTGTCTGTACAGAGACACAAAGTTTCCTGACCAACCACCAATCCCTACAATGCCTGGTTCAACCACCTCTGACTAGTGGACACTACTTTTAGAGTCCAGTGCTCTTTGGGAATGGGAAAAAGAGATTGATGGGAAGAAAGAGAGTGCTGACCTAAAACAACAGACTTCCAGTTATTTTTCCAGCAAAATGGGTTTATTCAGGATCAACAAAGAATTGTAATTCTGGGTCTGTGACCATGGCGAGCCACACACAAGTCCCTGCAGGGCAAGGAAAAGACAACTTTTTATAGGGAGGAAAAGAAAGTTGAGAAGGCTATAATAAACAAAAATTCCATGGCTTTTCATTGGTTGAGTAATTGCCAGAAAAGAAGTCTTTTTTTTCTTCCTCTTGGGCTTGGCTATCATAGCAGGGTGGGAGAGCTCCTGCTTCTGGTCTCCTGACTATTTAATGGAGGTTTCTGTTTATAATTTTTGCAAAAGTGAAGCTGTCCTGTGATAGGAAGCACTCTGTCATTCATTAGTCTCACTCAAAGGTGAGAGCAGGTTATCGCAAGGGCAAAGCTTTGACACCTTTCCTTGCCTCTGAGTCTGTCCCAGAGTGCCACCTTGCTCCAAGGGCCAGAATGCCAACTGAAGAGGAGGCTTGTCCCACATGGAGTGAAGAAAGGGGTAGCAGTTTCTTTAACTGGTGTTCTTTGGGACTTGCTCCCCAGGTATCCTTGAGCTCTTGTGACCAGTTCATAGATATTCATAAATATTTATTAAGCAACAATCAATTTATTCAGTCACTTTCAGCAATATTTGAGTATCTACTATGTGGCATGTGTTGTATTGGGTAGATTGTCCCTGATCTTAATATGATGGGGTGTCAAAAATTAAATATAAATCTCACACCATATTTGAACACTAACAGGATATTTGATAATTTTTAAAAACCCATTAATTTTTGGCAATCTAAGAGTGAAAATGTTTCGTGGATTTTTTTTAAAGAAAGAGTTCTTATTTTCTAGAGGTACAAGCTAAGGTATTTAAAGATAAAATTTAAGGATAAAATAATATTTGGGGAGGAAGTAGGGCAGTATAAAAGATACAAAAGATAAAAGATACATATGTTGTTAATTGTTAAGGCAGGGAGAAGGAACTGGGGGTTCCATTATATTCTACTTTATACATGCTTGAAAATTTACATGATAAATTTTTATTTTTTTTTATGAACACAAAGAAAATTAGATGCCATTAAACAAAAATAATTGCCCAGAAACATGAGATTTTGAACTGAGATGAGTATTTTGAAGGAATAGAACTAGGAAAATGAGTAGCAGGAAACTTGACCTAGATTGAGTTTTCAAGGAGGCTTGACCTAGTGATTCTTGGACTGACATGAGGAGAAGGAACTATTAATCCTGTGAAATACTGGAGGGGGTGAAACATTCTAATCAGTGGGACCTGCCTGTATCCAGATCATTAGGTGGGGCAACTGCATGGAATATGAAAAAAAATGGCTCAAACTGAGTGAGATTGGCTATAGAGGTCATACAGGGTCAGACTGTGCAAGAGGGCTGTAGGCCAACATAAGGATATAAATTCGTGTCCTAAGAACAATAAGAAGCCATTGAAGTTTGGGGGCATAATCCTACTTACAATTTCCAAAGCTTACCATGGCTACAATGAAAAGAACAAATGAAGGTGCTGGGCTGGGGGTATGTGTGAATGGACATGGGAAGGCCTGGTAAGAAGCTAATGTAATAGTACAGGTAAGAGATAATGACGGCCTTGTGGTTTGAGTGGATATGGAGAGAGGTTGATGGCCTTGAAAGATGTCTGGGGGTAATGGTCACATGATTTAGTGATAGGTTAGATCACTCAGAAGAGGGAGAGTTTCAAGGATGACTGGCCTAGAGCTTTATGTCACAAAGATGAGTATAAAAACACTTCATCTTAAGAGAATTTAGAGTCAATGGGTTGGGGCACGGGTGATAAGCAGTTTTCACCCAATATGGTAAGTGGTAAGACTGAAGTAAGCCCAATCGTAGCAACATGGATGCAATTAGAGATTATCATACTAACTAAAGTAAGTCAGAAAGAGAAAGACAAATGCCATATGGTGATAACACTTATATGTGGAATCTAAAATATGGCACAAATGAACCTCTCTACAAAACAGAAGCAGACTCATAGACATAGAGAACAAACTTTTGGTTGCCAAGGGGGAGGTGGGGTGGGGAAGGGATGGACTGGGAGTTTGGGGTGGGTAGATGCAAACTATTACATTTAGAATGGATAACCAACAAGGTCCCAATGTGTAGCACAGGGAACTATATTCAACATCCTGTGGAAAACCATAATGGAAAAGAATATAAAAAAAGAATGTGTGTATAACTGAGTCACTTTGCTGTACAGCAGAGATTGGCATGACATTGTAAATCAACTATACTTCAATTAAAAAAAATGAAAGAAAAAAGATAGAAGTGGGAGCATAGAAGGTATAAGTAAACTTACATCAACCTGGGGAGTCAGAAAATGCTTCCCAGGAGATGCTCAGTTAAACCCAATCTAAAATATGTGAGTGAGAATTGGCAGGAAAAGGAAGGTGAAAATAGTGTTCCAGCAAAGGCAACTATATGAGTCAAGAAGTGGAAGCTATAACACAGCATGAAGTTCAAGGAGGAGACCAGCTTGAAGCAAGCAAGACCCTTAGGGCACAACATTCAGGGAGGAACTCATTTTCAGGTGTGCTTGTGTGATCCCAAGAGTCAGTACCTCCTTAAAGTTTGTGTCCTTAGACACCTTGCTTGCATCACCCTTATGCCTGCCCTAATGATGTGTCTACTTACTGATGCCCGTGTCTGAGGAAGAGTCATAGGAGGGGAGGTGGCAGCGCTGAGATATGGAAGGTCTTGTTTTGTGTCCTAAAAAGCTTGGACTTCATTCTACAGGAATAGGAAAACATCAAAGGGCATCATGCATAAGAGTTAAAGGTCAGTTTTATATTTTGATAAATCTTTTGATGTAGACTAGACAAGGAGAGAAGACGGAGAGAAATCAGAGACCTGTTAAGATGTTATTGCCTCATAATCCAAGGGGCAGATGGTAATGGCTTGGTTAGGATGACACTATGATGCAAAAGTCTACTTATTCACAGGATATTTGGAAAAACTCGGATAAGATGAGTCAAAGATAACGTGTGGGTTTTGCAGTTGGGTAACTGAATAGTTGATATGCCATTTATTGAGATTTCCTATATGCATACATGCACACACACACACACGCACACACACACACACACACACACACACACACTCATCTTCATACGTTCAGAAAGCCACGGACTATTTATTGCATTCAGACACTATATTTTCCAATTATACTGCTTTGCTTTGCAGAAAAAATGAAAAACAAAACCCCAAACTCAGCACATTGTCTATTTTCTACACCATAGCTTTTTTCCCTGAAATGTTATGACTGTGAATACTTTCAAGACTTGAGTTTAATTTTAAAAGCAGTAGATGGTGGAGGGTAATGACTTGCAGTATGAAAGAATTACTTTTCTTTTTAACACAAAGAAAGATAGGTTCATGACTGTAAGCTCTGTAAGATCAGGTAGCATGTCTGCTTTATTTAAGATCACGTCCCCAGCAGGTCCCGGTATGGGGTGGGTACTCCCATATCTATGGAATGAAAGGATAGTATTGGAAGTTCGGGAGATCTGTTAGGTTTTCTGTGAAACAATCTGGCCCAGATGCAACGGTTAACGACAATCTGGAAGGAATTCTCAGTTGCCACATTATTATTCCTGACAGTACCTAGCACAGGGCAGTGAGGGGACACACAAAGAAGCATTCAATGGATGTTGGTTGAATTGTTCTGTGTCTCGCAGATATGAACTGATAGTGTTCTTACTCATGTTCCTGTAGGTCAGTGAGGTCACCTGATTGAGGCTGGGCTCAGCTGGGGTTGGTGCCAAGGCATGGACAGCATTCTGGGTTACCTGCATATATTTCAGGCCTCTGTTTGTGGTATATTTGCAAATATCTCCTTGGCTAATAAAAGTCACATGTCCAAGGCCAATGACAGGGGGCAGAGGGACTCCTTTAACTCTAGTCGGAAGAACTACAAAGTCTCATGGCAAAAGTTATAGATGCAGAGGGGAGTGAAGTGCTGGAGCTAATAATTTAATCTACTACTCTTCACACTCTTGGTCACAATTATTCATGTTCCTCTCGCTTGAAAAATATACACACCTCTATGCCAAGACCTCCAAAGGGCCATCCTCTAGCCCATCCTCTCTTCTGGGTCTCCAATTTTCTGACTCACCCTGTAGATAGTCACAGCAGTGTGATGCTCCAGGACAACATGAAATCACATGGAGAAAGTACTGCATCTACTGGGAGCACCCATTCTAGTCAATGGTCACTAATTTTAAAATTTATTTTAACATTAAAATAACATGGATCTGTTATGCAGTAAAATGTAATAAATAAATAAATAAATAAATATTAACGTACAGCAGTACTTCAAAGACGTGCCACGCCCATTGCAGTCATTTGGGGCCACACGTTCAGATCCTCTGAATTACAAGATAACCTTTTCTGCCCTCAGTAGTACATTGGTAAAAATGTTGAGAAACATTTTACCTCCACACCTGTATTCTCCACCTCCTTGTAGAGGATAATCCTTGAGGTCAGGGATTCTTCAGTTGCCATTTAATTATTCCTGGCAGTAGCTAATATAGGGCATGCCACAGAAAAAGCACTTAACTGATGTGGGTTGAATTGCCCTGTGCCTTGCTGATATGATCTTATATCTATAGCCCTGATAAAAGAGTCAGGCAAACCTCAGACTGAATCCAGACTCTTCCCTCATAGTTACATGACCTTGAGTAAACTACTTAACTTCTCTGAGATTCAGTTTTCTTGCCTGAAAAATCTGGGATATAACACCCATTACATGGGGTTATTATAAGATTTAAAGGAAATATTGTGTAAAGTACCCAGGGCAATTTGTGATACAAAGTAGGTACTCAAGTATTGAGGGCTGTTACCATAGTAATGATGCTGCTGGGGATGTTAGTGATGTTAGCTCAATCTTAACAACTGGAAGAAATGATGAAAGAGCTATAAATGAACAATAATGATTGGGGGAAAACAAATAAATATTTTTTGCTCAACATCAAATATCAATTTTATTCCATCTAGTAAAATGGGTAAAGTAAAACTGGAGAATGCTCTAAGTCCACTTAGAGGTACTAACTTGAGTGGACAAAACCGTCAATATTGTCTTTCCCAAATCTAAGTATTAAATGGAAATCCCAAGTCTTACTCATATTTTCTAAGCTAATTATGAATCAGATATAATCAATGATGTTATAGGGAAAACACTAAAAATAAAACAAATGTGTCTAGGGGGAAAAGCTTTAAACAGAGCTGTGAGAAATGGAAACCACTAACGTCATTTTTCTCTGTCCATTTTGGCGAGAGCATTTTAAGAAGATGCTTTTATCCTAGACTTATCATTATGGGAGAGTGACAATACGAAAAAATCTTCTCACAGACCCAGAGCGTCTAATGAAAATGTGCAAACTTCTGCTCTAAGTACAGCGAAGACATCTGAGGCCCATGTCCTGGAAAGGGCCTGTTCTTTGCCACCCTCCACATCTGTTCAGTCTGAGCAAACATCACCTTCCCTGCAACCTACCAATGAGGGCTGCACTCTCCATGTTATCAAATCCAGTTCAGTCTTTAATCAGAAACCTCCGTTTCTGAAATGACTCATGTCTGTCACAGCAGTGCTGGCTGGATGATGACTTCAAATGTATCTTTAAGTCCCCTGCTTCCCAACAATGTAGGGCCATTTCCTGATAGCAAGAGCATATCACAGCATATCTGTCTAGGCAGAACCTGCTCCTGGGAGCGACTGTCCACTGAGGAAAAATCCACGTCCCGCACTCCTTGGCCCCGGGGTGAAATAGCGCAGGATGGTTCTAATGAAACAAATATATAGGTCTTAATGAATATAAACACGGCCTATTTGGGAAACTTGGGTGACCATAAATAGTGCTTATTTTCCCTGCCTGAATTCTGAACCAAGTAAGAGGTTTATACTTGCCTTAGGTGTGGAGAAACAATGGGCTCCCTGGTACTGAACCGCAAAATTAGACTGACGCACCTGCTCAGGTTCAGGCTGGGTGGGACCTCCTGGGGCCTGGGTTGTAGTGCTTGTGTTGTGGAGGAGCAGAGCAGAAGCTTGTGAGCTGCGCACCCCCTAGAAGAAAGGCAGGAAGAAAGGGCTGGTCTCTGCATGCCCAGGTTCTCAGCACATCTCGCCAATCTGAGGAACACTCCCTCTTCTCTGTCGGGGAGCAGAGCAAGGCCGTGGGGTTGAACTGATGGAACGACATCCAGTGGAAAGCAAATCTGAGGAGTCAGGGATAGCCTTTCCCTCTCATAGTGTCTGCAGGGTTTCTCAACCTCAGCACTAATGCCAATTTGGACCAGATACGTCTTTGTTGAGGGGCTGCCCTGCACGATGTAGGATATTTAGCAGGATGCCTGGCCTGTACTCTCTAGACACTAAGAGCACCCCCGTTCCCAAGTTGTGACAACTAAAATTGTCTCTGCTGCCTTCGGGGTGGTGGCAAAATCACCCTCGCTTGGGAACCACTGGCCTAGACTCCAGTTCTATTTGCTATAAAGGGGTTCTTTCTGAGCACTTACTTTCTGCTTAGCACTCACTGTGTGCCAGGCTGGAGCAGGGGGAAGGCAGAGAAGACCTAGCTCTGGCCTTAAACAGCTGTGTCTCGTGGACTCGCAGAGGTGCATCTAAGGTGACATCTGGCAAGGCACAAGAATTTGTGATCATTCCCCAGCCAATGCATTGAATCAGGAAAACCCAACTTGACCATGTAGATGCTTATCTGTCATTCCTCCCATGGTGAACTGCCTTTTAGGGAAACATACTTCTCTGCATGTCCATCGATTTCTGTTTTAAGAATGACAATGGCATAGGGCCTTGACATTCAGAACGTATGCCTGCAGCCCATGAAATTTGTTTTCTCTCTGAGTAATGGGGCTCTTCCCCCCTGTCTCTCTATGGCATCTATGAGATCAAAGCCATTTGTTTGATGACAAATATTAAAGCCCGAACAACTCAATCTTGACAGAAGGCAGAATCTCTAGGGAAAATGCAGAGAGTTTAAACAAAAATAACTCACTAATGCCCTCATCCCAGTACTTCTGAATTTTATCACCAAATATAGTGAACAATTGACTGATATGATTGCTATATGTAGGATATCATGTCATTGTTTTTAAGGAAGTAACTTTCCATTTTCACTACCTAAATATGGCTGATGATGGTGGCCTCAATGTAAGGGCCTCACAGGGAGACATTTTCTATGGTACCTTTTTTCCACAAAGTTGTCAGACGTCTGGGGGACAAAGGACAGAGACATTTGGGCTTGATGTTATAAAAAATAATTTCAGAGCAATAGGAAGGAAAATAGTATCTTTTTGTAAGAGTAGCCCTCACATTTTTCTAGGGCACAGGCCATTTTCATGAAAGGTTCCCTTTGTGCCTTCCTATATTCCAATACATAGAAACATCACCAGGAAAAATGGAAATATGGCTTTTATTTTTAACAGGATGCCAAATCAAAGAGAGGGAAGGATAAGAGACTCAACAGGAGTCAGGACACCTGAGCTCCAGGCCCAGATTTACTTCTGTCTGTGAGATGATCTTTAAGTAGTTTCCCTGTCATCATATTAAGACCTAGAAGTAAGATTCTCTAAGTCTGGATTTCCTTTATTTATTTACTCATTTTTTAACTAAATTTTTATTTTGTATTGGAGTAGAGTCAGTTTACCATGTTGTGTTAGTTTCCGGTGTACAGCAAAGTGATACAGTTATGCATATACTGAGTTTCCTTACTTTAAAATAAAGGGTTTGGGCAAGATAAACTCTAAGTTCTCTTGAAGTTCTGGAATTCTATGAGTCTAAGGAGATAACATTTAAAAATGTTATTACTAATATTGAATAACTTTAGTCCTGCAATGACATTTGTTCACGGTCTACCCTGTACTGTGCTCAATTTCAGGCACTAGGGCTACAACTAAAAAGAATTGTTAATTTAGGCAAGAAAGTAAGTACAGATACTGTCTCATGACAAATATCAAGATCTAAAAAGGCTACTTTCAAGAATCCCATAATGGTGTCTGCATTATATTTTTTAAGTGCTCTCCATATTTAAAGTAAACTTTAGGAATTTACCCATAACATTTAGGCATCTGGAAATATGAAAGAGGTCTGCTCCACACCCTTGATAAGAGAGCCACTAGAATGAGTAGAATAAATCCTGGTCAGGCTAAGAGGTATGCAGTTTTGTGATTTATAGGAAAAATATATAGCTGGTCATTCGGATGACCAAATATATATTTATCATATATAGACCAAGTATATATGGTCTTCATCCACAGTTTCTGGCTCACAGCTCCTAAAACCCTTGGTATTTCCTGAGTGATAAGAGCAATGGTATAATATTTGGTCTCCTGTCTTTGGTTCCTGAAAATGCTTCAGGAAAGATAACTTTTGCATGCCACCCAAGGGTGGGGCCTGGTTGCCAGGAGAAGCAACCCTGTGATTAGAGGGTTGAAACTTTCAGTCCCATCCCCTGATTTCTAGGGAAGAGAGAGGGGGCTGCAGGTTGAATCAATTGGCATTGGCCAATGATTTAGTCAATCATGACTATGTAATAAAAGCTCCATAAAAAACCCAAAGGACAGCTTTTTATCCTTTCTCAGAGAGCTTCCACATTGGGGAACCAGAACGCTGCTGCGTACCACTGTGCTGGGCCCCATGCTTCATGGGGACACGAGCTCCTTTGTTTGGGACCTCACCGCATGTTTCTCATCATCTGGCTGTTGATTTGCATCCCTTAATATCTTTTTATAATAAATCAATAATCTAGTGAGTAATGAGTTTTCCTAAGTTCTGTGAGCTGTTCTAGCAAATTAATCGAACCCAAGGAGGGGGTCGTGAGAACCTCTGATTTATAGTCAGTTGGTCAGAAGCAGAGGTAACAATTTGGGCCTGTTACCTTGGAAGTGAAGGATGGCCTTGTGGGACTGAGCCCTTTACCTGCTGAATCAGAGTCTATCTCTGGGTAGATAGTGTCAGAATTGAGTTGACACCCTGCTGGCATCTGAGAATTGTTTGTTGGTATGGGGAAGTCTCTGTACATGTTGGAATTGGGTCCAGGAACCCTTTGCAGGACAAAGCAGAATACAGCCAAGCTTATACTGGCCTGGGATTCCCCAGGGCTCACTCCCCCATCTTCACGTCTATCCTCCCAACACTCTGTGTGTCTGTCTAGGGAAAACTGAAAATCACCCCACCAAGCATCTAGACACTCACACACACACACACACACACACACACTCAACATACACGTTGAGTATGGGCCTACACCTGGGCCTGAGCTCCTACAAGTGGCTAGCTAAATCCATGAGGAAACACTAGAGAGATAGCATCACTTTCCTGAGCTCAAAAGACTGAATTTCACTAAATGTCATCAGGTAAACATTTGAAATTTAAAACTCCAAAAGCCCTGATGGACAGAGAAAACATAGTATGTGCACTTAGTATAAAAGGACAGTAAAAATTATTTCCAGTCAATGATAGTGAATCTTTCATGCAAATCTTGGTTGATATTTTGGCTGATTAGACAATCCTGGAATTTAAAATGTTTTTCTGTATTGAGTACAACATTTCCACATAATGACTGAGGGTGATCTTTCCTGTTTAAAGAAAGGAGATTAGTAGCTAAATTTGGAGAAAAATGTAATTAGCTTTATAGTGTCACTTGCAATATAAATTAATCTCCTTTGAACATTGAGATCCTTGACCGTCCTCCTAAGTGACATTTATTAATGTTCTTGATCATGTCCAGAAAATTGTAGTACTAAGTGATGGTGTTTCTTTTCAGTGGAATGAAACAGTGTAAGAGGGGCAGAAAGAGAGTTTATGGCTCTCCCAGGAATGCTCAAAAAAGGATCCTTAGAGACATCAGAATACAGGACTAACCCATTTACTTTTCAATAAAGACTGCATATAATTTATTTTTTGAGATTTTGCTTAATTTGAATCCCTAATTCTATTGTTAATCCTGTCAGTCTCCCCTGTAACTACAATCTGTTAAAATTTCAAACAGATAGGAGGTTGTGAATGTCTTTTAAATTCTGTTAGTAGAAGAGCTGTTATTCAGGCAGCCTGAATTCCACCAAGAGGGAGAACCGTGGAGGTAGGGAATCAGATAGACCAGACACAGGGCGTGAGAATGTAATATGGATAAACCCACAGGCTGGGATGTCATTTCAAAAACATACCTGCTACCGTTCCTCCATCCTGTGCCTAGGTGATCCTAAGCACAGTTTTTAGAATCCTTTGCAACCCAGGCAGCCTTGACTGTTTGATTATCCTGGGCACTAGAGATGAAACCTATTTCTCATTTTTTTTTTTGGATAGGATTTGTGGGATAAAAGACACAAAATCATGGGCAGCTGAATCAAATATATTTCTGAATACTCACTAAGCAGGTGGCCTAGAAGTCCTGTTCTGAAAAAATGCCAATTTTACAAATGAGGAAGCTAGGTTTCAGAAGGCTGTTCCTTGACAAACACCAGGATAATTGATGGCAACCATAAATAGCATGCTTTAGTGGCATCACTGTGTACACCATCCCACCCATCAATCAGAAGCATGCATCTGGGCTTCCGGGAAGATGGTGGAAGAGTAAGACATGGAGATCACCTTCCTCCCCACAGAAGCATGCATCTGCATTTTAAAACATGCTTATCATTGCTTATTATTCCAGTTTACTGTTGGGAAAGCACTCTTGGTCCCATATACTGTGAGTAATTGAATCTCTACTATCTATTTTTAAATGATTTGCATGATCTGGATCCCGAGGTCCTAGCATGACATTTTCCTCTTTTCCCATCACTGGCTATTCACAGCATCCAAAGACATGACAGAGGCCCCAACTATGATGCCCTGGATCCCTGCCAGCCCCCAGGCATTGAAGCCAAGCTTGCTGCAATTCTCTTTGGCTAAGTTAGACACATGCTAAAATGGATACAAGGATCCCAAAGCAATTGTAGGACACTTAAACGAAGGCAAGTGAACGCAAGGTGGACAAGGGAAAGCTTTCAAATCCTTGCAATTGAATTTGGAGTCACTAATACAGCTGGGAAATGATAGCACTGCATGTCTCAAGGTCATTTGCAACAGAGAAGGGGGCTTTATTTCAAAGAAATGGCCCTGTCTGCCAAGATAAAAAGGAGACATATACACAGCAAAGAAAAGGAACAGCTGCTACAGAGCACTAGCAAGAGAGAGGCTGCAAAACAGCGTCAGTGGGGAAGGGAAGGGAATGAGGAAAGCCACACATTTCTTCCATCATTGGGCCAGAAGAGCTCCCCCGTCTCACTCACAGGACAGAAAGTAGGCTGGCTCCAAATGGCTGTTTAGGCCCAGTAGGGCTATTTGCAAGAATGGGAAAAGCTAGAGGATAATATGATTTTCTCCACTGCGCCAAATCAATGGCTGTATTACAACTGCTGCTGCTGGATCATAAAGGCTGAAGCATGTTTGGAGCCATTTTGGACCACATGATTCCCATAGTCAGAGGCTACTCCCAGAAACACCATTTTCTACTACCCGTGGATCAGACATCCAGCAAATTCCAGGCGACAATGTAAACAGACTGAAATTTTCCTTGTTTCTGGAGGGGATATAGACGATACTGCAGAGCCAAGATTTTCTCCTATGCTTCCTTCTAGAAATTTTACAGTTTTAGGTTTCCCATTAAGTCTATGATGTGTTTTGAGTTAATTTTTTTGTGTATGGTGTAAGATATGGATCAC